>NC_140167.1:31746883-32319383 GCF_963971535.1 Notolepis coatsorum | reverse complement strand
TAAGAGGTCCCCTTTAAAGATTCCTCAGAACAATTATTGACACCCTGCCAAAGTATTTGGTTGATTTGACAGGCTTACAATCCGCAACTAAAGATTTACTGACATTTTGCCTGTTGTTGATTTGCCGCCCTGTTAGTATGTGACAGAAATTAAATAAAGAATGCAAAACCAAACCTTGTCGGCGTGTTATAACAAGGGCTTATTATTGGCTGTACCAGGTGGATGTCTGGTCTCTTGGCATCATGGTGGTGGAGATGGTGGACGGAGAACCCCCCTATTTCAGTGAGACCCCCGTAGCAGCTATGAAGAGACTGAGGGACGAGCCTGCTCCTACCGTTCGAAACGCCAGCCAGGTACGAGACACATACATTTAGAATCTTTATTTATGTCGACATAAAGACAATGTTTAAAGGACACAAATATTATCAGTGCAATTTGACATTGAGGGTTATTCTGTTACATTCGTGCCCAAATTGGCAATGGCAACTAAAGTTACACACAATTGCGCGGCTGCCAATAACAGCTGACACTGAGCAATATCTTCCTAACTGTTTGGCTCTTCCCTTCGGAAGACCGGCCATCTGAAGGCCTCTAACACCCAACTTATGAACATGACCCAGGCTTCCAAATATGAGGACTAAAAGTTTACAGTTGTGATATGGTATGCTCTAGCAGTTGATACTCCAACATTTTGGTTGTAAAGGCTTCTTCTAGACTGTAGTCAAACGTACAGCCAACTTCTAGAATGAGAACCTCTCTGTTATTCTCATTAACAACAACAACATCAGGGGTGTTTGCTGAAATATCAGAGAACAGTGAATTGTTACTACACAGATTGAACATACAGTACATGGCTTCACACTGGTGTGCTTATACAGCACTGTTGCACATGACGTGGGGGACCCTGATGTAAACAAGACGAAAGTCTTTCTATGGTCTGCATCCCCTTAACAATTGTGTGTATTGAGCTGTACTGTACCCATTCTGCAATCTGTTAATAAAAGTTTTCAATCAATCAATGACCCGAGCATACAATACAAACAGCATTGTTTACATAAACACACTGTTTTTCACTCTGTACCTAATGATCCCCCCTCCCCCGTCCCCAGATCTCCCCGGTGCTGAAGGACTTCCTGGACCGCATGCTGACCCGGGGCCCGTTGGAGCGGGCCAGCGCCACAGACCTGCTGGAGCACCCCTTCCTGCTGCAGAGCGGCTCCCCGCAGTGCCTGGTCCCCCTGGTGGAGCAGTATCGCAAGCGCATGTCCCGCTGCTGACCCCGCCCCTCCACCCTGGGCCCCCCCCGGGTCCCCTGTAACACTCCTACTTCAGTCGGACCCAACCCGGGCCTTGGACCTAGACCGGGTCGGACCCCACCCAGCACCCAGCCCCGATGGGCTCCGGGGAGAGCAGACCCCGGACAGCATGGCGCTGCTAGAGTGCTCACGGCAGGATGGCGGGTTTGGTTGACTGACACAGCATGAGTCCGGAACGTGAGATTACGGAGAAGCACTTTAGCGGTGAGTTGAAGGCAGCATGCGAGCGTCTCCGGCTCGGTTTACTCCTACTTGTGATTGGCCGCCCGCGACATCCAGCGAGGCGACACTCTCCACGCAACACACCGCGTGTCAAGAAGAGCATGTCGATCGATACCGAGAAACCCGAGGTTCCGCAGGACTGCGTTGGGAACATGTACCACATTGAAAGGGTAGTTCCCCGTCGTATTCATAGTGGGTGCTATTGACCTATCTCAAACCCGCCCTCTTTTCTCCAATCACAACTGTCGCTTCTCTAAGCAGAAGAGTTATGATTGGAGGATCAAGAAAAGAGGGCAGGTTTGATTAGTAGGTTTATTAGTAGCCGGGTAGAGGCTCGGAGCTTGTGTTGGGCTCACAACCATGGTAGTTCATTATGACGTTGTCGACGACGGAGTACCTCTCCTCTGGTACCTCTGTTAGTGGGACACGCACACTTTATGTAGTGGAATAACCTGGCGAGAGTATTCCTTCCACCCACGCTGACGATGGATTCTGCATGGGCCGAATATGGAGGTGCAACCTGGCCTGATGTGAACGCTTGAACATGTGCTACTCTGAGAGAGACAATCCTCCTTTATTACCATGTGGGTAGAGGGATACCTACTACTAGCTGCTACTATATGGCTACTGGGGGGAAAGACCACCGGAAACATATTCCTCCTTTTGATATTTATTCTTTTCTTTTTTTCAAAATGTGTTGTGGATTGTTTGTATGATGTGAAGTTGCATAATAAGGTTTAATTTTTAGAGTATGGATTTAGCAGATGAGCGTAGCAGATGAACAAATAATGTAAATAAAGATACCATATATTAGGACCCTATACTTGCTGATCCACGGTAGTAAGTTACTGGTATATGAAAATAATTAAATTTCACTTGATTTCAGAAGTGTGTGTGTGTGTGTGTGTGTGTTTGTAAGTGTGTGGGTGGATGTGTGAGTGTGTGTGCAATGATATCTTAGTATTTGCTTCTGACATCCCTCTCTGTATTGTGACTGACTTAAAAAAAACACAAAAAACAGGATGTGTGTGTGTTGCGTATGACTGCATTTGCATTGGTTTTGCATAAATAAAGCACACAGGCTTGCCATGTGATGCATCAGAATATGCACCAGCGGGGAACACGTTGTTGCACATGGTCTTTCTATTCTTACACGGAATACAACATATCTCATGTATTTGTATTTCTATGTGAGCCGTCCATGAAAGAGAATTACATTTAATTTTGTATAAATCAATAAATAATGCATATTGAATCTCAGCTAAACACATTCTATTTGGTGTCAGTTCTTTTCATCACTGCTCACCCACTGTCACACACACACACACACACACACACACACACACACACACACACACACACACACACACACACACACACACACACACACACACACACACAAAGATGCATTTAATAAGATGCTTTGTTTTTTCAACTATTTATTAGATATTGTATTTTCATCATACAGTGCACAATTAAAATAATTAAAATACATGTAAGCAAAATACAAACAATGTATTTCTCATAAGCCACAGCATATATTGTTTATTTTGATGCAATATAAATCCTATACATTATAAACAGATGCTATAAACAGATTACCAATAGATGCTTATTGATAGTTCGCAGACTGACATTATATTACATAATTTATAAATTATGTGCAATTTAGCATTGTGAAGTTGCTGAATATAACTGAAATTACAATGAGTGAAATGATTAATCAGTTAGCTTGTACTCACTGCGAGTAATAAACTTAAACACAAGCAAAGGATTCGATTTTCTACTCTGTAAATACAATACAGTATATCATCGAACAAACCCATTGCATTTTCAGAAGGCTAAGTGCTATAAAAAATTAATTGCCATATGCCCCACTGCATTTTGATGCCTCGCAATGTCCACATTCTAATCAAGAGAGGCACGAGAACAGCTGCTCTCAAACTCACACTTCACTCCGCTGATGCTGTCGACACTCTGCTGGCTGTTGACCTGCTGATGAGAGAACGGGAACGTCTCCGAGCGGGACATCTTCCCCCTGCCGTGCGAGGAGCTGGAGGAGGAGGAGGAGGAGGAGGAGCACTCGATCACCATCCTCATGAACTCGGGGGCGGTGAGTCGCCGCAGCAGCCGGGTCCCCAGCCCCGTGAACCCCGGGGGGGCGATGGGAATCCTCCCTGGCTCCAGCTCCCCTCTGGCGGGGAGCAGCTTGCAGTGTCTGCTGCCGGGCGGCGGGGGGAGGCTGCCCCTCTTCTGCTGCTCACGCCTGTGCGACGGAGACGCCGCGCCGTTACTCTCGTCTCGCTGCGACCCGGCGTTCTCTTCAGGCGCTCTCGCTGATTGACTGTTACTGTTTAAAAGTGCTTTTGGCGCAATGACAATTTTGTCAGCCTCGGCCGTCAGCCCACAGGTGTTCCCTTGGCATTCAATCTTGTCCATCAGGGATCTCTCGTCCTGCAGCGAGGCTCTCTTTAATTTGCTGGCTGACAGGCTCATGTCAAGCATGTCGCCCTGGTATGACTGCTTTCTGCCGCTCAGAAGGTCCAGGTTAAACGACTTTGCTTTGCCCCAGAGTGGAAAGCTCTCTGGCATCCCCTGTTTCAGTCCTCTGTCTTGGCTGGCATCTTTCCGGCTTGGCTCGGGCAGGGGGTTCAGCATTTTGGCCCCTCTCGGGTCTCTTAGCTTGCAGTTTTGGAGTTGCTTGGCAGTGAACAGAACATCACGGTCCCCCTCTGTATGGCTTCTCACTAGGTGCTGGGGGTGGTTGGTCTGTTCTGCAGACTGGCTCCTGGAACATGGAAAGCGGTTCCACAGTCCGTTGCTGTCTCCGACTTTCAGTTGTCTCTGGAATACCGCGGGCAGCTGCTCTTCGTTCTTGCTATGGAACTGTTTGGAGAATCTCTCCAGAACATGTCTGGGCAGCCTTTTGGGAAGCGGGCACTCTCCTCCCTCCTCACTTGCCAAATCGACAAGTGGGTCGTCTGTTCCCAAGCTCCTCCTGCCAGGGAAGTTCAAAATCTGTACACACTGATTATGCCCAAAGAAGTCCGCCACCTGGACGGCTGAGTGTCCAGCATTATTGGTTCGGTCCAGCCTGAGTCCCAGTCGTTTGAAAGCCCGGATCAGGAAATCTAGAACCAGACCGTGTCCTGAGAAGGCGGCATACATCAGAGCACCGTTCCCCCAGGCGTCAGCGATGTCTGGGTCGGCGCTGAACTGCACCAGAAGCTTGACCGTGTCCAGGTGACCCATCTCGCAGGCGTGACTCAGGGCTGTGCGCCCGTCCTCGTCCTGGTAGTTGACATCGGCCCCTTTCTCCAACAGCAGTCGGGTGAATTTGGCCCTGGCTCCGGGGTCCAGTAGACGCACGGCAAACATCAGCGGAGTGCGGCTGTTCTCCGTCTTGGAGTTGATGATCCTTCCGTCCAGGGCATCGAGGATGAAGCGCGCCAGGTGAACTTTGCCACTGTGCATGGCATCGAGAAAGGTTTTGGTGCCAGAGCCCTGGCGCAAGTCCTTGGGTCGCATCATACTTGAGCTGTGATTTCTGGAGCCGGAGCCTTAAAGTGTGATGACAGAGAGAGGCTAAAGTGTGGAGTAGGCTCTCCCAGAGTTTCTGTGTTGACGGCGAGTATATTTACCTCGGAGTAAGTCCCAGCGAGGAGCTGCCGGTGTTTTTATACCTCCCTCTTCCCACGTTGCCAAGGAAACTGCTGCCATCTGAGGAGCAGTATGCAGAGGCAGCACCCATTCAGCACATCTCTGGCTGCATGGTGGAGAGAAATATAATGCTATTTGAACTGAATAATCACAGAGAAAAACATTGACCAGTTGATTACATTGTTACAAAAGGGGGGACACTTCTTTTTACATCTTTTATATATTTATATATATATATATATATATATATATATATATATATATATATATATATATATATATATATATATATATATATATATATATATATATATATATATATATATATACAGTATATATACACTTGTACATATATATATATATACACTTTTCTTTTACTCTAATGAACTTGGGTAGCATATCGCATGGTCAAATATAGAAAAGGTTGGCTAATTAAGGATTTGCTGAAAACTATGAATAGTATAGTATGTTGAGTGTTATTCACATGCAAGGCTTTACCAAACCTTTACCCCCGGGCAGTGCGTCGAAGTGTCCTTGAGCAAGACACTTCAAACCCCGAACTGCTCCCGATGAGCAGGTTGGCACCGTGCATGGTTGCTTCCGCTGTTGGTGTGTGAATGTGTGAGTGAATGGGTAAAATGTGAGGAACAAATTGTAAAGCGCTTTGGATAAAAGCACTATATAAATACAACCATTTACCATTTACAAGAGCAGATCAGATCTCGGTCTGGAGAACTGTTTCAAAAGCCAAAAAGGGAGTTTATTTTCTCCACAGCACACCATCTAAACGTGCCATAAACCATCTACCAGGTGCATCCGGTTGCACTAAACGTGCCATAAACCATCTACCAGGTGCATCCGGTTGCACTAAACGTGCCATACACCATCTACCAGGTGCATCCGGTTGCACTAAACGTGCCATAAACCATCTACCAGGTGCATCCGGTTGCACTAAACGTGCCATACACCATCTACCAGGTGCATCCGGTTGCAGGTTGCTCCCTTCCCATATAATATATAATACCAGCTGACTCTCTAGTCGTCTAATGTTTAACTCTCTACTAGTCATCTGATGTTTAACTCTCTAGTCATCTGATGTTTAACTCTCTAGTCATCTGATGTTTAACTCTCTAGTCATCTGATGTTTAACTCTCTAGTCATCTAATGTTTAACTCTCTAGTCATCTGATGTTTAACTCTAGTCATCTAATGTTTAACTCTCTAGTCATCTAATCTAGTCATCTAATGTTTAACTCTAGTCATCGAATCTAGTCATCTAATGTTTAACTCTCTAGTCATCTAATCTAGTCATCTAATGTTTAACTCTCTAGTCATCTAATCTAGTCATCTAATGTTTAACTCTCTAGTCATCTAATCTAGTCATCAGTTCTTAGTCATGGACTACGGAAGCTCTAAGAGTCCATACATTCATACATTTTATTTACTCCATTTTCCCGTGATAACGAGTTAATTTAATTTGTTTTCTCGAGATCTCGAGTTATTTCTGTCATTATCTCGAAATAACAAATGTTTTCCCGAGATAACGGGATAATTTTCTCGAGATCGAGAAAACAAAACGATAGTCTCTAGTAGTATATTAAATCACTGCAGGAAACATTCAGTGTAGCAATGTCAGAGGAGCAGGAGGATATTGATCACTGCGTCACATATCTCTTCAATCAAGGCCTGACACCGGCTGAAATAGCTTTATGCCTTGCTGTTACAGATAATAGTGTGCGTCATCTAAAAAGACGGTTAGCAAGGCTTCAGCTTTACCGGCGGCGCAATCAAAGTGAGCTCTCAAAGATCACCTACGGGAGGCTGCAACTCGAAACTGGCCCCTGTAAATGTCAAAACCCCCACCCACCCACCCATCCCCTCCAAATGTACAGTTTCCTCCCCCTCGTATGTATATATTTTCTGTTAGGATCTCTGTTTAACAGTACTGTATATTTGCATATCTTGTATGTCACAAATGTAACAGTACTGTATACCTGTATGTCATGTACCCCCCTTATCACAAGAAAACGATCTTTGTTATGTCGAGATAATGAAATAAATGTATCCGTTATCACAAGAAAACAAATTAAATTAACCCGCTATCACGGGAAAACGGAGTAAATAAAATGTATGAATGTATCTTAGTCTTAGGGCTTCCGTAATGGACAATGGGAAACCCAAGACTAAAAAAAATAACAGTAATGTTATTACACCAGTTTATTCAATTGAAGAGTCAACGCCAGCGGGCAGCAGATGTGCCCCTGGTCTGCTCTCCCGTCTACAGGACAATCTGGTTCGCTCACCGACTGGAGCCCCCCTTTGATATCTCTGCTTGTTGGCTGCTATCTGGTCATCTATTGCTCTCTGAAGTGAGCCTAATGATACAGTATCTGTCTAACGTCCATTATGTGACTGAGGAATGGTTCTCTGGAGAGCTACCTGTACAGAGTAGTATAAAGACAATCACACAATTGACTTATCTAAATGTTTTCATCCTCCAATCATAACTGTTGCTTTGAGGGAAGATTAAATTTATAAATACATTTATAAGATAAATAAGAAAACATCATTCTAAAAAATTTATATAGCAGCCTAATATACAGTATACAAATATATGCTGTAAACGAATTTTGCAGGCACTGCAGATGTATACAATTCTCAAATTGAATTGTTCACCGTTAAATGTACTAAACTACATTGTTGTGAACTGTTGGGAAACTAATGACCATATAACAAAAATAAAACGGCTTCCAATCTGTCATTATTCTAGAGAAGTGCCACTGACATTGTAAAATGCATCTTGAAAACCCAACTTTGTTACTTGCTGAACATCGCTTAAGATCCTTTTTAAAGCTTGCCTGCATCTCATCTACAAATCGGGGCTTTAATTCGATTTTAATTGGCAATATAAATCTCAGCAGGACCAAAGTGAGGCCAAATGGTGCAGGTGAGAAAAAAACAGTAGCAGGGTTCCAGCTTCCTGACTGCTCACCATCCGGCCTCAAGACACCTCACTTCATCAGACCCTCAGCAGGTCGCTTACATTAGCAGGGGCCATTATGTCATCCACTGTAAACAAGGGAGAAATGTATGGCCAGACCGATTCTTCCTCCTCAGTGTGTCCTTCAGGGAATGGCTGCTATTCTGTGAATATGAGACCTATCTTTTTTATAACCAGATGTCAATTAATGCTCTTTATGATGCCAGTGTAGCTCAAGATGTACCCCCACCATACTATGAATATATAGTGTTAACTTGTTCTATTTAATTTAAGACTAAGGATTAATGCTCTGACTTACATTGAATATATACTATTATAAGATGGAAGTAGTAACTCAAATCCAGTTGACCTTTTTTGTTGGATTTTATGTTTTTATTGGTTCTTATTTATAAAAGAGACAAAAAGAAAATATGCGGGGAACAATAATATAACATTATTTATTAGGGATGTCCGATATTATCGGCCGACCGATATTATCGGCCGATATCGGCAGTAAAATGTGATATCGGAAAATATCGGTATCGGTAAAAAAAAAAAAAACACATTTTTTTTTTTTTTTTTTTTTTTTAACCTTTATTTACCCAGGCAAGCAAGTAAAAACCAATTATTATTTTATTTATTGTCAAAAGTATGCATTTTGGTTTAATTCAACAACAAGAGATATGTAATGTTAATTTTTACTTTTTTAATTATCATATTTTGCACAGATAATGCTTACATTTAGAAAGCCTTTTGAATGCATCCAGTGAAATTATTAGTTACCTGAAATTATTCCGTTTTTTTGGGGGGAAACCCTGCATATATCGGTATCGGTTGATATCGGTATCGGTATCGGTATCGAAATTAAGAGTTGGACAATATCGGAATATCGGTATCGGTAAAAAAGCCAATATCGAGCATCCCTATTATTTATTCAATATGTTAAGGGGAATAATAAGTAAAGGTAGCACCGGTTAGTTTACTTCCTGTTTGGGCAGAGATGTTTGACAGTGGAACGTCGTCCAACTCTCTGTGTAGGAGAATGTGCTTGCGCAGTGCCTGCTTAGACTGAAAACTATAAAGGGTGGCTGAATAAATGATGCACCGGAAATTACCTAAATGTACAGTAGTGATACAACGAATACGCATGTGTATTCTGTGAGGTTTCAACTTTGATGAACATTTTCAGAACTATATGGGATAGGTATTATTCTGTGTTTTTCACATCTTTATATGATGTTCTGTCAACATGATTGCTAGACCATCTTTCAATATGTAATCTATATTTTATCGATATGGTGGTCATATGTATCACCTGAGCGCATACTATGTGACTTTTTAACTTCAACTTTTCATAACCATTTTTCAAAAGACCAAACCCAGAAATGCATATTTATAAGTTCTACGAAATGTGTGCACATATATTCTACAAGACCCATGCACAAATGTTTAACTGAATACTATGTTTTCGACCAAACAATTGTTTTATGTGTGGGGCATTGTACCCGCTGTGGCAGATCTCGCCCCCCCTCTCATGGATATGTGAAGGATGGGAGATACTCTTGCCACGGAAGGAGTCGAGTCAATTAGGTAGCTGATTAGTACTGATAGAACACACCTGCACATCATTAGTCCACCAACATCTCATGTGCACATGCCCAGACCCACACACTACAAAGCCACTAGGTTAGTTAGGAGTAAGTTGAGCGGAGGTGAGGTTGGAGTTGTTGTTTATTGAGAGAGAGCGATTGTAGTATTCGGAGTTGTGAAGGTGAGAGGAGAGGTGAAGGCAAGTAGGTGTTCTTTGTGTACTGGACCCTGGACTGGCTGAGAAACCCCCTGGTGTACTGACCCTGGACCGGACGACTACCCTGAATAGTGAACAATCCCTTTTTCTGTCTGCGAGCCAGTTTTGTGTTTTTGACCCTCGGACTGAATTACGACATTCAAATTTGTTTGTATTTGAACCGTGGCGAGTCTGAACCCCACCAGGCTCATCACACCGCCTTGACGTTTCCGTCGGACGAATGTTTGCCGGGATATTTCTGGCGGACATGAACATTTCCTGAGCAAGATAATCCACCACAGTAAACACTACATCTTTTGTCAAAGTTTCTCTGTTTTATTGTTATTTAATTTGTGTTGAGCCATCTCATAAACTGTGTTATGCTTCGAAATCCCGCCCTAGACAAAACATTTCACTTATCGCTGACATGCCCACTTTGACAACCTAGGATGGCTAGTAGACGACAGAGTACAGCAACTTGCAATGGGCCTGGTCTACAAGATACACTACACGACCAAGGTACCCATGTACATGTCAAAATACTTCCCAAAGGTCAGTGACTACCACGATCACAACACCAGAGGGAGCTCCACAAATCATGTTAAACCCAGATTCGGCTCAAACAAGGGACTAAACACGTTTTGCAATTATGCCACATCAATGTGGAATGCCCTACCCAAAGCTGTAAAGGAATGTGAATCACTACCCACTTTCAAAAACACTCTAGAAAAACACCTACGGGAGACTGCAATTCAAAACTGGACCCTGTAAATGTCCTAACCCAACCCCCTCCAATGTACAGTAAATGACCAAGTATGGTCTTGTCAATATTCCAATGTACAGTTTTGCTTGTTCAGTTGTACAGTGTCCCCCACCCACCCCTCCTACCCAACCTCCCCCACCCACCCAACCACCTCCAATGTACAGTCCCCCCCACCCCGGTCGGTGGGGATTGGACGTTGTGGACAGCGACTCCTACAGGTCGGTTGGTACAGCAGAATCAGGAATTATCGGGGGCAGCGTGAGCCTCCCACGCGTTACTCCTCGCCACAGAGATCGTGCTGTTCAGGTGAAAAGATGCGACCGCTGCCTCCTCGTGTACCGGAGGGGACACGTGATGCAAGGCTTGGTCCTCACTGCAGCCGACCAGTGGGAGGCGTAGTCTAGCAGTGTTCGAGACAGGGGAGGGGAGAATTGGAAATACGAAATTGTGATGGGAGAAAAATAGAAAATGGGAGAAAAAGTGGATAAAAAAGAAAGAAAATAAACGTCATGATCTAAGGAAAGAGATCACGTTGCCAGTGTCGTTTTCTTCTGATTACGGATGTATCAACAGGGTGTGATACAGTGTGACAGCCAATGTGAAGTATTTAAAACAAACACAACACAGATGGGGAGAGTCACGGAGGAGCAGGTGACGAGTGGATTAAATGATCAAAGGCTCAATACCAATGAGGCCGTGTTGATGACGCAGTTCCACCTCCGGCCTCCTCCAGCGGTTGTGATATCTTTAATCAGGTTAATGAGATTCGGGGTGATTTTTTCCGTTAGTGACGAAAACCCTAAATGAGATCAGATCTCAGTTTCCCGTACTGTTGCATGTTTGATGCAAAATCATAAAGACCACTCTGATTGCATCAGCAGAATATAGTATAGTGAGTATATAAAAGTCACTATCAGAAGTGGACCCCAGGTAAAATCAGTAGGATCATAAATATTGAGGCCACCAATGGGATAAAACTGGAGTGTTGGACCGAGCTTCTTATCTGGTATTCCGGTGAAGTGCTCCGAGTGCTCAGAGCCTTTTCCCCCCAGAAATAGATGAATAAGCTGAACGGAATTCTTGCAGTCAGTCTGCAGGCTGTGGGTTGAGTTATTGGGTTGGTGACCGACACTTTTGTCGATCACTAATCTGTGTGACATTTTTGTTGCTGGGCTTTTAGGCGTAGGCCTACACAAGATTTTTTTTAGATGTGTGTCAGAAATAGCTCTCAAGGTGTGGGTGTCAAGGGCTTCATGACTTTCAATGTCATCCTTATTTCTTTGCATGAGACCAGTGGTAAATGATCTTGTCACTATATGCTGTGGCCGACTTCTTTCGAGGTCTGACCACCAAGTTGTTCCCAATAAACATCCTCCCACCTGGGAAGGAAGTATGGGAGATTGATACCAGTGCTGAATTAATGCCGGCAGTCTGTGCCAATTTCACCCTATAACAGTAGATTATCAGAGACAAGACCTACTGAATGTCATTGTGATTGACATCTATGCGCGTCATTAAACAACTCTCCCTCCCATTCACTCAATGTTAAGAATGGAACTTAAATGTAGATGAAGGCTACGTTTAGACGAGCGTTTTGTGAACAGAAACCGCAAAAGTCGTCTTGCGGTTTCACTTTTAATTTTGCGTTTAGACGAGCGTTTTGGGGTGGAATTCTCTGTGCAGACGAGGCTGTAACGACGGAGCACCGCTGTCACACGATTGGCGCATATGTCACATGACGTGCTGTGAAGACCCGCCCTACTCTGCCTCTGATTTGCAGACTGTGGATGGGGAATGTGATTGGACCAAAGCAGAGTCACTCACAGACAGTGGGTCCACTCACGCCGCGGGACAGATTCTTGTGTATTTAACCCTTTCACTGCCACACGACAGCCGGTTGTGTGATAGTAAAGGGTTAACCTTCTGTCGTGTGGCAGTGAAAGGGTTAAAAGTACTGCTATAACGCTACGTTCAGAACACAGAACGGCGCGGGCCAGTCGAGGCACCTGCTGGCCCTGTAATTGGAATGAGTACACTTTAAATCCTTTAACGAGGATCCATTGGAGGGCAAGTCTGGTGCCAGCAGCCGCGGTAATTCCAGCTCCAATAGCGTATCTTAAAACTGGACTGATTCTTGTGTCTTTAAAAGTACTGCCAATGTAGCCTTCAAGTGATCTGCGTTGACATACTTGCTTTGTTTATGTCTCGGCTACTGGCGCTTACCTGCTACCTGTGACGTAAGCAGTACGCGCGACCAGAGCCGTGACAACCCTTTCGTCATCGTTTTAACAGATTTATACGGTTTGATAGTTTAGACGAGAGCCCAAAGGTTTTGCGTTTCTAGGAATTCCACCCTGGAAGGTAGTCTCACTTTTTTGCGGTTTCACCCCGTAAAAACGCTGTTTCCGTATAAACGAAAGGCACATCCGTAAACATATTTTTGCGGATTCACCTGCTAGCGTTTCCGTCTAAACGGGGCCGAAATATGCAGCGTCTTAATGAGCTAGGGGCCCATGAGGCTGCCTAATTGAGCAGATGTATGCAAAAAGGCAGAGATGCCACGGTAAATATCCTATCTCCCATTTGTTGCTTGCTCCGGCCCAGTCGGCAGCCTCTCAGAATGTCTGATTAGAAATTAAGGCTCATGTAAACTTGTGCTGTGATCACAAGCCCTAAGTGACTTGATAGTCACCGGGGAGAATGCGCTTCCAGGAGCACAAAATCAACAGATTCTCTCAAGGCGCTCTAAGAAAAACCTGGAGAATAGAAGAAATATGGCCCCCGCTTAACTCCCTCGGTTCCTCCGCTTAGCGGCCATCACCTGGCTGGGGCTCATTTAGTTTGCAATCCCATGTTAGGAACATGTGGAGTTCACCTGGGACTTAGATTCAACAAGAGGCATTTGTTGTTGTAACTATAGATGCCTCTTATCTGGTCCTGGTCCTACACAGAGTGCTCCATCTTCCCCTCGCTAATTGGGGCGCACCTGAGGATGTCTTTGCTTGGTATAATTCAACATGCGCTGTGGAAAACAAGGTGTAGCCCATCCAGTGTCATTAATTTTGCCGTGCCGTTCCCAGGGCACATCTCCTGTGAGAAAAATACAGTATAACCAGCCAGGACATGATGAAGGGCCCTCCTGTATCAGCCTGTGAATCTATCTTTCTGGGAACATGTCGCCTTTACTTGGAACTTACTCTCAGTTGTCTTAAAATAGCCCACTGTTTACATAATGCTGACATGTCCCTTCATAATATCTGATCACACATCAATCTCGATCCTAGCCATTTATAACATCTGACAAGATTGATTCATCCATACTGTGTCCATCATGTGTCACTCGGTTCCCAGTCTGACTCAGAATCTTCTGAGGACACAGCAGCCTTGGTTCAGTGGAGGTTCCACACACCTGTCATTCTGGGGCGGGGAAGCAGCACTAAATGTAAATGTACACATAGTCAGAACAATTGTCCCATAATTAGAGAGCAAATGTCACTTTCAGCCTTCAGCATCACGTTAACATGAACTATCTAACCTTGGGGTGAAAAAAAAGTCACATTTGCACGTCGCTTTCTCTCTCGTATTCAGTGTTTACCTTCTCTGGATAAAAGCTTGTCAAAGACAGATGTTGTTAGGGGTTACATTCCAGCAACAGTTGCCAAAGCCAGGCAGAGAGGCAGCGATGGATAAGAGGACAATTACAGCGAGTTACAGGCTTTCAGCCAAAGAGTCGGATGACATGCTGGGAGCTGTCAATCACAGGGGCCTCTGATATGCTGTTGGCTATGAGGCGGAGCCCCCTTCCCCACAGACCCAATCCCGCTGCTCTCATCAATTATCCCCAGGCTCTGGCCAGATGGTAAACACCAGCCTGTGCCAATCAGCCTTCGGATTTCAGAGGTTCTAATACTGGATCTTTGGACAACCGAGAATTGGACGCCCCAAAAGCACCTCCCGCTACCTTGTGACTTTGTTTCCTTCGTTTCGTAGGCATCATTACAATGGCTGGGCGATGACTGTGCAAGAGGGGAAAGTACAATTACACACGGGACATGACATGACTAACAGCCAGTTGTATAATTGCATCTTTAGGGCATTATGTAATCTTCTGCACCTATGAGAAACTCCAATCTCATTAGGAAGAACCAGTGGTTCCTGAGGCCACTTCAGCGACAGGTGTTCCACGTCTCGTAATTCGCAATGACAACAAACAACATGGCATGTCCCAGACGTCCGGGTGAATCAGAGGAGCCAGCGGTTGTCTGGTCGCGTGTAGAACAAGACAACCTAAATCAGTTGTGATAACATCTTTAACCGCAAGAAGACACAGTCCCGATTCCCCCGCGAGCCGCCTGTACCGACCGTCCTGAATCCATCAAGCCTGATTGAAATTCCTTCCCCGCCATGATGCAGAGGAGATGGAGGACCGGAGAGCCTCCTCTCCATCTCCCGTCTGACAGGCCCTATATGTGGCCTTGCGGGGCCCGCTTGCCACTGACAGCTCAATAAATTGGACAATTGGGTAACAAATGTATTTGTGTGATGGGCAGAGCGTCCGCGAGATAGGTTACACTCAGCAGCGGCTGAAGTAATGGCCCGTCACACTGTCGCCTTCACACAGGACACTGTAGCAAAAGGCAGGATTTGGCAGAGCCAGAGGAGGTAGCTTGTCTGGAGGCTAGCTTTCACCTCTCTGGCAGAGACATTATGACACAGCTGTACCCCCCCCCCCCCCTTATGTGGTTTTCTGAAACCCTTGCTGTGTATTCAGCATGACATAACATGATGTTTTGGTGTTATTGCAGTGAACCCGGATATACAAAAAAAAACATTTAGCTATATATAGGTGTGGAATAATGATCCCCTTCCCCTTCAAACAATCTCCCAGTCATGTTCCAACCCCCCTCCCATTACCCTCCCCCATTCATCTACCTTTTGTCTCTCACCTGATACCACCCCCCCTCCCCTTTCTAACTCCCCCCTCCCCTCTCCAATCCAATACCTGGGCCATCCTATTCACAATCCATTTCTCTCCACTATATAGACGTACATCTTACTGGATTCTAGGAGCTCTCTGAGGATTCGTCCGGCCAGTATCCACTTTGAGTCATCCGCCGTAACTTGTACCTGTTTGGGTTTAATAAACCTGTGTTTAACCAAGTCTATATTTGAGTAAATTGTACCTAAATTGTACCTCATCCCATTTCTGCTTTGCACTATATAGTATTGTATATTAGTACATTGCATAGTATATTGTATATTGTATGGTAACTAACTCAGTTACTTCTATTCTGCATCGAACATTGTACATATGTATATACTGAACACTGTGACTTGAGTAAGTACATTCATTGATCCGGTTATATTCCTCAGAGGTAACACACTCTGATAATGTGTGTGTGTGTGTGTGTGTGTGTGTGTGTGTGTGTGTGTGTGTGTGTGTGTGTGTGTGTGTGTGTGTGTGTGTGTGTGTGTGTGTGTGCGCGTGTGTGTGTGTGTGTGTGTGTGTGTGTGTGTGTGTGTGTGCGTGCGTGCGTGCGTGTGCGTGTGTGTCTAACAGCAGGCGTTCACCTCTCTGTGCCTCTCATGGAACTCCACTATTCACAGGAGCCAGTGACCCACGGGCCCCAAGTTATCCTTTTCCTAACCCTTTCACTACCACACTACCAAAGGGTTAACCCTTTCACTGCGACAATACAGAAGGTTAATCTTTCACTACCACACTACAGACAGCTAACCCTGGTAGTGAAAGGTTAACCTTCCGTAGTGTGGCAGTGAAAGGGTTAAAGCAACCAAGCGACGTGTGTCTCGAGAGCTCGCCTGCGTCCCTAATTAGATTCAAATTCAATTGTCGTCGTACAGCACAAGTACAGTACAATGAAAAGAAGTTGGCATCTAACCAGAGTGCGAGGTAACAGTAAAGTGCATAATAAGTTAACACACAGTGTGACAAGTGATTAACAGGCTTACTCACTGCTACATCATAGCACAGTTAAACTGTTGCTGTTTTTCCGATTCAACTCTTTTTCTTGTCTCCCCGGGGCTGCTCTCTCTAAACTCCTGTGTGTCTCTCCTCTTGGCCCCACGGTGAGTCAGATGAGCCCATTTACGAGAGAGGTTGGGGCCATTATGGAGATATCACTAGGCAACAGGGTATCCAGATGGCACAGGGAGCGAGAGGAAGAGCAGCATAAATCACCTGGACCCTGCTTGATGGGATATATATTCAAGCCCAAGGAGCTGCATGGCAAACATGAGGCCATTATGATTCAAGTAGCCACACAGAGTGATGTCTGGGTTGCTGGATGCTGTGCGTGTGTGTCCTTGTTCTCCTATCCTTGTGGGGACACTGGCCCGACTCCAAAAGGACAACTGGCTATTTTTTGGGTTAGGGATTAGGGTTAGGCAGGTAATGGGGCGTTTCAGAACGAATGCAAGCGGATGGAACGTCCCCACAAGCAGTGAAAACATGTTTGTGTAGCCGTGTCAGTTACATGTGTTTGCAAGAGGTTTAAATGAGGGTTGTTGATGGACACCTCATTATTCATGTGACAGATAGGGAGGGTGTTGAGAGCCTCTTCTATCCACATTATGTTGTGATTGACAGGCTATGAGAGTGATTTACATGGGTTTCACACAACATCTCCTCTAAAACAATCAGGATGTTTACACAAAATACCCACTGAATAACATCGTCCTTGAGCAGGACTATAGTCATGTCAACCTAGTTTTTAACCCTAACCTGAAAATCTATTTTGTCCCATTGGGGAAATTGTATTTCGTCCCCTATTGGAAAACCTGTCCTCAATTAACCCCAATGTAGCCTTATTATGCGTTCCCAATGGGATCGTCGTAGCAACCTGTCCGTGTGAACAATATGACAGACTTACTGACTGAATGAGGACACAATACCACAATGCTTATCTGTCATTATGAGTCATCTCTGATACCTGAAGCAGTGCAAATTAATTTGTAATTAAATAAAATGACAAATGTTTTATGTTGAAGCAGCAGCACAAAACATCACGTGAAAGATCACATGCTACACATTTGATATAAATTCTTCCTAGGAATTCCTGAACACACACAGTGACATTGACCGCTATTAGTTTGTATGGAATCTTTTTTGGTTTGCTATTATAATATAAATGTACAGTATTTCGTTTTTAACAGTGTTAAACACTTTTAAACGGCTACTTTGTGTGTGTAGTACTTTGAAATTACTATAAAAAGATTTAACAGTGTTAAACACTTTGTGATGTGGATGTGGGTGAACTAATGATGCGCAGATGTATTATATCAGTACTAATCAGCTACCTAATTGTCTCTACTCCTTCCGTGGCAATAATATCTCCCATCCTTCACATATCCATGAGAGGGGGGGTGATATTTGCCACATATCCCCTCCCCTTAGCTCCGAGCTTCTCGGGGCGGACCACGTTCCCAGTGCTTCTCTCCTGGACAATACATCCGCGTTCCCATGTGCTGCTCCCAACCTGTGGATGATGGAGAAGACAAACGGCTCTAAGGATAGGAACCAGCGGGTGACCCTAGCGTTGGTGTCCTTGTTACGTGATAGCCATACGAGGGGTGCATGGTCCGTGACTAGGGTGAAGCGCCGTCCCAACAGATAATATTTTAACTCCTCTAGGGCCCATTTTATCGCCAAGCACTCCTTCTCAATCGTGGAGCAATTCTTCTCCCGGGGCAGTAGCTTGCGACTGATCAAAATTACTGGGTGTTCCTCACCTTCTCTTAGTTGCGATAGGACGGCACCCACCCCAGTCTCCGATGCATCCGTCTGTACCAACAGAGGCTGGCTGAAGTCGGGGGTCATCAGCACTGGTTCCAAACACAGTTTGTCCTTCAGCTGCTGAAAGGCCTTCTACGTCTCCTCGGTCCACAGGACCTTGTCTGGTAGTTTCTTCTGTGTTAGGTCGTCAGTGGTGCTGCTAGGGCAGAGAAATTGGGGACAAAACATCTGTAATAGCTGGCTAGGCCTATGAAGGTTCGTACCTGCTTTTTGGTTTGGGGGCGGGGCCAGCTCCGGATGGCCTCGACCTTGCCTGCTTGGGGTCTGATACACCCTCTCCCGATGGTGTACCCCAAGTAGTCAGTGTCCTGTAGACCCAGGTGACATTTCTTCGGGTTAGCGGTGAGCCCCGCCCCTCTCAAAGCCTGTAGAACAGCCGTGACCTGGCGTAGATGCGTTCCCCACTCCTCGCCGTGGATAATGATGTCATCGATGTAGGCCGCTGCATACTCTCGGTGGGGTCGGAGGATCTGGTCCATCAGCCTCTGAAATGTGGCCGGAGCGCCATGTAGACCGAAAGGGAGGACAACATAGTGGAACAACCCATCTGGGGTGGCAAACGCAGTTTTCTCACTATCTTCTGGTGCCAGGGGAACCTGCCAGTAGCCTTTAGTGAGGTCTAAGGTGGTGATATATCTTGCTTTCCCTAGCCTTTCGATAAGTTCGTCTACTCTAGGCATGATAGGGTAGGCGTCGAACTTGGAGATGGCATTTAACTGCCGGAAATCATTGCAGAACCTTGGGGTTCCGTCTGGTTTAGGGACTCCCACCTCTTGCAGAGACAAGTCGCATTTCTTTCCTCTCTCCCAAGGCATTCAAGGCCGTTCCTACCGCCGCCTCTACTGCTCCATGGAGCCCGACGCTGCTATGCCCTGCTTCGTGCCGGTGGCCGGACTATACTCAAATCAACTCTAAATGGATCTAATCAGTGGATTGCATATTTTCTTCAAGAAGCAGAATAAGGCTAACCCTCTCTGCCTATTGGGACATCATAATCGGGTTACCAACTTGAAGACGTGGTCATTTTTGGATTATCGAAGCTTTTGGACTGCAATAAGAAGATTTTGGATCTGTTTACCGCGCACAGGATCTACCAAAATGAACTGATAAGACACTTGGACACTTGGACTAATAATGCATTCAGTCATTTGGACAGAGTTGTTAAAACTCACTCCACTCAAATCAATAGAGTTATATTCCACTCTATTCAAATCAAATTTAAAGGGACGTGGCTGGGATAAATTGTGCCAGTCAGTCAGCCAAAACAAATTCCTGGACCAAGGTCGAACTGAGAGCTCTGGAGTCGAAGGCCCTCTGGGAGATAAGAGTGGCGAGCGGCTTCCCACACCCCCAATCCCTAGTCCCACCCCCCCCCCCCCCTTCCTCTGCATTGGCGCTGCACTGTCGGCTGCCTCGTGTGAGGGAGACCTCCCCCACCCAGGACTTGGCTTGTGCACTCACACACTTCCCCCCCCCCCCCCCCCCCCACTCCCCCCCCCCCTACAGCCCTGTAACAACCCCAACCCACTCCCCCCTCCTTCCGTAAATGGCGCTGCCTATGACGGCTGCCAGTCTGTTTGCGGTGGTGAATATGCATATGTTAAAGCAGATCAACTGAGAAGAAGGACGCAAGGACACGGAGAAAGGGGGCGGAGAGGAGACGAGATGGTGATCAAAGGGTGGATGAGTACAATGCACACACACAAAATAGATAGTGAGAAGATAGTAATGTACATGAGATAATTATAGGTAGACCAAAATTTAGAAAGGAAGGCATAGAGATTCGAAGCACATTGGACTGATATACGTATGACGCACATAATGCAAGAGAGTGAAAACATGAAAGAGACTTGTTAGGCAGGAAGAGTATGACAAAATACATGGGGGATAATTAAACCGAAAGTGATAAAAAAAAAAGGGGGACATGTGCATTCAAGGGATATATGGAGACGGACATTAAAGGGACTCAGGAAAACACATGTCGCATAACACAGTTAGACGGAAACATGAAAGTGACTAAAGCGGAGCTTTTTGACTGGGAGCTCGGTCAGACCACACACAGAGCTGGACATATATAGTGCGCTCAATGTAGCCACTAGGGGGGGCCCTCTCACTAGGAGAGCCACTACTCCCCACCCACCAGCGGGGAAAAGAGGGGAACGAATAGGACCCTCAAATGCCATGGAAGTTCAAAGAGTGAATTTTGATGTTGATGTTGATGTTTATTATGTAAATATGTATGTAAGTCAGAAGGAGATAGCAGAGGCTACAACCACAAATATTATTTTATGTGACATGGGTAGAACGGGAGAACAATTGGAAAAGAAATATGACACAAGTTAAGGGTGTAAAGATGATGTCGTTAAATGTGAATGGTATGAATAACCCGATAAAGAGGAGTAAGGTGATGACGAAACTTAAAAAAGAAGAGGCGCAGGTCATTTTCTTGCAAGAAACACATCTTATATCACAAGAACATGAAAAGCTGAAGAGATTCGGGTATGAAAACCTGTTCTATAGTTCTTTTAAACAGAACCTTAGAAGAGGAGTAGCTATACTAATTAAGAACACAGTGAAATTTGAGATGATCAAGGAAATAAGGGACAAGGAGGGAAGGTATGTGTTGGTCAAGGGGAAAATGGAAGGTCAAATGGTAACACTAATAAATGTATATGCTCCACCGGACAGTGAGAAATATCTATTTGAAACAATCTTTGATATTATAGCGTTGGAAGGGGAGGGGGTCCTGATCTGTACAGGTGATTTCAATGTGGTACTGAATTATGACATAGACACGACTAGCACAAAGAAATGGAGGACAAACATTAGCAAATATATGAATATACATATGGCAGAATTAGGAATCATAGACATATGGAGAGCAATGAACACGCTAGATAGAGAATATACGCACTATTCACACCCGCACACAACATATTCAAGGATAGACTATTTTCTCATGACAACAGGGGACAGATATCGGGTGGAAGAATGCAGGATAGGAGTGACGGATATTTCAGATCATAGCGCAATATATCTGACAGTAAATCTTAAAAGTAGATGGAGGAATACAGTTTGGAGACTGAATGTAGGACTATTGAACAACAAAGGTTTGGTTAACCAGGTGAAGGAAGACATAATTAGATATAGAGAAGAGAACGATAATGGGGAGGTAGATCCAAACATTTTATGGGATGCACTAAAGGTAGTAATACGGGGAAAATTGATAGCAAAGACGGCATTACTCAAGAAGGCTAGAATAGGGACATACCAGAACTTGATAAAGAAGCTGAAAGAATTAGAGAAAGAACACCAAAGCTCAAAGAACCAGGAGACACTTAGAGAGGTTAAGGAAGTTAGAGGACAGATAAACAGGGAGCTGCTGTCAGAAATAGAGAAGAAAGCTAGATACATGAAACAGACATACTATGAAGGGGGACCGAGGGCGACCAGACTGTTAGCTCGACGAATTAGGACGCAACAAAAAATAAACACAATACATACAATAAGGGACACAAACACAAACAAAATACTGAGAGAACCAGCGGAAATAGAGAAGGCATTTGAAGAATATTATAGGAAACTATACACACAACCGATAGCGGCAGGGGAAGGAGATAGAAACATTTTTAGAAAAATTGGATTTACCATCAATAGGGAAGGAACAGAATGGAATATTAAATGCAGAAATCACAGAACAAGAAGTGGGGAATGCGATCAGTAGGGCAAAGAGTAGTAAGTCACCGGGTAGCGACGGATTCCCCTCGGAATTCTACAAGACATTTAGGCAGGAACTGAGCCCCATGTTAGAAGCAGCATTCAGACACACAATGGAAAAAGGCACAATGCCACCTTCATGGAAAGAGGCCATAATTACTACAATTCCAAAAGAAGGGAAAGATAGAGAACTGTGTAGTAGTTTCAGACCTGTGTCCATACTTAATGTAGATTACAAGATGTATACATCAATAATATCCAAAAGATTTGAGACATTTATGACAGATATAATAGACGAAGACCAGACTGGATTCATTAAAGGAAGGCAGACACAGGATAACATAAGGAAGACAGTGCAGATAGTAGAGGAGATACAAAAGGAAGGAGGAAGTGCAGTATTAGTTAGCCTAGATGCAGAAAAAGCCTTCGATAGTGTAAGCTGGTTATTTCTATATAAAGTATTAGAGAGATTTGGATTAGACAAAAACGCTATGAAAACAATTAGGGCATTATATCAAGAACCGACGGCTAGGATTAAGGTGAATGGTAGTCTGACGGACCGGATTAAACTAGAGAGAGCTACCAGACAGGGTTGTTGTCTTTCGCCGACGCTCTTCGATGTATTCATCGAACCACTGGCCCAACTAATTAGACAGACCAAAGACATCAAAGGGGTGGAGATAAGGGGGACGGAACATAAATTGGGATTATTCGCAGATGACGTGATAGTATATATGAGACAACCAGACACAAGCTTCCCGACACTGATGGATCTGCTGACAGAATATGGATATTACTCAGGGTATAGACTTAATGTGACAAAGACACAGACATTAGCACTGAACTACACACCAACGATAGAGATCAAAGAAAAATACAAAATCAAATGGGACATGGACAGGATCAAGTACCTAGGGGTGAACATCACAAGAGGGGGGGAGGGGCTATACGATGCAAACTATACACAGATAAATCAGAAAATCAAGAGAGATCTAGAAAGATGGACAGTGATGCCCCTAGATTTCAGTTCAAGGATCGAAATCATTAAGATGAACATATTACCGAGGTTACTATACCTATTTCAATCCCTACCTATATTAATACCACAAAAACAATTTAGGGAATGGGATAGACAGATATCAAGATTCATTTGGGGGGGGAAAAGGCCAAGGATCAGATATGTGACTCTACAATTACCAAAGGAGAAAGGAGGGATGGCAGTACCCAGTTTAGAAAGCTATTACTATGCAGCACAGCTTAGAACAGTAGCATGCTGGTGCAATGTGAACTATGAGGCCAAATGGAAAGATATAGAAACCAAAAGAGAGGGATTCAAAGTGCAGGCACTGATAGGAGATAGGGAGCTGTTCAGAAGACAGGAGCAACTACTAGATCCAATTACCAGATTCACTATAAACATATGGAACACAATAGTAAAGAAATACAAGCTAGAAAAAGAATCTAAGATACTGAGATGGATAGCACACGACAACAAATTCAGACCAGGGATAGAAGATCATGGGTTCAAGAGGTGGGAACGGGGGGGTATAACAGCAATGTGCACGATGACGGAAGGAGGGGAGATGCAGACTCTACAAAAATTGAAAGAAAGATACGGACTAGAGAATAGGGACCACTTTAGATATTTACAGATTAGGGACTACTATAACAAAGAAATAAAGCAAGATAGAGACAAAGAACAGAATGGGGTAATTAAGATAATGGTAAAGTCATACGAAGGACGGAAATGGAGGGTGATATCAGCACTATATCAGGCAATAATGGACAGTAAGGGAAATACAACATTGTATGTGAAAGAAAAGTGGGAAAGAGAGTTGGAAATAGAGATAACAGAGGAGGAATGGTATGACACATGTAAGACACAACAAACAACCACAGGATCAAGGATATGGAGGGAGTTTGGGTGGAAAAATATAATTAGATACTTTATAACACCAGAAATACAGGGCAATTACACACCAGCAAAGAAAACATGTTGGAGGGAGTGTGGACAGGAAGGGGCGAACCATACACACATATTCTGGGGATGTCAGAAGATAAGGCACTACTGGGAAGAGATAGGAGGGATAATAAATGAAATAATAGGATACGAAATACCCCAGGGAGGCCAAGTGTTGTATTTGGGGAATCTGTCACAGGAAGGAATCCAAGGGGAAGACAAATATTTGATTAAGATATTGATAGTGGCAGCCAAGAAAGCTTTAACTAAACTGTGGTACAAGGTAGAAGTGCCGACAAAGGATCAATGGATAGAGTTGGTAGAGGGGATACAGGAAATGGAGAGAATCACACATCTGCTGAGGCTGCAAGAAGAAAAGTTTGAATGGAAATGGGGAAAATGGGAAGAATACAGGAGGGGAAGTAACGACATCACAGAGGTTTGAAAAGGATACAAGGAAATGAATAAAAATGTAAATAAATAATGCAAATGTAGAATGGACCGAAGGACCCATGTCACACTTTTTCTTTACTCATTTTTTGTCTATTTGTTTTAATTTATGTACTGTGTATTGTCTATGAATGTTGTCTATGTATGTTGTTGAAAAAATGAAAATAAAAATTTAAGTTTAAAAATAAATAAAAATATGCATATGTTTGTCTCAAGGCTCTGTACCATTATTACTATCTAAAATGTAATAATTGTGGAATATTACTGTAATGAGCTGTATGTGTATGATCCAAGCGTCCTATGATCCTCATAGGAGCATAACAGAAAAAAGCATTCCATGTGAAGGTATTCTGTATCTTTGCATGTCAACTAATAAAGAAACTTGAACTTGAACTTGATGGGGCTACACCATCCACTATTTGATTCCACAATAATCCCCGCCTGCAACATGTCTTGCACTTCTTTCCTTACTGCTTCTCTTCTGGCCTCCGGGAGGCCAGTGCTTTGGTCATGTGGTCTCTCACCAGGCGCCACAAGGTGGCCATCCTCTCCTGGATCTCCTCCACATGATCCACCAAACTCCGGTGCGGTGGCGGCTGGTGTTCCCAGGCCTCTTTGGCTATATCCAGCATTCCTCTCGGTCTTCTCCCGTACAAAAGTTCAAAGGGGGAGAAACCTGTGGAGGCCTGGGGAACTTCCCTGATGGAAAACATCAGGTACGGGAGAAGCTGGTCCCAGTTCCTCCCGTCGGCTTCCATTACTTTCTTTAGCATACTCTTAGGGTACGGTTAAACCGCTCAACTAGCCCATCAGTTTGGGGATGATAGACTGACATGCGCAGCTGGGTGATTTTCAGTAACCCGGCTAGATCCTTCATTATTTTCGACATAAATGGTGTGCCTTGGCCTGTCAGAATTTCATCCGGTATTCCCACCCTTGTGATCAGTAGCATGAACTCCCTGGCTATACCTTTTGAGGCCATGGTGCAGAGAGGGATGGCCTCGGGTACCGGGTGCCATAGTCCATGATCACCAGGATGTACTGATGGCCCCTGGCGCTGTGGGGTAGGGGCCCCACAAGGTCCATCCCAATCCTGCTGAAGGGAACAGAAACTATAGGCAGGGAGATCAAGGGGTTATGTACAGTGGGTCGTGGAGCAACCATCTGACACTCGGGGCAAGAGCGACAATAGTCCTCCACCGCTCTTTTCACTCCCGGCCAGAAAAATCTGGCCTTAATCCGGTCAAGGGTCTTCTCGACCCCCAAGTGTGCCCCTAGTAAGTGTGAGTGGGCTAGGCGCAGCACCGTACTGTACACCGTATGTGACCGGGGAACCAACAACAGCTCTACAATAGCTTCCCCTTTTTTTATCACCTGGTACAGTAAAGTGTTCTTTATCTGAAAAATGTGGAAATGTTAATTCTCCTACCCCATCCATCTTTTTACCGTCGACCACGGCTACCTGGCGTAGTGCTGGGGCCAGGTTCTCGTCCTCCAGCTGAGCGATGCCCGAACCGTCCCGTCAGTTGTGGTGGTAAGGGTGGGGTGTCATTGTTCGGGTTGCCGGGGAACAGATCTCCCCAGACAGGTTTGTCCTCATCGTGGAGTGATGAAACCTTGCCTCCGCTGTTGACCGGTGGACCGTTGTCCTCTGCTGGGCCGGCGGTGGGTTCCCCCTCATCGTTGTCCCCACTGACCGGGCTGGAGTCTTCCTCTGGTAGGGGGTCGGTAGAAGCCTGGGGGTCCACCTCGTGTAGACCGCACATCCTGGTCCTTCGTGTCTGGGTTCTGGTCGACGTGGTGGTGGGCACTGTTCTGGGGGGACAGCGGCTTTCGGCCGCCAAACTCTCCCGCAGTGGTCGGAACAATGCACAGTCAGTTCCGATTAATACTGCTACCAAGAGGTTTTCGACTACCCCCGCGGTCATCGTACATTTCCCCCGGGTGGAGGTTAGTTTGATGGTGGCGGTCGGATATTGTCTAGTCTCCCCATGTACACAGGTGACTCCCACTGTTTTTTCCAGGAGGGGGCCGTCCACCAACTCTGGTTTTACCAGTGTCACTGAGCTCCCTGAGTCTAACAATTCTGTTGCATCATGATTATTAGCTCTTACTGGAGTGAGTGTGGATGCAGTTGCGTCCTCCGCCCGACAGGCGGTCGCAAGTGCACACGGTCGGGACAGGTGTGGATCAGCCATCTTCGTCAGCCGGTTGGGGGGTACGGTCTCCGTGCTGCTACTCCTCCGGTATAGTGATTTCGCTGCTTGAAACACCTCCATTCCTTCTACGACCTTGTCGAAACATGTGGGCTTCGTTTGGCTGATGGTCTTACATGCGTCGGCAGGTAGGGCACGTAAATATCTGTCCATTGCCATACGTTCGACTGGTGAAATGTTCTGAGGTTGGGCTAATAGCAAATTCTTTGCTAGCCGTAACAAATCATGTTGTTGTTCTCTGGAGGACAAGTTCCCATCATATGCCGATTCATGATACCGCTGGGCTCGAGTGAGAAATGTAATTCCCGAACGCCGTAGTATTTCTGTTTTCAGAAATGCATACGTTTGATCCGCCAGCGGGGCGGTGTCATGATATGCCGTCTGGGCTATACCGGACAGAAATGGTGCTAACAAACTAACCCACTTTTCTTTTGGCCAGTTCTCACGTTCAGCGGTGCATTCAAACGCTGACAAGTAACACTCAATGTCGTCCTCGCTGTTTAGCTTGACCAAAAAACTTGCAGGGTTAACGTTGTTCCTCTGCCTCTCCTCGCTGCGAGCCTCTGCACGGTGAAATGAAATCTCTCTCTATGTCACAACTCCAACCTTACCTCCGCTCAACTTACTTCTGACTAATGTAAGATTCTGATCAATCGGCCAGTATCACGTCTTCGTCTGTTTGGTTTGTGTTCTCATTTACGTCCACTGACTCTGCGTTGTGTATTTGATTCCCCCGACGTCTCATACACTGGCTGATACAATCCTTATCATTCCCCGTTAGTGCAACCCGCAACCATAATAATTCTCCACCTCCGTAAGAATCCGACACTTTGACAGCATGATACCTTTCTTGGAAGAGCGTTGTTTATTCAATAAACAGAACCTCATAATCAGATGTTATCGAATTGTATTGTCCTTGCTATCGTCCTTCTGCTATTCAGTCCAATAGTGGTCAGGCCTGGTCGTTAGCCTAAACCCTCCTCGTGTTAGCCGAAGCTAATGATGATGTGTCAATGTGTATAATATAGATATATAATAATGAATGAATGAATGAATGAATGAATTACTTTTATTTATATAGCACCCTTCACAGCACGAATGCACAGGGTGCTTTACACTACAGCTTAATATAAAAAACACAAATAAATAAACAGAAATAAATGACAACAACAGACAGCAGTTAAATAAACAGTGAAACCAGATAAAAAAAAAGTAGAATAAAAGAATTTGGATAAAATCATGAGTCACTAATTAAAAAACAAAACTATAGGAACAGTGAGGACAAGAAAGAGTGCCTATGTATGACCATAGGCATGTCTGAACAAATGTGTTTTTAGTTGTTTTTCAAAAGAGTTTTCAGAGGGGGCAGTTCGCAGGTCCAGGGGGAGAGCGTTCCAGAGCCTTTGTGCTGTCACCTCGAAGGCTCGATCACCCCTTGTTTTCAGCCTGGACCTGGGGACCACCAGGAGGTGCTGATCGGCAGATCTGAGTGAGCGGGTGTTGGTGTAGGGATGGATGAGTTCAGTGATGTAGATAGGGGCCTGACCGTGAAGTGCTCTGAAAGTGAAAGTGAGGACTTTGAAGTGAATTCTATAGTGTACCGGGAGCCAGTGCAGGGATACCAGAATGGGAGTGATGTGACATGATTTTTTTGACCTTGTGAGTAGCCTGGCTGCAGCATTTTGGACCATTTGTAGTTTGTCTGTGGATGATTTGGTGAGACAGGTGAAAAGTGAGTTGCAGTAGTCAAGCCTAGAGGAAATAAAAGCATGCACGGACAGTTCTAGTTCAGAGTGAGATATGATGGTGCGTAGTTTTGCAATGTTTCTGAGGTGAAAGAAGCAGGTGCGTGTGAGTGTTTTGACATGTTTGTCTAGGTTCATGGCCTGGTCGAAGACAACACCCAAGTTTCTCAGGTGGGGACGTATGTTGTCTTTAAGGGACAAAGCAATTATTAACAGTGGAACGGTATGGTATGGTATTTATTTTAGACAACAAAACAATATACAGATTACTCACATAACATGCTTTTGTCAAGGATAGGAACGAAAAAGGCGCAATGACTTATTTACATCGTTGTCCTTGGATGTCAAGGATGCTTGAGAAACAACACATACAACTCATTACAGTAAATTATCCACAATTATCACCTTTGCATAGTAATAATGGCACATCCCTAAATTAAGTAAACATGCACATTTGTTGTTACATATTTCTTCTAGCCATTGAGTCTGAGTCTCTAAAGCACCCCAGGGGAGGGGGTTGGGGGGAGGGAGGGAGGGCGGTAAGAGATTCCGGTTTTAACTGATTACAGTTGCCATCAGTTTTTGCCGGTGGGTAAGGATTGTTTTGACTACTATCTGCATGAGTTATTGGCCGATGTTATAGGGGGCCACTGTTCCGAACCTGGGGTCACAGATCATTTGTCACTGTTGGACAAACTGTACAACAATATAGCTGAAGCCAGTGTTGTAGTCGAGTCACTAAATCTCGAGTCCGAGTCGAGTCTCGAGTCCCCAGTGTTCGAGTCAGAGTCCAAGTCAGAGTCACCAAAGAAGAGTCTGAGTTGAGTACCCATTACCTAAGTCCGAGTGCGAGTCCAAGTCATCAAGGTTGAGTCCACTCCACTCTGGCAATCAAAGAGCTGACATACAAATAAAAATTTAACATAAATGACAGCGGTCACCATTTCAAAGGGAGTTTATTTGCTTTGTGACACAATAGCCAAACAAATGCACTAGCCATCAATATCTTATGCCAAATGATTAGGGCCTATTACAAAAATAAGTATTTATCAATTAACAAGTCTGAGTCCTCGTTTGCACCTTCCGAGTCCGAATGCAGTCAATGCTCAAGTCCAAGTCCAAGTCCGAGTCATCAGTGCTCAAGTCCAAGTCGAGTCACGAGTCCTGAAAATCAGTCCAGGACTCGGACTCGAGTCAGAGTCCTGGACTTGAGTACTACAACACTGGCTGAAGAATATGTGTAGATGTTGCTATTATGGATCCGTCTATGATATTGTGTGTACCATGTTGTTGTTGTTGTTGTCATCTGCTGCTGCTGTTGTGCTGGGGCTGCTGGCTCCGTATGAAAGCAACTCAGTATTGAGTGTGAGGGGGCAGGAATCTCACACAAGCTGTGTTGATCCTCCGAGGCCTGGATGTCCAGAGCCCACACTTCTTTACATGTCAATCATTCGATATGATTCCAAAGGAAAGCATAATATTCAGTGAGTAATAAATAAATAAATTGGTCTGAATGACGAGTCAGTGCAAACAAACGAGAATACACACACACACATTTACATTTAGTCATTTAGCTGACGCTTTTATCCAAAGCGACTTACAAGTTCTGTACGACAAGTCATCAGGAAGGGCACAACTCTATCAGCTGCAATGTTCATCAAAGTGTTGAGTGCTACAGTGTAGGTTAGTTTATTAGGACAAGTGCATGACAGTAAAGTTAGTTAGGGTTAGATTATTATTATTATTATTTTTTTTCAGATAACGGTTGAAGAAGTGCGTCTTTAGTAGACGGCGAAAGATTGGATGGGTTTCGGCTGTCCTAACTGGGGTGGGTAGTTCATCCCACCATTGTGGGGCTATCCTGGATAGAACACTATAATGTTACCATGAAAAGTTTGTTGCTACCTTAGTTTTATCTAAAATATAAAAACAATGGTTTGTTCATTTCCAAATTGTGCCAACAACATTTCACCCACTACGCAAAACGTTCATAGACTACTAATACGGACATTGGGTCTCATTCTCCAACGGACTTAAGACAAAGAATTTGCTCTTAGGGCCATTTAAGACATCTTAGGGCCGATTTTTGGATTCCCCAACCATCCCTAAGCTTGGATTCAGCCCTGACTAAGAGCAGTCTTAACTTGACAGACTGTTGTGCTCCGTGTTCTTAAGGGCTTTATTTGGGAGGAATCATAGTGATTCCTTCATGTCAACTCTACAGGCCTCCTTGGAATTAATTAATCATAATTTAAATAAATATGATAATGTGTTATATTTATTTAAACCTTATATTTACTGTTGTGTTAGTAGGGACGGTTGGGGAATCCCAAAATCGGCCGTAAGATGTCTTAAATGGCCCTAAGAGCAAATGTTTGGTCTTAAGTCCATTGGAGAATGAGACCCATTGTGGCTAACTACATCTTGCTAATGAATGAATGAATGACTTTATTTGACAATATAAAAATAACATGTGACAGAAAGCACAGCCAGGAGATACTGCCAAGGATGAACACAAAAAAGCTCAGAGCTTATTTCCATTGTGGTCCTTGTATGGGGGTAGGGGAATGAGATGCTTAGACATGCATCATACAGACATGACATCACAACACATCACATATACCATTTATATACATAATAGACTCATAAACATGCAAGGGTGCCTTTTTGCTGAGTGTCTAGGTCAAGCTGGATGTAGCCAATTACTTAAACATTTCCTTCACAAACATAGCCACAACACTGGTAAACAAACTACCTTCCCACTCAGGGCATTATGGGGTAGAACACATAGTAGCATACTACAAGAACCTAGGGGTCCACAAAGACGACTTCAAACTGGAAATGGTAACAACAGATGAGGTACTCAAAAAACTGAGCGCTTTTCAACCGAACAAGGCCACTGGCCATGACAACATCCCCTCCAAATTCCTCAGAGACTCAGCAGCCGCCATCACCCCAGTCATCACACACATAATAAACCTCTCCATAAAACAGGGACACGTCCCCAAGGACTTCAAAATTGCGAGAGTAACACCCCTGCACAAAAATGGCAGCAAATTAGATCCAGGCAACTACCGCCCTGTTTCTATCCTTACCTCCATCTCAAAAGTCATGGACATTTTTTTAAACAAACAGGTCGAAAAGTACCTAGTGGAAAAAAATCTAATCTACGAATTCCAATCTGGCTTCAGAACATCCCACTCCACTTACACATGCCTTCTCTATTTAAACGACCACATCAAACAAGAGGTGGACGCGGGCAAATACTGCGGCATGGTCATGCTGGACCTACAAAAGGCCTTCGACCATTTACCCGAGAATATTCGTTATGGGCATTCAAAGTGTTAACCATCTCATGTTCTCAAAGTGTGATGGGTCAAGGTGGGTTCTGGCAGGTAGCCTTAGTATTACCCTAATTATCTTGTTTTGTGATGTCTGTAGTTTTATTTTCTGACTCATAGTGACACTGTATGAGTGCTCCAGCAAGAATTTTCATCGCTGACTGATCTAAAAAAACTAGAGATTCTGGCTAGGTATCTAGTCCTGTTATTGATCTTTGTAAGTGCTTGTTGAGCCATGCTTTCCCCTGATAAGCTGTTTTCCAGGACACAACCAAGATATTTCACAGATGTTTTGTCTGTGAGAACAGTATCTCCTATTCTAATGTTAAAACCTGGCGATTTTCTGAGCCTGACCTTTGACCCGAATAGGATGGACTCAGTCTTCCCCACGTGGAGGGACAGCTTGTTGTAGCCTAGCCAGTCACTAACGTTCTCTAGTTCTGCACTCAATATCTGCTCAACCACTTGTTTGTCTTTATGAGACACTAGTAAGGCGGAGTCATCCACATATAAAAAAAAAAAGGTCACATGAGCAAGCTGCTTTCAGGTCATTAATATACAGGAGAAAGAGGAGCGGACCCAATACACTCCCTTGCGGGACCCCGCAGTCTACTGTCCGAGGACTGGGGAGTACACCATTTATATCTACCACCTGTTGTCTCCCTGTATAGGAACCAATACATTTCAGAGCTGCCTCATTAAAGCCTACACTGTAAAATGTTTTTTTCACAGGAAATTCACTGTATTATTTTACAGATTACTTTTGTTTTTCTACTTTAAGTGTAAATGCCATAAAATACAGTAAATTACCTTTTATTTTAGAGCCTGTCCAAGGATAGTATGCATTCGGTAGCATTTGTGTGTGGGTGTGTGAATCCCACACTACTACTACAGGGCCGATCAGCCTGTGCTTTGGTGCAGAAAGTTGAGTGTCAAGTGTGCCCTGGTCAAGAAGGCAGCATACAGAAAATGTTCACATATAGAACAACATTAACCGGTACTGGACCCAAGCCATAAATCCATGTCTACAGACTGTATGAATAAAAGTTAAGGCAGAGAGCCTCTGTTGGCAGCGATTATGGATTCTTGTTATGGATATCTGGACAGTTATGCACATGAGTGAATTTGCTCATTGAGTGTGAATGAAGTGTGAGGCTAACTAACTAACTATCTATCTATCTATCTATCTATCTATCTATCTATCTATCTATCTATCTATCTATCTATCTATCTATCTATCTATCTATCTATCTATCTATCTATCTATCTATCTATCTATCTATCTATCTATCTATCTATCTATCTATCTATCTATCTATCTATCTATCTATCTATCTCAGTGGTTCCCAAAGTGGGGGTCGCGACCCCTAGGGGATTCGCGAACCGCCGCGGGGGGATCGCCAGATGATTTAAAAAATAAAAAATAAAATAAAAAGATTTCCATTTTTTTTTTTTTTTTTTATGCAGTCAGGTCACTGAACTTAGAAGCAGGCCAGGCCAGTGTTTCTAGTTGCAGCGGTGCAATAGTTAGATAACCTAGGTGGGGAACAACCAGGAGATCACAGGAAATTCACTATTATTTTACAGATTACCTTTGTTTTTCTACTTTAAGTGTAAATACCATAAAAATACAGTAAATTACCTTTTATCAAAATATTAACCATTAAATAAAGGTTGTAATCTGTAAATGTATTTGATTTTACTGTAATTTGACAGTAAGTATTTGGAAACCATTGATGCCAGACATTTACAGTTTTTTTGCAGCTTATTTTCTTACAGTGTAGCCAAGAGTAAAGACCCTAATCCTGTCAAAACAGCAGTCGGTGTATATTTTCAACAATATGTTTGTTTACCAATAGGTTAAAGTGTTATTAATAAAATATCAGTTCATGAATTGTATTCATAAACTAGCGAATTTTGACAGGAAATAAATGCGAGCGGCCATTTAGTTGTAATCATTATGATGAAGGACACTCAGGTATTTCAATGAGCGTCGGAATTTCGAAAAAAACAAAAAAAACACTACCCAGCTCAAGCCAGCTACTGTACAGCAAATTACCTTTTTTTATTTATCTTATTTTTCAGGATTATCTACCACAAAACTGAACGTTATTGGCATAAATCAGAACGTAGTTAGTTTATCTATACCTTTCTGTGAACGTTTAGCAAAAATTCGATCCATAGATGTGCAACTTGGCTATAATAAGGTAATTTATAGGCCTGATATTCTATTTTCTATAATAATATTTCAAATTGCATGTGTCCGGATGGCAGAATTCAGTACTGTATCTAGAAAACCTTCTGTATAATCATCTTCCCTTTATTTATTTGCTTAGACTTTTTGTACACGTGATCTCAAGAAGGTGCTGAAGTTTTCCATGTCTGGTAATTTTTAGCATGGTGTTATTCACCATCAAAGATGCAAAGAAAAATCATAATTTATATTCTCCTTTGTTTCATCACAATTTACTCAAGCCTAGTAACAGACACAATAATAAGTTCCGACACTGGGAATACATTCCCTGAGATCCATAGATGTCCCTAGATACCAATAACATGCAAATGGACCTTGTAGAAGTGGAGCAATCTTCCATTTACTTTATGTATTAAAATTTTTATAAAAATTTTATGAACAAATTTCATATTTACCATCATAAATAGACTGGAGATTGCTGGATTCAAGACGTTTTCATGATATGGTGCTCATATTTTGTATAGGCTACTGCTGTGTATTAAAGGAACACTATGGGAAATGCGCTGGAAAACCATCTTCTCCAGAGTCAGACAATGATGAAGAAGATAGATACCATTTCCTCTCTGTGTGTTCAGTAGAGAGCTATCCGGCTACAAGCTAGCCTAGCTTAGCACAAATGAATAAAAGCAGATACGGATCAGCTAGCCTAGGTGTTGCATTTTCTGGAGTTTTCAGCTAGGCTAGCTGATCCGCATCTGCTTCCATTCATTTGTGCTAAGCTAGGCTAGCTTGCAGCTGGATAGCTTTTATAGTCTGCTGCTGCTATGCATTAAAGAAAAGCATTTGAACTAATTTTGTCAGTGTGCAACTTTCCCCCCTTTTTGATGCTGCATGTTTATCGGCACCCGTTAGGAATCTCAAGTTTTGTTGAGAGCTGAGCCACGTGCTGCCAACCCTTTGTCGTTGAGAGTTGAGCCGCGTGCCAACCAACCCTTTGTCGTTGCTTTTCTGAAGCCTTGGCACTGATTCAACACTCGCTCTGTGTCCACGTGCCTTTTTCCAATCTCTCCACTTTGCGGGGGAATGATTGATCCATTGAGGCCTTGAGAACACAACAGAATTATGTGAAATTATGAATCAGTAATGTCATTGTGCCCCAAATGACTCACCCCGATACGGACGGCTCTACAGCAGTGAGAGACCCGCTGATTGTGGGTTGCATGTGGGTTGGGAAGGAAAGGAGGGAGGGAGGGAGGGAGGGAGGGAGGGAGGGAGGGAGAGAGAGAGAGAGAGAGAGAGAGAGAGAGAGAGAGAGAGAGAGAGAGAGAGAGAGAGAGAGAGAGAGAGAGAGAGAGAGAGAGAGAGCTTATTGGTAGTCACGATCAGACTGCACATGGACTGTAAACCCTCGGCTCACGTGGCGACCAAGCCGTCCATGACCAGTACCAGTATGGTACTAATATGGTAGCTATAAATAGCTGAGTTGGGTCCAAATTGCCTCTCTCTTCTATCCGCATGTTGTCTGTTATTAAAATGCACTCAGTTGAACTAGGGAGGTATATATGGTGAAGAATCACCACCCCACTCTCTTGTCATTCTGCTTTTAAACATGTGTGGACAAACACTACCACTGAGAGATAAAACGGTGTGCACAAAACCGTGCATGCACACACAAACACGCACACACAGGCGAGACGTTCTGGATGAAAGTGAGTTTCCAACCGTGACATCACTCCTTCCCCAAACTTGGCTGAACCTATAGGTTTAACGAGGCGCTCCAGGGATTTAGATAGATTGATCATTTATTATCCTCCTTAGAAGAAATGTGTTTCAACAGCCTGTACTACACACAAGAACAATCAAGGAACATCAATCAATCAAACACAAAACATAGCGACAGTCATGAGAACACAAGTCCATTAAATGTTATTATACAGTTTGTTGAGGGCAGTGAGGCCACAAAGCTCTTACTGTAGTGTGCTTTTTTACAGATCAGAGATCTGCATCTTCGGCCGGGTGAGAGTAGAGTGAAGCATGAGTTCAGGGGGTGGCTGGGGTCATGTGCTAATGCGCTATCATGGTGAGTGCGTGTGATGGCAGTGTCAATGAAGGCTGGTAGGTTGGGAGAACAATGATTTTGGAGGATTCTGAGGAGTAGTTTGTTCCTGTTGGTGAAAGTGAGCATGGTGAAGTAGCATGTGGAACAGTAGAGGAGGTTCTTTGATGCTCCTGTACAGCAGAAGGTGGGGTGTGACTGAGAGGTTCCGGATGGCAGAGAGCCTCTGTTGGCAGCGATTATGGATTCTTGTAATGGATATCTGGACAGTTATGCACATGAGTGAATTTGCTCATTGAGTGTGAATGAAGTGTGAGGCTACTATCTATCTATCTATCCATCTATCTATCTATCTATCTATCTATCTATCTATCTATCTATCTATCTATCTATCTATCTATCTATCTATCTATCTATCTATCTATCTATCTATCTATCTATCTATCTATCTATCTATCTATCTATCTATCTATCTATCTATCTATCTATCTATCTATCTATCTATCTATCTATCTATCTATCTATCTATCTATCTATCTATCTATCTATCTATCTATCTATCTATCTATCTATCTATCTATCTATCTATCTATCTATCTATCTATCTATCTATCTATCTATCTATCTATCTATCTATCTATCTATCTATCTATCTATCTATCTATCTATCTATCTATCTATCTATCTATCTATCTATCTATCTATCTATCTATCTATCTATCTATCTATCTATCTATCTATCTATCTATCTATCTATCTATCTATCTATCTATCTATCTATCTATCTATCTATCTATCTATCTATCTATCTATCTATCTATCTATCTATCTATCTATCTATCTATCTATCTATCTATCTATCTATCTATCTATCTATCTATCTATCTATCTATCTATCTATCTATCTATCTATCTATCTATCTATCTATCTATCTATCTATCTATCTATCTATCTATCTATCTATCTATCTATCTATCTATCTATCTATCTATCTATCTATCTATCCATCTATCTATCTATCTATCCATCCATCTATCTATCTATCCATCCATCCATCCATCCATCCATCCATCCATCCATCCATCCATCCATCCATCCATCCATCCATCCATCCATCCATCCATCCATCCATCCATCTATCTATCTATCTATCTATCTATCCATCTATCTATCTATCTATCTATCTATCTATCTATCTATCTATCTATCTATCTATCTATCTATCTATCTATCTATCTATCTATCTATCTATCTATCTATCTATCTATCTATCTATCTATCTATCTATCTATCTATCCATCCATCCATCCATCCATCCATCCATCCATCCATCCATCCATCCATCCATCCATCCATCCATCCATCCATCCATCCATCCATCCATCCATCCATCCATCCATCCATCCATCCATCCATCCATCCATCCATCCATTATCCATCCATCCATCCATCCATCCATCCATCCATCCATCCATCCATCCATCCATCCATCCATCCATCCATCCATCCATCCATCCATCCATCCATCCATCCATCCATCCATCCATCCATCCATCCATCCATCCATCTATCTATCTATCTATCTATCTATCTATCTATCTATCTATCTATCTATCTATCTATCTATCTATCTATCTATCTATCTATCTATCTATCTATCTATCTATCTATCTATCTATCTAACAATTTAACTATCTGAACACTAGAAAAATTATTGTCTGATGATTGTTTAGTGAAATATCACAGTACCCAGCCTGAGAGCTGTGCATTTAGCGAACGTTGAGAGCCGATTGAGATCATGTTCGGAAACTGGATGGCGTTCGGCTGCCTTTGACTTTCGTCCAGAATGTCTCTGGTAACCCTCCCATACACACGCAAACGTGTTCACCCCCACATAAACGTACACACACATACACATATGGGACACACAAAATTGTGAATAGTGAATGTTTATTGAAAGTAGTTTTTTATTTCCATCACATATTGCTATTGTAACTATAAATAAGTAATCTTGGATACAAATCAAATATGTATATGCCCGCATCTATTGCTTATTGTCAAGTTTAGGATAGGATTTGAGAGTCACAAAGAAAATATAAATAAATAAATACATCAATAAATAAATTGGTGATATTACAATTTTGAAAACCAAAGCGTCATAGTGGCGGCTGGGTGGCGCAGCGGACTAAGCGCTCATCACCAACGCGAGAGACACTGGTATCGAATCCGGCTGTCAGCGCTGCCTCCGGCTTGGCCGGCAGCGGGAGGGAAGCCGGTGGGGTGGTATTCTGGTCGTTGTAAACAGCAACTCCTACAGGTCGGTCAGGGCGCCTGCACAGCGAGGGAGGGAGATGGTGAGGGTAGTGTGACCTCCCACACGTTACACCTCACCAATGAGAGTCCGCGCTGGCAGGTGAAAAGATGCTGCTGGCTGTTTCCTATGTCTCGGAGGAAGCATCTGATAGACTTCAAGGCTCCCTAGACCGACCAGTGGGGGGCACATGCAAGCAACGACCAAGAAGGGGAGGGGGGGAATTGGCATAACGACTAAATTGGGATGGGGAGAAAAACACAGAAAAACAGGAGGAGAAAAAGTGGATAAAAAAAAGAAAACCATAGCGTCATGGCCTTCTGTACGTACATTTTGTATCAACTGTGGTACATTCCCCCCCGCTAAATATTCCCTGCAATTACTTAAAGTTCCAGTGGCATCTGCGCTCTACCTTCATGAATTGTGTGTGAGTATCTCACAGGAGTTAAATCAGGCTGTATTGTTGTGTGACAGGCTGATTCAGCCTTTAATGTCAATGTTTTTCTAGGAGGGAAAAAAGGAGAAAAGAAACGGCCACATGTTCTCGCTGTGTTTCAGCTCATTGTCGAAGAAATCAAGACAGAAAAAAGACAAGAGGACTGAACACGAGGCATTTAGTAACCAGCCTCAATATAGCTGTGTCGTGCTGCACAATCTGGAGACGGTTTCCTTACTGGAATAGAGCAAGAGAGGTGGAGAGTGAATGCAAAGACACCATCCAACCTTTGGTCTGGTAAAATTGCGCTTTAAAAACCTTAAAATATATTTTGCCTTACACTGTAGCTGTGTCCTCTTTGTAGATGTGTCTAAATAGTTTTGTATACTTATTTAGCTTTCTATTGGAAGAAGAAGAAGAAGAAGAAGAAGAAGAAGAAGAAGAAGAAGAAGAAGAAGAAGAAGAAGAAGAAGAAGAAGAAGAAGAAGAAGAAGAAGAAGAAGAAGAAGAAGAAGAAGAAGAAGAAGAAGAAGAAGAAGAAGAAGAAGAAGAAGAAGAAGAAGAAGATGATGATGATTGCTCAAGAGGGCAGGAGGGGCAGAATGAAGGAAAGTGGAGGGGAGATCGTCGAAACAGAGTAAGAGCCACAGCGCAGTGCAGCTAGCTAACCCAGGAAGACGTCTCCATAGAAGCCCACGCCGTCCACCTTGTTGTCTCCACCCTGGTCCACATGTTCGGGGTAGTGGGATCCCAAGCAGGCATTGACCGCCTCCCTGATCTCCCCTGGCAGGGACCTCATCTTCTGTTCTCGCTCCTCAAGGGCCTCCTGGTTGAGCTACAAACAGGAGGATCAGAGGTCAGGTCAGGGAAAAGGTCCGCGGCAACCTACGTTTAAGATCTTGATCTTTTTATGAGTTTGTTCATTTTCATCCAAATCATCTCAGTTAGGATGAAGCTTAAATGGGAATACCATTAACACTTTGAATGCCGACGACGGGCAGATTAGACACATAGCCATAATTTAAAACATAGATTATGCGTTTTTAACGCTAACATTGAAGTGGATGATGGCATTCAACGGGGTAAAAAGGTAAACAAGGCCGGCACTGATCGTGTTAAAAAACCTCCAAATTAAAAAAACATTATTATTATTATTATTATTCCCTTGGTTTAAGGCAGTCCAAAAACATTAGTGAACTAGAACTCAAATTAAAAATAAAAATGTGTGATGTCATCATCAGGTATGAAGTCTGAAGCTCCATAGATAATGAATGAAAGAGTTTATGGATACAGTTTCTGTTTCAAAACTGAGAACACTGCCATAGAATAAAGATACTTTGGATATTCTGTAGATCAACAAAATCATTCATTCATGCATTGTCAGTGGTGCAGCTCCAAGTTTGATTCTTGCTTTCTGGTTTTTGGCTTTGGGAGTAGCTCTTGTTTTTTTTCCTAGGCCACGGAAAAAACACATTTGACTTCTTAATTTGGCTAGTGTTCCCCTTTAACTCATTGACCGGCGGGAATTAGACGGGACCCCGCTCTAGCACTGCCATGCTTTAAAATATAGGAGTGGATCACCTTGTTTGTAGAGCTATAACTATATTATATATTATATATATATACTGGCGTCTAGCGGGATGCGGCCGGTATTGCACTTTGGCATTCTCAGGATGATTCCCCATGTTAACCCAGAGTCTGTGTGCCTGTAATGAATAGAAATATTGAATAAAATAAATAACGATCAAATGACGTTGGCATTCAACGGTTGTCGGCCAAACACGTATATAATCGTTGTTGGGGGCCATTGAGTTAAGCTCAAAACTAGCATGAGGCTAACGCAAAGCTAGCATTAGGCTAACAAAGAAATAGCATGAGACTAACGCAAAGCTAGTATGAGGCTAGCGCAAAGCTAGCATAAGGCTAACGCAAAGCTAGCATGAGGCTAATGCAAAACTAGCATGAGGCTAATGCCACCTCGCTCGACCAAATCCGAGTTATATGACGATATGTCAGGCTTGCAACTTTTTACGCGCAAGCGTCAGATTACGACCCCGGATTCCCGACACTCTCGAAATGTCAATCATCCGCCGATTGCGGAAATTATTGGTCAGAGTTCTAGCCAATGAGTGTAGCTTTCCAATGATACCCCACATGGGGGTGAGCGAATAAGGGATATATGAAAGTTGACGAGCGAAAACCAGAAGTGAAAGAAATTCCAAATGAATGGCCGTGGATGAGGAAATGGAATACCGGAGAGTTTCTTTTTTGGGCACACCGTTTACCCGGATCTCTCTAGAAGAGTCATTTCTGAACGGATTTTTTGCGATGTTTTCCAGCTTATAGGCTACCTATTATTATAATTATTTAAATTTACATTTGTTTGCAACTGCTACAGAAATTTTTTAGTAGCCTACACAAGTTCAAGTTCAACTCAAGTTCAACCCTATGTTACTCTATTTCATTAGCACTAGAAGTGAATTTCCTTTTTTGCATTAGTAACTTCAGAATGTTATCTTTCAAAAGAGACCAGGCTTATGCATGTGCTATAAGTATAAAGATAAGCTTTGCAAAAAAGGTTTTCAGTCCTCAAGTTCAAGTTAAAAAAATTGCCACTTTTATGCCCGCCTGTTACTAGGTTATTGGTCTGTATCAGCTTCCATTAATTTGTGCTAAGCTAGGCTAACTTGCAGCTGGGTAGCTTTCTACTGAATGCACAGAGAGGAAATGTATCTGACTCTGGAGAAGACGGCAAGCGCATTTCCCATAATGTTGGCATGTTCCTTTAAACATGTCTATTTTTCAATGGACTTGAGAGGGCTTTGGCTTCATATGATACTTGCAGAGAAGAATTTGGGGACCCATCTTAATCTTCCCAAGACCCACATATCGGTCCAGATCCACACTTTGAAAAACACTGGGCTAAATCAACTATAGGTTAAAAAACAAACAAAAAAACACAAACCATCCAACAAACCAAGCGTCAAGTATCTGTCTCTGTTCTATGATTATGCAACATCTTATTCTCAACCCAATTTGCCAAGAAAAAAAGGCTCCATTGTAAGAAAGCACTCCGACATAATTTACAGCAGTAGGATAGTCATCATTATGTAGAATCATTGACTCAATAGATGGCCATGGAAGACCATTTGATTGACAGCTATGTGTTGCCACAATCCACCAGTATGCATGTATGTGTGCGTGTGTGTGTTTGTTTGTTTGTGTGTTTGTGCATGTTTGCGTGTCACAGTCAAATGTTGTTTGTGTGTGTTTGATTTTTGGGACTGTGTGTTTGCGGGTGTTGGTACAGTATATGTATCACAGTGAAGTACCTGGTTAGTTAGGGCTTTGATCTCCTCCAGTGTTGCAGCCTGTTTCTTCACCAGAACCTCTTGCTGTGGGCTGTAGTCTAGGGACTAGAACAATATTAAAGGTGCGTTGCTGCTCAAAGTTACCATAGTTGGTGTGTGTGTGTGTGTGTGTGTGTGTGTATGTGTGTGTGTGTGTGTGTGTGTGTGTGTCTGTGTGTGTGTGTGTGTGTGCGTGCGTGCGTGCATGTCTGCTTGCGTGTCCCCCACAGACAGTTGATCTCCTCATGTTTCTCTCTATGCGAGGAGGATGTGTGTGTTTGTCTGGAGGGGAGTGGACCCGTGGGGGGTGGGCGCAACCTGAGAGCGAAGATCAATACCGCTGGGTCACAACAGGTTGGGCCTGTCCAATTCCATTACACACTCCTCAACGCAGCCGGCCATTCAATACAGAGGCCCGAGCCCATTAAACAACCGATAGTGTTATAAATAGTTTGCGGTAATTAATGGCCAAGCGATGTTTAAACGGATCGAACGGCGACGCGACATGGAGCCCGATGCGAGGTGGCCGGGCCTCACTGTTGTCCGGATGGAGCTGGTCTTGAGGGGTGTAGGCAAGTGGAATGGCTGGGGGGGGCCGCCGCTGACCCAGATCTAGCTGGTCTGAATCCTGATGAGCCGAGGTAGAACAACAACAGAGCTCAATGAGTCATCCACCGCGGCCCCCCCCCCCCCCCACCCCCTCGCTGTAAACAGCCTGGGTAATGGACCAGCCCGCGCTCTATGGTCAGGACGCACCGTGCTCTATTTAGAGCCACGTGTGTGTGTGTGTGTGTGTGTGTGTGTGTGTGTGTGTGTGTGTGTGTGTGTGTGTGTGTGTGTGTGTGTGTGTGTGTGTGTGTGTGTGTGTGTGTGTGTGTGTGTGTGTGTGTGTGTGTGTGTGTCTATGCTTGTGTGTCTCAAAGTGCGGGCGTACTTGCATATACTTGAGTGAAGTGTGCATGTATGCGCAGCGTGGCTGTGGGTGTATGTATTGTGTGTGTGTGTACCTACAAGTGCATGTGCTTGTGTGGTTATATCTGCCTGAAGGCATGTACTGTAGGTGTATGTGTGTGTATGTGTGTGCACATGCACGTGTGTGAGTGTGTGTGTGTGTGTGTGCGTGTGCGTGTGCGTGTGCGTGTGCGTGTGTGTGTGTGTGTGTGTGTGCGAACATGAACCAAGGGAAAAGGTAAGCATGTGACTCAGACAAACATTTAAACATTCTCCCACAGTGTAACCATAGTTGCACACAATACACTGGAGATGGATCAGTGGGTATGAAGCATGAATGACTGTGAAAATAGGTTTTTGTGTTTTTAAAACAATTTCTAATAATAATAATAATAATAATAATAGATCAAATTTATATAGCGCCTTTCTAGAACCCAAGGTCGCTTCACAATCAGGACAAAAAATAGGGCTAGGGAAATAGGGGGAAAAAAGGGGGATGAGGGAAGGTAAGGGATAATGGACCTAATCTAATCTAAACTAACTGATGGGGAAAGCCTTGGTGAAGAGGTGTGTTTTTAGTGCAGATTTGAAGGTGTCCAGGGTTGGGGCGTTGCGGATTTTGGGGGGGAGAGAGTTCCAGAGGGTATGGGGACGCCAACAGGGATGGAATGTGAGGCATTTGAGTTGCTTCTTAGGTGAACAGTAACGTGAATGTGCAGGTGGATATCAGTGCAGATGTTGCAAAGATTTTATTATCAATCAGTGATCATTTTATTATCAATCAGTGATCATTGTATTATCAATGAGTGGTCATCTTATTATCAATCAGTGATAATTTTATTATCAATCAGTGGTCATGTTATTATCAATCAGTGATCATTTTATTATCGATCAGTGGTCATTTTTATTATCAATCAGTGATCATTTTGACCATTAAGATTACGACAAATCTCCCCCCCCCCCCCCCCCCCCCCCCATCCCCCAGCATGGTAACTGACTCCTCTCTCTCTGTATAATATATATATATATATAATTGATATACATATTGTTTGTAGTTCTAGTAGTTAACTACACCTAAAATAGACAGTGGCTCAGGAGGTAGAGCGGTCGTCTGGTAATGTGAAGGCTCCCGGTTCGATCACAGCTCCTCCTGGCAGCTCATGGAAGTGTCTTGACTTAACCCCTGACTGCTCCTGGTGAGCAGGTTGGCACCCTTGTATGGTTGCCCCTGCTGTGAATGGGTGATGGTGAGGCATAAGTTTTAATTTAATTTAATTTAATTTTAATTAACTTTGGATAAAAATGCTATATAAATGCAGTCCCTTTACTACCATGGCAGAATGGGCCTTGGTTATATGGTACTTACTGCTACATCAGTCGGGGTGGATTCGTCCAACACTTCACAACTCATTGACCTCTTCAACCTGAGAATATAAATGGATGACCATTTGTCATTTTCAAGTTGGACCATTTATACACAGAACAGCGATTACGTGAATCAAATCCAAGCCCTGTGTGCAATGCCTCGTGCTCGTAAACAATCTCAGGAGATCTTCTTTCAGAAAACACAAAAGAGACCTCATCCTTTTAGGTTGATCTATGAGCGAGGAGGTGAATGGAACAGAAAATAACAGAGATGGACTGAAGGCAAGACCAAGGTCTCCACTCACCGCATCCTCTCTGAAGATGAGCGCTTTGTGAAGCATTTCTTCTTGGTTTCGCTGGGGGGTTAAAAACCATACAAAGTAAACACAGAGTCTAAGAAATCGTTACACGTTATGTGTGAAAAACAACCTGCACGTGAAAAACACTATTCAGAACATGTGATGCAGGGGCTGTCTTCTCTTGGTAAGACCTCCTGGTTCTTATAGTGTGGACCGGGGGGAGGGTTAAAGGATGGTTAGACTGTCTGTCTGTCTGTCTGTCTGTCTGTCTTTCTGTCCACCTGTCTGTGTGGACAGGTAGAGGACCGAGACGATCTTTGTCCTTCCTCTTGCTGTTTGAACACCTGTTGGCTAATGGTTGTCCTGAAATAGCCATCTGCCGGCTGGGGACACTGGATAACACACAGATGCACCCTCATGCGAATGAATGAATGAATGAAAACACACACACACACACACACACACACACACACACACACACTCATGCACACACAAATACATGTATACAGTACATACACACATGACATGTGTGTGTGTGTGTGCGTGTGTGCGTGTGTGTGCGCGTGTGTGTGTGTGTGTGTGTGTGTGTGTGTGTGTGTGTGTGTGTGTGTGTGTGTGTGTGTGTGTGTGATCATACCTCTCCAGGATCTTCAGCTCGCTGGTGTGTCTCTCCATGGTAATCTCCATCAGCTTGGCCAGCCGCTGTCAGACAGGAAACGGATCAGTCAGAGTAGGAAGTCTTCCCTTGTCGAAAACACATCAGATTAAAGTGGTGTGTATCCCTTTAATCTCATACCCGGGCCTTCCGCAAGGGTCTGGTAACTTTGCTCTTACAGTAATGACTGTAAGAGACTGTAAGTAATCAAATGTTTGGGTTGGCACCATGTGCCCATGCTTTCTGAAGTGGTCAATAGGTCCTTTTCACAGCAGACATTTTGACTGGTCAGATGGGCTTACAGAGGTGTAACGATAGATATAGAATAATTAACCATCTATGAATTGTTCTAGATCTTTGGTTACACCGACCTGTGTTTACCCATCTATGTCAAAATGTCTGCTGTGAAAAGGGCCTATGGCACGAGCGAAACGTGTGGCCGGCACTTTAACTGTCACTTCACTCCTTACGCACTTCTGTGACACTGTCTGGCGAGGTGGCGACCCGTGGAAAATTACCCGATTGACCTCTCAATCTCATGCAGATCCAGAGCTTATGCTAAGAGCACCCCAGAGCACCGGGGTCTGATGGATAATCAATCGAAGGCCTCTAAAGTCCTGGCTGCTTGCCCGCCCACCCAGCCAGCCAACCAGCCACACAGCACAAGGAAGGAGAGGTGAGGCTGACCGGAGGGGAATGTGAAGCTATCTTGGAGCAGTGGGAATTAATCCTATACCTTTGTGGGTGGATCAATAGATGCAATGAAGAGAACCAAGGAGGCCAAGGTATGAGGAGAGATGTGGTTAATTAGGAGAGTATGAGGAGAGGTTGCAAAAAGATAGGACAACACCCTAGGAATTCTTAACACATTGTTTTTGCCCTGCTTTTGAGTGTTCACCCAAAAATGTACATGTCTGAATCTAATTGATTGAATGCAGAAAGATATGCCCTTGTTGCATAAAAAAATACCAAGGCCTATTTACCAAGATCCAGGAACTGTACTGTGTACATTATAAAGTGTGACTAATAGAAGATTTCCAAGCATTCCTTGCAAGAAAATCATTGGTTTGTATATAGGGGATCAAAATAGAAATAGCAACTGAGTGATTACTGACAAATTTTAGCATCCTCTCCTTTGATTACCATGCCACACAGATGTGAGTCATTTGGGAATGTGATGCAAGTCGCTTTTTGCAATGAAACAAGACGTTTGAAGCGGCTGATGAGGCCACTGAAGTGGGACTTTAAAGGAACACACCAACATTATGGGAAATGCGCTCATCATCTTCTTCAGAGTCAGACAAGAAGATAGATACCAACTTCCCCTCAGTGCGTTCAGTAGAAAGCTATCCGGCTGCAAGCTAGCCTATTTTAGCACAAATTAATCTATGCCGATACGGATCAGCTAGTCTAGTTTAAAAATCCGGGAGAGGTGTTTTTGTGAAACAGCTAGGCTAGCTGATCCGTATCCGCTTCCATTAATTTGCGCTAAGCTAGACTAGAATGCATTACACATTTCCCATTTGATTTGATTTGATTTGATTTTTATTTGGAAATTACAAACACATCATAAAAACAAATTATCATGACCGATTTGTTTTCCTGAGGATATCACCTAAAAGCATGAATTAAAACACTTATTTCCAAGGTGGTCCTCGTGGAAGACATACATTTCTTTTAATACAACATAAAAACATAAAAAAGTGTTGTTGGCCTGTTGGCTATCTTCCATCGTTATAGTTCTTGGAGACTGGTCTTGGTCCCGGTCCAATTTTGGTCAGGGGCTTAGAATTTCTCAAACATCCTGCCTTTCATTCAGTGTTTTTTTGTATAATGACAATGAGCCACAAATGATTTTGACTGTTTGTAGTTACCGCTGCTTTGAGCTGCATTGTTTATACATTCTGAATAGAAAATAAATGTTTGACTTCCGGTTTGACAACAGCATGTAGCGGTCGCGTTGGTCAAGAGCTCCGCTCCCGTTCATGTTCATTTCGCTTCAAAACCCACTTTTTACAACACTAATGTGTTTAAACCTCGACGTATATATTAACTAAGACCTTCTACTAACTATATCAACAGAAAGAATCAACATGACATCAAAGAAAGAACCTGTAAAGAGACGCGGAGCAGACAATCTAACGGCAGACCCTGCGGAGACGCGCTCCGTGAAGGCTCGGGCAGTCGAGATCGAGAATAAAACAAACGATAATACCATTGTTGTGAAGGATCAGATTAAACCGAATATATATATTTATTTATGGATATATATTTAATAGTATTTGTATATCGTTTGATATCCCCTGTATATTCCTTGTACAATATGCACTGAATATCCCTTTAGTCTACTAACAGCCCATAATAGTTTCATTCTACCATTGGACGAGAACCTGGCGCCAGCAGCCATGCCCCTTGGTTCAAGTTCAATCGTGCCGACCAACATGTCGTGGCAAGCCCGGTTCCGCGTAGGAATACGTCTGGCGAAATACGAATGGTACTATTTGTTCACAGCGCATATATATATGGCGCAAGTAAAGTAGAACTTTCTTTTTAGTCCATTAGTTCTTTACCCTCCAACCGAGTAACAGACGCGAAGCCTCACCCACGACGCACGTGTGGTGCAGTAAGGCCTACTTGGCCTCAGAATAGGCACTGAGACATCGTGTGGATTAATAGTTGAATTGTCATAATTTGGCACTATACCGTCGAGTTGGACGTATTTCTATTAAGCTAATAATAGTCTATTATGTATGGTGCATCGTTCGGTTAGAGTTATAAAGTGAGCAGTACCCCCATCGTTCCTGACGTTATCTGGAGTCTTAACCAGGCTGGGCAGACCACGTGTGGTGCTTGCATCCGAGGAGCTCCGGGCCAGGACGAGTGGACCTGTACATTGGATTACTTTACCCGGACGACGGCGAGCCTTCCACGGCTTGGATTATCTACATGCTTTGGGTGCTTTGATTATTCCATGGATAACGGCCAACACTGCTGAGTGTTGGAACTACCCCCCGGAGAGGAGTCCAGGTGAGACGGCGCTCTACCCCGAGTGAGGTCGCCTCACGTCTCTTCATCTGTGGACCGGCAGCTACCGTCCACCAGAGGGTCCAGCTGTATTCATCTGCGGACCGAGGTTCTGTGGGCATCGTGTTCAGGACTCTGAATTCTCCCAAGAAATCGTCGGCCAGATGGGATACCGCCAGCGGCTCTTCTAACCCCCCCCCCTACTGTCTTACAACCAGCGGGACCCCCCCCCCCCCCCCCCTTAGTGTATCCAGCTATAATCATTTAAGTACCATCGCTATAGTTCCCTAACGAACCAGGTTGTATATTTGCTCCCTGCGTAACCAGAGATTGGACATTCAATGTTGATTTACCTACGAATACTCATTTGCCATACAAGTGCATTTCAAATCATAAATGTCATTAAGTGAACGTTGTATATACCCTTTGCTATATAAAATATTCGATTTATACATTTGTGTGGACTTCGTTTCATCAGGTGGGAAAGTGTTCATCATATCTATATCATGTACTGGATGGCCAGAAGTTAAAGTACAAGAGGTAGTGGTTTAATAATACCATACTTATCAATACAGTCAGGGAATTGTACCCCTCAGTTACAACCATCGCTTCCACCGCTCCTGCAACCTCACCCGAGACAGTCATGGAGAATACATCACACGATTTAGAGTCTCTGGCTATTCTGATAAAGAACTTGACCGACAAGGTAAAGATCTTAACCGACAAGGTTGATAATGTTGACGCCAAGGCTGATAATATTGCTGATAGGGCTGACGCTAATGCCAACGCTTTCTATCGAAGCTAAATTCGAAGAATTTAGAGCAGCGGCTGCAGTACAAACCGAGCGCATTATTGCAGTTGAAATTACCGTGGGCGAATATACACTGAAACTCGTTGAGGGCAATAAGGCTCTACATGATAATATCGCGGAACTAGCGGTGGAGATGCAAGAGGGTGACAAGGAGATTTTGCAGAAGATACTTGAAAACAACGGATAGGTTGCTCGAAATCGAACGTTACTCCCATAGATTTAATATCCGTATAGTGGGATTGGATGAATCAGTCAAATGCACAGACGACTCGTTCGCGACAGTGTTAGCTGAAATTCTAGGTTCAGATACCCTCCCTACAGCACCGACAGTGGACCAACGCTACAGAGTCGGCACCCGAGACTACAGCAGCAACAAAGCGAGGGTGATCATTGCTAGCCTGCGTAAAACTGAAATAAGAGACACGATCATCAGGGATGCACGTAAGAAGTGGGGAAAACTGACTTACAAAGGGAAACAAGTGTCGTTCTACGAAGATATGTGCAAGGAGGCTATAACTCTATGAGCCCGTTACAAGGTTGTGATGCATCAGCTCTATGAGAAAAATCTCCGTCCTATCCTACGGCATCAAACAAGCGTTTGACAACATTGAGGTACAAATAGTTTAATACGAAACGCTAGACACTATATTTATAGATTTATGGTTTTGTGCAGGTCATGATCTGATGTCGACATTTTGGAATATTCTGGATTTTTTCGAACGCTCTGTGTCATATTGGAATATACTGGAATACACTGGAATGACATAACTCTATGGCAGGAAGAATGCACTGGAACATAAACATCAGTTTTCCACAAGTCATGATCGGTGGCTAACTTTTTGGAATACACTGGACTTTTTCAATGAAGGCCCTGGAACAATAAAATCGGTATGTGACCTGCACGTGAACCAGATATGGAAGATCAATAAACCTTCATAACAGATTAATGCCCACCCTTGGATGTGTAAGCTTGGCAAAGTTATTTTAAAATTTAAGCAATTGTTCCCTAATTTTTGGGATATTTATAATTTTGTTCTAAACATCTTTCTTTCTTTTTCTCTGTTTTCTGAAATGTTCCAACCTATACATGTTAGTAGAAGGTTCAAATTAGTATACTAATTGATTTTTTTATTACATTAACGGGAGAGTGGCTAGGCCACGGGTGACATTCTATTAAATTAGAATTTAAGTTTTAGATCCTATGGCAATTTGCATAGGAAAGTTAAGGATAAATGGCTCATTCTGGGCTAACCGGTGGTGTAAGGGAGGGTGGAGTTGTATGCGAAGGGGGTGTCAAAGGAACACAGGTACCTTGTACGGCTCTTTGAGGGAGGGGGGTTTAGGGGATTATTTGTATATATGTATGTTTTTAAGCTCGGCTCTCAACGGGAACTCAATAATTGGATATGTATCCATTGTGAATTCGTACTCCAGACGCATTACTAACAAGTACACAACAACCTGCATAGATTATGGCTCGTTTGAATATAATGATTTGGAATACTGGGGGAATAAATAAACAACATAAACGCAAAAGCGTGCTCACACGGATGAAAAACAAACAGGTTGATGTGGCTCTTCTAAGCGAAACGCACCTTTTAGTGGAAGACAAAGTAATGCTAGCGGACAACATATATCATAACATTAGCCATCCTTTGGAACGAGATCCCGTGGAGTTGCTATAGTCGCGAAACGGAAGTTGAATATTGAATTGCAGGACGTATGGTCTGATACGGATGGTCGGATAACCATAGCTAAAATTGTATACAGTAACAGGAAAATAGCGTTGGTAGCGGCATATGCCCCAAATCTTTACGAGGCTAACTTCTACGCTACACTTACCAGAACAATGTTAAACTTTCCTGAATACTCATTTATAATTGGCGCGGATTTTAATGCCATTTGGGATCCCGGGATGGATAAATCTTATCACACCATTTCCAATGATCAGAAAAATTCATCTAATGCACTAAAGGATTGGTCTAAGAATACAGGTGTAAATGACATATGGCGATCACTCAACCCAAAGTACTCTTGTCGATCTGCAAGACACAATACATTCTCCAGAATAGATTATGTCTTCGCATTCCCTAGACTATTTGATAACTATGACGTGGAAATGGTACCCAATGCACTATCAGATCACTGTTATTTACTCCTAAAAGGATAATTTGGTATACTGTCATCCCGAGCCCCAAGATGGCGATTTAACTCGATATTGCTGAAAAACAAGGAATTCAATACACAATTTAAAGAAGCTCTTATTGAATTCCTGCTGGAGAATGCGCAATCGGTACAGGACCCCAGAATATTATGTATTATGGATTAATATTAAGGGATTTATCAAGGATTTCACTATGGTCTTTGCCTCCAAACTACGCAAGAATCGTTGTTCAAAACTGGCAGAGCTGGAAACGCTTTACTTTACACTTTACGTTATTTTCCTCTTTACAATACAACTACTCGGTTCGATTGGAATCTCAAATTAATGTGTTAAAAAAAGAGATTAATTCCATTTTAAAACAACAATCTGAAGTTCAAATACGTAGCACAAGACAACAGTATTACTTTCATGGTTCTAAACCAAGTCACCTACTAGCTATGCAGATACGAGCCAACGCAAAATTTGCAGATATCCCTACTATTAAGGCACAGCAAGGACTTGTTACAGACCCTAAAAAAATCAACGAGACATTCAAAAAGTTTTACTCCAACTTGTACAAATCAGAAATGGCCTTCGATCAAAACAAAATGGACATATATCTTAATCAAATTAACCTTCCTAAACTATCAGAGGATGACGCTAAACAGTTAGAAACACCCATCACACTGGATGAACTTAGGGAGGCTATATCTGAAATGCAAAGTGGTAAGGCTCCTGGAAGGGACGGTATCCCACCAGAAATGTACCTCTCATGCTGGGATGTAATTGGACCCCTATTACTTAATATGATTTTATACTCAATCAAGGAGGGGAATTTTCATAAGATCGACAATATTGCACTCATAACAGTCCTCCTTAAAAAGGACAAAGACCCCACCGATTGCGGTAGTTATAGACCCTTGAGCCTCCTCGGAACCGATATCAAGCTGTATTCCAAGGTATTAGCCATCAGACTTCAAAAGCATATGACGTCTTTAGTTCATCCTGATCAGACTGGCTTCATAAGAGGCCGCTTGATCACGGATAATATAAGACGGTTATTACATGTGCTAGATGCCAGCAAGGATGACACCCCACCTATAGCAATGCTGTCCCTGGATGCGATGAAAGCCTTTGATAGGTTGGAATGGTCTTATTTATGGGCAGTACTAGAAAGGATGGGGTTAGGAAAAGGATTCATTGATATGATAAAAGTATTATACAAAGACCCATCGGCCATGATTACAACAGGTATAATCACCTCCGAAATCTTTCCGGTATCGCGCTCCTCCAGACAGGGTTGCCCTCTTAGTCCCGGACTATTCGCTTTATCATTAGAGCCTTTAGCACAATATATAAGACAATCCCAATCCATAGATCCCAATCGCAATTAAGGGCACACAACATCATATTAGTTTATATGCGGACAACGTAATATTGTTCATGCAAAACCCTACCACCTCAATGCCTCATCTTCTCAAGTTGATTGATGACTTTGGCAATTTATCAGGATTTAGGATAAATTGGCCAAAGTCGGCCTTCCTACCACTTAATGCCCCTGCAAAGAATATACTCCTTCCAGAAAAAATACCAATGGTAAAACACTTCAGATGTTTAGGAGTTGAGGTATTCCCTACTATAAGCCAAACGGTGAAGTACAATTACACAAAATTCCAAGATAAGATCAAATACGACTTTGACAGGTGGTCAAAACTTAAAAACTTAGTACAGGCACGAGTATCAATAGTTAAGATGGATGTTTTACCTAGAATCAACTTCATTAGCTCAATGTTACCGTTACCCCCTCCTGATGGTTACTGGAAAAAATTACACTCCATCGCATATACATTTATTTGGAATAACAAACCTCCACGAATAAAAAGATCCACCGCACAGAGAAACAAAGCCGACGGAGGTTTAGCATTTCCAGACTTTTACCACTATTTTAAAGCGTACTCTTTAAGACCACTGATAACCTGGTTTGACTCCCAAGCATCTGTATCCTGGAGAAACTTAGAAGAAAATATAGTAGCACCACATAGACTGCAGGACATAGTATACACCATGTTATCAATTAAGCAATGCGAATTGAAATTTGGCCCCCTTATTACACATGTGATCCGGATATGGATAAAAAAAATATTCTAACCAACATAAATGGCATAGCCATACTCCCCTATTCAATAACAATGCACTCCTTATTGGAAAACGACCTATCAGATATCCCAAATGGGAAAAGCAGGGCATACACACATTGGGAGATGTTTTCAACAAACAGGGTTTTTGTAGCTATCAAGATATACATAACAAATTTAACCTCACCAGTTCCACTTATTATTTTTACGCACAGTTATTGGATTGTTTGAAGGCTCATGGAGTCCCATTAAGGATACCAATTGAGCACCACAGATATCACAAATTCTTCTATGAAAGAGACATCGAGAGGCTTCGTATCTGATTTTTATCATCACTTACTAACGTCTTCGTATGGAATCCTTCCCCTAGACTCAGTCTGGAGGAGGGATATACCAGACTTGGAAATAGATTTTGATTGGCAAGAAGTCTGGGCAAACGTTCAAATTGCGTCACGCAACCCGGACCATCAACAAATGGGACTTAAACAAGATTCTCTATGTTCCTTATGTCAAATGGGGATGAGGGTACATTTATGCACATGTATTGGGATTGCCCACCGGTTAAAATATTCTGGGAAGAAGTGACCCAGCAATTATCAGAATTCTTATTTCTGAACATACCTGTACATCCCTCTGTATTGCTGTTGAATGATGTTTTTTCAGTTTGCAGCCCCTATACAGCTAAAGAGACTAGTTTTATCCGGTCTCACAGCTGCTAAAAAGTTGATAGCATCACGATGGATTCAACCGGATAAAATGTGCCGGAAGGTATGGGTTATTATTACCTATCTCGATGTGATTTATCTAGAGATATCTACAGCAAGAATTTTAGGTGTCAGTGAAACCAACATTGCAATCTGGTTAGAAGTGGTGGAGAGAGCGGTTAGGTGGCCGAGTGGAGATTGCGTTCGTCACCAACCCCGGAGCTGTGAGCTGGATTCGCCTGTTCGAATCCAGCTCACAGCTCCGGGGTTGTCACCAGCTTGGCTGGCCGTCCACACTAATACAATTGGCTGTATTAGAGGGTGGGAGAAGCTGGCGGGGTGGGTCCGGGTCGTTGTAAACAGCGACTCCTACAGTTCGGTCGGGGCGCCTGCTAAGCGCGGATAGGACTTGAGGGGGATAGTGTGATCCTCCCACACGCTACGCCCTCTCAATGAGAATCCGCGCTGCCAGGTGAAAAGAGGCGGTGATTGGCTGGACGTGTGTCGGAGGAAGCACGTGGTAGCCTCCACTCTCCCAGATGATCTGACTGTGGGGGGTAAGTGCGCAGCGACCAGGAAGGGACTGGGAATTGGCATACGACTAACATTGGGATGGGAGAAAATCGGAGGAAAATGGAGGGGGAAAAAGATAAAAAAAAAAAAGAAAAAAAAAAAAAGTGGTGGAGAGAATAAAAGCTAGCATATGAATTGCAATGCCTGGTTAGAAGCGAATGAAAATGGATGGATTATCCAAGTGGGGGTCCGGGGGGGGAGAGCGAGCAAGAGCATATGTATGTAATGTATTAGATAGCAAGTATTAGGTATATATCTCGTAAACTACATTTATATTGATTCAAATGGTGATTTACATTGGATGTTTACTGTTAATGCTTGTGTGTCTAATTTTATGTTATGTTTAAAAAATATAAAAAATAATAATAAAAAAAAGAAATAATAATAATGTTTGCCATTATAATACGTCATTAATACAGCAAATGTATTTATTTGTGATTTGTGATTTATTCTATTCTCGTCTTGCTTTGACCTTTTCCCTCCCTTGGCCTTGGAATTTAATCCTGATCTGGATTTGATCTCTTATTGAATCCTGATCTGGATTAAGTCTTGTATTGGTCTTGACAACCAACAGCGCCTGTCTCCTATGTACCTCGGTAGCAAACTGCTCCTTCTTCTTCTTCAGCTGGTCACACTGTTCCACCAGCAAAGCCTGCAGCTCCGCCTGGAGCTTCTCCTTCTGCTCCTGCACTCGCTCCGCCCCGGGACCGGAGGACTCGGAGGTGTCGCCTCCTCCCCTGGGAGACAGACACGTCATTTGTGGACACGTGAGTCGTGGGTGACACACGATTGCATAACATGATATATGACATAATGTGACATTAAGGAGAGTGGAGATTTTCTTTAGGGAGTGGGAGTTACTTGGATTATCAGTCTTAAATCAAAATCTTTGGTTTATCTGCAGAATAATCATAAGGATAATAGGATAGGATAAGATTTGTATCAGATTCAAACTTAGATACTTAAAGCCCCAGGAAACAAAGCCTCAAATCGTTAAAATGTATGTACGATATCCTACATGAGTGTGATATTAGGCGTCCACCAAAGTGTGAATGAAAGAATATAGACCTATATTAAGGTGACAAGACGTCCCCAATTTTCAGGGAGTGCCTGAATTAAATCATCTGTCCTAGACCATATCCTGTCCCTAAAAACATCCCAGATCGTTCCGACAGTAAAAAAAGAAACGCTTACCGTAGTTTTCGCACTTTAAGCCGCACTGGACTATAAGCCGCAGGTGTTTTAATGTTTAATTACCATATGTAATTAGCATTGGGACACAATACTGTCGGACAAATAACAAGAATTAACTCATTTACAAGTTGTATTAAGTTTAGCAAATAAGGGAACAGATAAATAACATTTCAATGCAGTCAAAAAAGCAATATTTCTATTTTTACATTTTCGGGTTTGGTCACGTCGAATCACATATAAGCCGCACCGTTATATAAGTCGCAGGGTCGAAAAATGGGGGGAAAAGGCGCGGCTTATAGTCCGAAAATTACGGTATATCCTTATAGCATTATAAGGGTGGCACGGTGGTGTAGTGGTTAACACTGCCGCCTCACAGCTAGAAGGTCCAGGGTTCGATTCCCGCTTGGGGACCAGGTTTCCGTGTTGCCAGGTACCCAGGTGGGGTATCTCCCGGGCCTTTCTGTGTGGAGTTTGCATGTTCTCCCCATGCTTGCAAGGGTCCCCCCCCCCGATAAGATACCCAATGGAAAAACATGCACAACAGATCGCTAACGCTGTCGTGTCCCTGACGAAGACGGACAGGAGCACTTGGATTGGTCCCTGGGGCGCGGCCCCACGCCACAGCCCATATCTGCTCCCGGCTGCCCTTGGGGGGAAGGACGACGGGATGGGTCAAGTGCAGAGACTCAATCGCATCGGCGACCCAACAAAAAATTGCATGTGTGTGTGTTCCTGTGTGTGCGCCGCCAATCGCGTGTGTCACTGCATGCTGAATAAAGACTTCTTCAAAGTCCAGTTATTATTATTAGAAGGCAGAAGAGGAAATTATATTGTAAATTAACCATGCTTGCAATGGTTGCAATGTAAGATTAAAAGGATTGAGAGAGTACGAGTGAAGTGAATGATACAATGTTGCAGTTTTTTAAATAGAAATTTAAATAATGGCTCCCACCACGTGTTCCCTTTGTTCGTACCAAAGAGCCGCTCAAAAGAATCGGATCGTTCGCAAACATCGCATCACTAGATGAGGTGCTTCATAAACACAAGAGAAAGAAAATCCTCAGAGCTGCAGTTGTTGCAGGGTAGTGTTATTAGAAGGGTAATTAGTCACCTGGGATTGTTCCAGACTTGTTTTTATTTGTGACTTGGTGCACGTGGTACAGTGGCATTGCATAACACATCTGCAACCCATAATAACAGTATTTAATCAGTGGTTTAATTAATTATTAATTAAGAGAATACTAGGAAAAACCATTAGCGGAGGGCTACAATAATAATTATCAGGCTTCTAAATGTGCTCTTATTAATGATGAAACAATAACAGCAACTTGGTGTGGCTGAGGTGGATGAATAAAACCACTATAGCATGGAAAACACAGAACAGCCCTTAGGAACAGGAAAAAAATACTAAAACATAATGTGTTTTAATAAGGCCATGAAATTCTGGAACAATATAGGTACCTCAGTGCTGGTTCGTTGTCATCCCAAATTACCTCCCACTCTCGGTCCTTCCGTTTAATCTCATACCACAACCACAACACAGCAATAGGGTGGAAATGCACCAAAGCACAGAAGAGAGAAGACATGAACTTACTCCTTCTTCTTCAGCGAGGCCTTCTTCTTCAGGGCTTTGAAGCTGTCAGAGTATTTCTGAATCAGGTCTTCTCCTTTCTTCTGGAACTTCTTCTCCCGCTCCTTCATGTCCTTCTCCTGACGCTTGGTGACCTTAGCGTAGCTTTTGTGCTGGCTCAGTTCTTCAGAGGTCACCGTGGACGGTTCTTTGGGTTGGAGAGGTACACGCATGTGCACATGTGCACGCATACACACAGACACAAACACAGACACAGACACAGACACGCTGCCTTACAAACGTTCTCTACTGTCAGAATCTCTTCCTAGCAGATGCTTACATTGGACGCTTTATTTTTAGATCAACATTAATTCAAAGAAAAAAGTCTCTCAGATTTCTGTTCAGGGATATTTTACTCAACTTCAAAGAAAAAAAAGCTGAGGGAAGGTTGTGGCATGTGTGACATGTACAGTATTACCTCCATTGGCTATTGGCTGAGAGGATTCTTGAGGTGCATCGGGCTCAGATGATGAACTGGGATCAGTGGTCAGGACAGGAACCACAGAGGAATCAGCCTCACCCTCCGGAGCCTCATCTGGGCTGGGGTCAGCATCTGATTCAGGTTTTGGACCGGAGTCAGCTCTGGGCTCCTCACTGGTAGCGGGAGCTGGCTCAGGTTCTGAGGTTGGTTCTGTTTCTGGGGTGTCCTCTTCTGGATCAGCCATAGGACTGGCCTCATCAGGAAGGGGCTCAGGAGCAGTATCTTCAGGAGCAGTTCCTTCAGGAGTTTGGGGAAGGTCTACATCAACCCCCCCATTGGGTTCTTCAGCACCGGTTTCTGGCGGAGACTGGGCTGGTGGGTTGGCAGCGTCCACAGGGGTCTCAGATTCTGCTGGACTCTCTTCTAGAGGAGGTGAAGAGTTCTCCACATCGGTGGGTATTTTAGACTTTTCCTCTGGACTAGCGAAAGCTTCCTTTTCCGGTTCTTCTGAAATGGAAGGACCATAATAACAATGTTAGAACTATAATATCGTTAGCCTCATAAGATAATTACCTAAGTAATTTTTTTGCCAAATTGAGATTTCTGCCTAACTGTACTCTCCTCACACTGCTGCATCGCCCTAGCTTAGTGCCTATGTCCTCAGCCAATCAGAACGCTTGTTACGTAAAAAAATCCCCATCTGCCTAACTCACTCGTGTGACTAGTGCATTTTAACGTTATATACATAGATGCGATCGTAAAGTAAAACAACTGCCTAGTGTATGACATGTATGTAAGTAAGAGGGAAAAATGCCTATGTCACAACATTATTTTGTTTAAAAGTCACCTTATTTTGTTACGCAATGGTTGTTGTATTTTTGCAAACTTGTTTATACACCTTGTGGAACTTATTTTCTAAATATAAATTAAAAACTTTTTGCTGGATGTGTTTTTTCTTCTTTTCCAAAAATCCTGAAAAATTACTTAGGCAATTATCATATGAGGCTAACGATATGCTACCATATCACTCACGAGACTTACCACCATCTGTCTGAGCAACATGAAACACAATGTCATTCAAAACCATGAAAAGTTACTTTAAAGTGTGTTAAGTCCACTAGGCTCAATTACCTGTTGCAGAGCCTGTGCTATTCTCAGCTTCAACTTTGTCTGTGGGGATTGGGACCACAATAGGCATCTCATAGGGGGAGATGTAGTCAGCAGATGACTGTGAGTACAGAGAGGACAGGAACATCACATTCTAACAAGCATGATCATCTTCCCAGGAGACTATCAGAGCTGTCAGGGTGTTATGGGACGTAACAAAATGTTATTAGATCAATAGATATATGATTAATTATTATATATTATTATTAATTAATATTAAGGAATCAAAAAAAAAAATCCCAAGCAAGCATTATTATGTTGGCTACTTTTATATAAACACCATGGATACATGAATACTGAACACAACTGGATACACAACTTTATTTGGGCAATTGACCTATCTCAAGCCCCGCCCTCTTTTGGTGATCCTCCAATCACAACTGTAGCTTCAACGTTTGTCCGAGGAAGAGGGTGGGGTTTGAGCCAATAGGCAGCTTGTGTCCATACCGTCTGTATCTTTGAGGTCTTTGCGGTGTCCTTTGTCGGGTTGAATAGAGCATCTGTGAAATCTGAAGCAGAATCAAATGTCGGTATATGTTATTAATAATTAATGTGCATGCACACACACACACACACATAAAATAAAATATGAACAATACTCTACCCAGCTACAAACACATCTAAACCTAATCTAGTTCCCTGTCCCTGAATCTCACTCCACCAATAAGAATTCAAGTGCCTGGAATGTGAAAGGCGCCGCACCTGCGAAGGCTGCGGGGATGTAGTCCTTGACCTCGATATACACAAAGAGAGCTGGCAGAGTGAGCGGCATGTTGCTCTCGTTGCGAAGGCAGATGTGCTGGAAACCTGCGGGGAGGGAGAGGGGGAGGGGGAGGGGGGATCAAACCTGTGTGCGTAACGTTTGGGGTTCGCTCTGCTCAGTGTTACCTGGTGGGTAATTGCCATGTCTACCTGTCCTAATTACACTCATTATTATCGTGTGTATATGCAGCACCGTCGTTTGACATGCTTAACATTCTGCGTGTTTTGGAGACCTTGCTTTCACCCCTTTATTTCCCCCGATTATTGTATAGAGTATCCTATGTATTGTGAAGCGTATTTAATGTGTTTTGGAGACGGAGATTTCTCCCCTTTTGTTTATCCGCCATCGTATGCATGTTCATCTACTCTATCTACTTGAATTAAAGAAGTAGTGCTTTGCTTGAAAACCAACATCTGCCTCTCGTCGTATCTGTTCTGTACTGCACCACCTGGGTCCAAGACACCTGCCAAACCGTAACAGTGTGAATTCAATACAAGACACAGGCTCCTCCGACTCAGGAGCTCTGCCCCTCTTAACATGTCATTTCATCTTGGATCTGAGTGTGGAGATCTTGTTTTTCTCTAAACGAGTGAAACGATTCATCAGTGAGGTTGAGATAATGAAAGATTAAATAGCTTGATGTCATTTAATAGATTTATTTTTAAAAAATTTGCAGTTGTGACTCCTCTGCGTTGTGTTAAACTTCGATGCCCCGAGGGAGTTTCGAACCCGGGTCGGCCGCACCACGGGCGACATCACAGACCGCTATACCAAGAGGTGAATTCACTGCTTGGTAACGTGTCTATGTGTCTTTTAAGGGGGAGCGAGTTTAACTCGCAGTACCGCTTACTGCCACAGTCACTTCACAACACAGTCCATCGTGACTGTGGATATTACTCACAGACTTCCGTTACACAGTGTCATTCAATCAAGTTAGTAAACGTTCCACAGCTTTGAAATACTTCCTGTTAGTTTACTAGGTACAGCACAGTATATACAGTAGGTTAAATTAATCATAACACATTTTGCTTCCCACTTCCACCAACCTGACTGAAGGGCCTCAACAGGGATAATCCTCTGTCCAAGGAATTTCCCATTCTCTTCATGGACTACAATCCTCAAGGAGGCCATTTCAGGCAGCAGGATCTGTCCACATTAACAATAGTAACAACGTCAGGATGAATGGCAGCTGCACAGAGGTTCATTACCAAAACTAGTCATACTTAGAGTTTCATCTTTCTGTGTGCATGCTGGTGATTAAGGACACACACAACCACATACACACCCTTACATGCATGTACAAATGCATGCATATACACACACACACACACACACCACACACACACACACACACACACACACACACACACACACACACACACACACACACACACACACACACACACACACACACACACACACACACACACACACACACACACACACACACACTGTATGTGCATACGTAAGGGATAATGTATAGCTACGAGGTCATTGTCGCAAAATAATTGACCGACACGGAGGTGTTTTAAACGTCAGTGAAGGTCAATTATTTTGCGATGATGACCGAGTATAGCTATACATTATCCCGCTTATTACATGGCTAACTTACTAACAATATACCTAATTCATTTTACAGACGCAGTTGTTCTGTGGCTCTGTCAGCCCAAATAAAGTGATTATTATTATCGCGGGCAGCCCGGCAGGTGTGTCTGATTGCACTGAAACAGTGTGTGTCAGTGGGGCTTGATTACTCCAGCTGCGAAAAACAATAATCACCGGTGGTTATCGAAAAATAATTCACCGCTGTCGGGGGCTATTGACCAATCACAATCAAGCATTTCGGCGAATGTTAAAACGCCATGTAATAAGGTACAATAACATATGGTACACACATATGAACAAACATAATAAGATAAGAATTCTGGACCTTCTCAAAAACAAAGGACTCCTCGTTCCAAACTGGGTTGATGGCATTGTTCGTGGTGGACCACTTGGTACGGTATTTCTTTTTGGGGTCTCCTGGCAACCCGATCACCTCCACCTCCACGCCGGTCTTCACATTCTTATCTGACAGAAACTGTCCAGAGTAGATCTATCAGGAGAGAGGTGAACATACTGGTCAGCTATACAGATGGACACGTGCCATCCTGTATCCTCTATCTAATGCCAGGAATCAAAGAAGACTCCAAGAAACAGGGCTGAGTCATGACAGGAGGCCTGTATTGATATCCACTCTGTATCCTTTCAGCAAGTTCGCAGAATATAGACATGAGACCTCTGCCAAATAAAGATAACTTAACACCTGAAGACACATGTGAGCACACACACACACACACACACACACACACACACACACACACACACACACACACACACACACACACACACACACACACACACACACACACACACACACACACACACACACACACACACACACACACACACACACACACACACACACACACACACACACACACACACACACACACACACACAAATAATACAATTCCTCTGCCCTCAGAGATTCATGCAGAATTACGCTCATGTTAAGCTGCTCTGCTGTGATTGTTACAGGAAATAACACCTCCACTCAATTTCCCATCTCACATTCCTGCCGTCAAGGTCGTCCTTTCTCACCATTGTTATTTGCTCTTTCACTAGAGCCCCTTGCTCAGCTGATTAGACAGCACCCTCTTATCTCTCCTATCACATTTAATGATACTAAGCACCATATTGCATTGTACGCCGATGCCATGTTGTTGTTTATAGATAAGGCAGCCTCTTTATCGCACATATAGATAGACCTTTGGAGAATTTAGTACTATGGATGGTTACATACTGCCTTTAAACTCAATACTAGGTCTGGCTGTGCTGCCTTCTCATATACTGTACATGTTGTTGAGAACTAGTACTTAGGGATTGATGTCTATCCATCATTAGGCACCATCACTACCAAAAACATTAAAGGAATGTTTAGCCATATAGAGGCAGACCTAGAAAGATGGTCTCATCTTCCTCATTGATTGATTGATTGATTGATTGATTGATTGATTGATTGATTGATTGATTGATTGATTGATTGAAAATGTTATTAACAGATTGCAGAACGGGTACAATATAGTAATACACACAATTGTTAAGGGGATGCAGACCAGAGAAAGACTTTCGTCTTGTTTACATCAGGGTCTCCCATTTTCAATTCATAACATTTATGACATACATGATATACAGTACTGTTTATTTACAGACAGAGTTTCTAAAGGAGAATATATACAATTGAGGGGGAGGAAACTGTACATTGGGGGGGTTGGGGGGGGGGGGGGATTGGACATTTACCGGGGCCAGTTTCGAATTGCGGCCTCCCGTAGGTGCTTTTTTAGAGCGGTTTTGAAGGTGGGTAGGGATTCACATAATTTTACGGCTGTGGGTAGGGCATTCCACATTGTTGTGGCATAATTGTGAAACGTGTTTAGTCCCTTGTTTGAGCCGACTCACTCACTGCAGACCTGTGTCTCTATTGTTAAGATGGATGTTTTGCCACGAGTGAACTTTTTCTCTTATATGTTACCCCTACAGTACCTCCTCCCACAAATGACTGGGACTCGACTTGCAATGCCACAGATCTGAGGGTGGTCTTTCGGTCCCAAATTTCAAACACTACTTTTTTTTTTTTTTTTTTTGGTCTTTTTCCCCCTCCATTTTCCTCCGATTTTCTCCCATCCCAATGTTAGTCGTATGCCAATTCCCAGTCCCTTCCTGGTCGCTGCGCACTTACCCCCCACAGTCAGATCATCTGGGAGAGTGGAGGCTACCACGTGCTTCCTCCGACACACGTCCAGCCAATCACCGCTTCTTTTCACCTGGCAGCGCGGATTCTCATCGAGAGGGCGTAGCGTGTGGGAGGATCACACTATCCCCCTCAAGTCCTATCCGCGCTTAGCAGGCGCCCCGACCTAACTGTAGGAGTCGCTGTTTACAACGACCCGGACCCACCCCGCCAGCTTCTCCCACCCTCTAATACAGCCAATTGTATTAGTGCAGACGGCCAGCCAAGCTGGTGACAACCCCGGAGCTGTGAGCTGGATTCGAACAGGCGAATCTCCAGCTCACAGCTCCGGGGTTGGTGACGAACGCAATCTCCGCTCGGCCACCTAACCGCCCTTCAAACACTACTTTTGTACTTTGTCACCTTTCAAGGTTCAACCCTAACGCATGAGTCTCTTGGAAGCCTGTAGAGGAGAAGCTCACCTTTCCCCTCAGGCTGCAAGATCTGGTTCACGCTGCTATACCACTTAAACGCTCCAAGCTATGCCTAGGACTATTGTTTCTTACCTTCTCACTCTGTGGTGGCGTGTAGCAGAAAAAACGTCCAAAACAGCCCAAAAGTGGCATTTGAATAGAACCAATGTTTAACAACTATTCACTTCTCGCTGTAAATGTCCCCTTCTCATTTCCTGCCTGGAGAGACGGAGGCATAAAAGATGTAACTGGTATCTCCAGTTATGGTCCTCCATGAGGGTACCTGGTGTCCCTTGGAATACACAACTCATCCCTTATGCTTTGTGTGGGATAGAGATCTGGGTTGACCTGTTGATAATGAATCTATACCATACACTCAGTATATCCATAGGACTTGCCTCATTCCACCACATAATGAAGATTGTTCCCTGCCTGTGCCACTGTGTGACTTCTGCCCTGATGGACACATACTGTAGGTTCTTTTATGCATATGTTTTGGGAGTGTAGTGATATGGCGGTCAGGTGTCAGGTCAGTTACTTTGGGAACTGTATTACCATTTTCACCCACAGCCATGCCATTTAATGATTTCCAATTATCATATCCTGGGAAACGTGTATTGTTAGCAGGCCTGACCGCAGATATTTGCTATTTGATCACACAAAAAAACAAGTGAATCGATGTATATAGTCTGTAAAGAGATATAAAGAAAAACGCAGGCAAACACACAAGAATACAAGAATACAGACACACACACAATTTTATTTTCAAAACAAGAGCAAGGGAAACAACTCCCCGCTATACTCACTGCTGACTGATCAGGTTCAATAAATCATAAATCTGATATGATACAATAAATCATAGATTCTAACAATCTAGAATCCTATTTTATAAAACAGGATATATTGAAAATAAGACATAGTGTTAGGGTTTGACACCGACCCCAAACGCAACGACACAAGAGAGTAGGATTCAGAGTTGCCAAAAACAAGGGCTTGTTTATTAAGGCTAAATAAACAGCACAGACTTGGAAGAGTTCAAACAAAGAATGGAATACAAGCAAGGATGAATGTTGCTGCTCTGCAGCTTCTCCCGGGATGGTAGTCAGGGGAAGCAGACGCTGACGTCAGAGCCGCTCTGCAGACTTCTCTCGGCAGAATCTCCGAGGTGGTTGCGGGACCGAGAGAGAGAGAGAGGGAGCGAGTTAACTCTGAGTGCAGGTGGAACAGAGCAGGTGAACAGGAGAGGTGACTTGTACACGAAAACAAAGTTATCCAAGTGACTGAATCTTCGGTGTAAATATACACTGTGAGTAACGTTCCAAACACAATCCCAAGTGATAGATATCTTCGGTGCAAAAATAAACACTGTGAGCGAAGTCCCAAAATACAAATCCAATGTGATAATATCTTCGGTGTGTAAACACACAGTGGGAGATGTTAGGCCAAAATATTATCCCAATGAAACAATCCAAAAAAGGCTAAACGCTGGGTGAGTGACTGTCTGATAAAAAGCTGGAAATCTTCAGTGTTATATAAACACACGAAAAACGGAATTGGATCAAAGACAGTCATAAAAAACTCACCCAGGTGTTGTGCGTAAAGAGCGTTGGAACAGAACGGAGCGAGCGCGTCACCACGGGGAAAGGGTGTCCAAGAGGAATGCTTCTTGAATATCCTGGAGGCAAAGCACAGGGAAACAACAGCAGGCAGCAGGAACGGCGAATGCAACTGAAATATCAAAACGATCCAACAAAACTTGAATGGGGAAACGGGGTATAAATAATACGGGAATGCTTAATTGACAAGCAGTGACAGCTGAGGGAGGTGATTGAAAAGCGTGTGGACGGGGGAGAACCAATCAACGACGTCTCTGGGAAGAAGCGTGTGAATAGGGGAATGAAATGATTAACAGAAAACAAATGGAAAATGAGCGAGTAGGCTTAAAGGAACAGAGCGAGTAAGTGAGCAAAGGACAAAAACCTCACAGTACCCCCCCCTCCACGGGAGCCACCCGGCGACCAGGCCGACCCGGCTTGTCAGGATGGGCACGATGGAAGTCAGTGATCAGGCCGGGATCCACGATGAGCTGCCGGGAGACCCAGCTACGCTCCTCAGGGCCGTAACCCTCCCAGTCCACCAGGTATTGGAACCCCCGGCCCCGCCGACGAACGCCCATCAACCGGCGGACCTGCCACTGGGGGTGACCATCCACCAACACGGGAGGCGGAGGATCAGGAGCTGGAGGCATAAGGGGACTGAGGGAGACGGGCTTAACCCGGGAGACATGGAACACAGGGTGAATGTGCATGGACGCAGGAAGTTTCAGGCGTAGGGCCGCCGGACTGAGTACCTTCAGGACCTCGAAAGGTCCGACGAAACGGGGGTTGAGCTTCTTGGCCGAGGACCGAAGCGGGAGGTCCTTTGCGGAGAGCCACACCCTCTGCCCAGGGAGGTAAGTCGGCGCAGGAACCCGGCGCCGGTCGGCACCACGACAGGCGCGCTCAGATGTCCGGAGCAGCGCGGTCCTGGTGATCTCCCAAACTCGTCGGCAGCGGTCGAGGTGGTCCTGCACGGAGGGAACTGCCACTTCCGCCTCCTGTGCGGGGAAAAGAGGGGGTTGGTAGCCCAGGGAAACCTCAAATGGTGAGAGGCCGGTGGCGGAACTGACCATTGAATTGATGGAGTATTCAACCCAGGGAAGGAAACGGCTCCAGGATGCCGGTCTCTCGGCTGCCACACACCGAAGAGCAGACTCCACGCTCTGGTTCATCCTCTCCGTCTGTCCGTTAGTCTGGGGATGATAACCAGAGGAAAGACTGACCGTCGCCCCCAATCCCTTGCAAAAGGCCCGCCATACCTGGGAGGTGAACTGGGGCCCCCGGTCAGAGACGATGTCCTGGGGAAACCCATGAAGGCGGAACACGTGGTGAGTCAGGAGGTCCGCCGTCTCGGCCGCCGAGGGAAGCTTGGAAAGGGCCACGAGGTGAACCCCCTTGCTGAATCGATCCACCACGGTCAGAAGGCAAGTGTTCCCCTGGGAGGAGGGAAGACCTGTGACGAAGTCTAGCGCCACATGTGACCAAGGACGGCTTGGAACGGGAAGTGGCTGTAAGAGCCCGGAGGGTGCCTGGTGTGAGGCCTTGCTGCGGGCACAGACCGCGCAGGCCAATACGAACTCCTTGACGTCGTTCCGCATGGTGGGCCACCAGAAACGACGAGCCAGGAAGGAGAACGTGCGATGGACGCCAGGGTGGCAGGCGAACCGGCTGGTATGGCCCCAAAGCAGTACCCGGGACCGGACAGAGTCGGGGACGAAGAGACGATGAATAGGAACGTTGCTTGGAGCACGCTGGAAGCGTAGGGCACGTCTAACCACACCCTCGATGCCCAAGGTGATGGCTCCAACCACTCGGGCCTCCGGGAGGATGGGAGTAGGGTCCTCAGAGGGTGGAGCCCCCTTGGAGTGTAACCGGGACAGGGAGTCGGCCTTCGTGTTACGGGAACCGGGGCGGAAGGTCAGCGAGAAGTCGAACCGACTGAGGAAACTGGCCCATCTCGCCTGCCGACCGTTGAGGCGCCTGGAAGCGCGGATGAACGTCAGGTTCTTGTGGTCCGTCCAGATGGTAAAAGGCTCCTCGGCTCCCTCTAGCCAATGACGCCACTCCTCCAACGCAGCCACGACCGCCAGCAGCTCCCGATTGCCGGTGTCGTAGTTCCTCTCGGCAGGGAGGAAACGACGCGAGTAGAAGGCGCAAGGATGTACCTTCTGGTCCGAAAGAGAACGTTGGGATAGGACAGCGCCCAGTCCAGTATCCGAGGCGTCCACCTCCACAATGAACTGTCTCTTGGGGTCAGGGTGGAGCAGGATAGGGGCGGAAGTGAACCTCTTCTTGAGGGAGCGGAACGCAGCACATGCCGCTGGGGACCAGTCGAACGGCAGAGCGGGGGAGGTCAGCTTGGTAAGTGGCTCCGCCACTTGACTATAGTTCCGGATGAACCTTCGGTAGAAGTTGGCGAACCCGAGGAAACTCTGTAACTCCTTCCGAGTGGTGGGTTCAGGCCAATCCTCCACAGCTTGGATCTTGCGAGGATCCGCTCGGGTCAAGCCCTTCTCAACGATGAAGCCCAGGTAGTCGACGGAGTCGGAGTGGAAACGGCACTTCTCCGCCTTGACGAAGAGCCGATTGTGGAGGAGGCGCTCCAGCACACGGCGGACATGCTGGATGTGTTCCTCGAGGGTCCTGGAGAAGATGAGGATGTCGTCCAGGTACACCACCACGAACACCTCCAGCATGTCACGAAGGACGTCGTTCATGAGTGCCTGGAATACCGCCGGGGCGTTGGTGAGGCCGAACAGCATCACTAGGTACTCGTAGTGGCCCCTGGGGGTCTTGAAGGCGGTCTTCCACTCATCGCCCTCACGGATACGGACAAGATGGTAGGCACTCCGGAGGTCCAGCTTGGTGAAGACGGAGGCCTGGGTCAGTGGCTCGAAGGTGGAGTTCATGAGAGGTAGCGGGTACTTGTTCTTGATGGTGATCTCGTTGAGCTGGCGATAGTCGATGCAGGGTCGCAGGTCCCCATCCTTCTTACCAACAAAGAAGAAACCGGCCGCCACCGGGGAGGAGGAAGGCCGAATGAGTCCTGCTTCCAATGACTCAGAGATGTAGAGATCCATCGCCTTCTTCTCCGGAACGGTCAGACTGTAGAGGCGGCTGCCGGGAAGGGGAGCCCCTTGGCGGAGGTCGATGGCGCAGTCATAGGGGCGGTGAGGTGGAAGGGCCTGAGCCCTGGATTTACTGAAAAACTCCAAGAGGTCGTGGTACTCGGGAGGTATGGACGAGAGGTCCGGAGGCGACTCACCAGCGGGCCTCCGGGGCGGGGGACAGGACGCCGCCTGCAGACACAGGGCGTGACAGGAGGAGCTCCAGCCCTTGATGGTACCGGAGGACCAGGCGATGTGGGGCTCGTGCAGCGCGAGCCAGGGCCTACCCAGGACCACCGGGACAAGGGGGGATTGGGTGATGAGGAACTGGATTCTCTCGACGTGGTTCCCAGCGATGGTCAGCACGACTGGGCCGGTGCGTTGAGAGATGTCGGCCAGGCGGTGTTGGTCCAACGAAAAGATCTCCAAGGGCCTCACAAGGTCCTCAAGTGGAATGTTGGCTCGGGTAGCAAACTCGAAGTCGAGGAAATTCTCGTCTGCCCCAGAGTCGATGAGGGCCTCCACCGTGGCTCGTTGGTCCCCCCAGGCCAGGGTGACGCTCATCAGATGGTCAGGTGGTGCGCGGCTCTGGGAATGGGAAAAACGGCTCACCAGGATTTCCCAGGGTCTCGGCGAGCCTGATCTTTTGGCCGGGTGGGGCAGTCGGCGATTCGGTGTCCCTCCCTTCCGCAGTAGAGGCAGAGACCGGACCTGAGCCTTGCCTCACGCTCCGCCTGGCTCAGACGAGAGCGTCCCAGCTGCATGGGTTCCTCCTCGCGAACCGAACGGGAGGACCCGCTACCACCAGTTGTGTTGAGGACAGGGCGTCCAGGAGTGACGTCATGCGTCCGGGGAATCCGGGGTACCTCAGGAGGTAACAGTCGGGTCCTCTCGCGCCTTCTCTCCTGGAGGCGTCCGTCGATGCGGATGACGAGGCTAAACAGGTCCTCGAGGGAGTCGGGCACCTCCCGAGTAGCGAGCTGGTCCCGGACTGCGTCACTGAGCCCCCTCAAGAAGGTTAGGCGAAGTGCAGGGTCGTTCCATCCACTCTCCACCGCCGCCAGTCGAAACTCCAGGACGTAGTCAGTTACCCTGCCGCTCCCCTGTCGGAAGGTCCCCAACCGGGCTCCAGGGTCCAGACCTCGGGCTGGATGGTGGAACACTCTGCGGAGCTCCGCCACGAAGTCTGGATAGGAGAAAACAAAATCTGCATCCATTGCCCAGGAGGAAGTGACCCACTGGGCAGCATGGCCTGAAAGCAAGTTCGTCATATAGGCCACTTGGGACCCTCTAGCAGTAAAACGGCTTGGTTGATGACGGAAAACCAACTCACATTGCATGATGAATGTGGCACACTCCTCGGGATTGCCGTCGAACAGCCGTGGGACGGAGAGACGGGGTTCCCGAGGTGCGGGATCAGCTGGGGCTGCGGGGAATGCTCCTGAAGGATGTGAGGGAAGTAAAGCATTAACGGTGTCGCTCAGCGAGTGAAGCTGAGCGAGAATACCAGACTGTTGTCCCGCCAGAGCAGCCAGTGACCCTTGAATAGGCAGGACCTGTTCCCTGAGATCCTGCACCGCAGCCGCAGCCCTCTCTAGTTGGTGACTGTGATCCTTGGTCAACTCGACTTGATTAGCAAGAGCGGTTCTGACCCTCTCTGTGTCGGCTGGGGTCGTCATTTTGGTTGGATCGTAATGTTAGGGTTTGACACCGACCCCAAACGCAACGACACAAGAGAGTAGGATTCAGAGTTGCCAAAAACAAGGGCTTGTTTATTAAGGCTAAATAAACAGCACAGACTTGGAAGAGTTCAAACAAAGAATGGAATACAAGCAAGGATGAATGTTGCTGCTCTGCAGCTTCTCCCGGGATGGTAGTCAGGGGAAGCAGACGCTGACGTCAGAGCCGCTCTGCAGACTTCTCTCGGCAGAATCTCCGAGGTGGTTGCGGGACTGAGAGAGAGAGAGGGAGCGAGTTAACTCTGAGTGCAGGTGGAACAGAGCAGGTGAACAGGAGAGGTGACTTGTACACGAAAACAAAGTTATCCAAGTGACTGAATCTTCGGTGTAAATATACACTGTGAGTAACGTTCCAAACACAATCCCAAGTGATAGATATCTTCGGTGCAAAAATAAACACTGTGAGCGAAGTCCCAAAATACAAATCCAATGTGATAATATCTTCGGTGTGTAAACACACAGTGGGAGATGTTAGGCCAAAATATTATCCCAATGAAACAATCCAAAAAAGGCTAAACGCTGGGTGAGTGACTGTCTGATAAAAAGCTGGAAATCTTCAGTGTTATATAAACACACGAAAAACGGAATTGGATCAAAGACAGTCATAAAAAACTCACCCAGGCGTTGTGCGTAAAGAGCGTTGGAACAGAACGGAGCGAGCGCGTCACCACGGGGAAAGGGTGTCCAAGAGGAATGCTTCTTGAATATCCTGGAGGCAAAGCACAGGGAAACAACAGCAGGCAGCAGGAACGGCGAATGCAACTGAAATATCAAAACGATCCAACAAAACTTGAATGGGGAAACGGGGTATAAATAATACGGGAATGCTTAATTGACAAGCAGTGACAGCTGAGGGAGGTGATTGAAAAGCGTGTGGACGGGGGAGAACCAATCAACGACGTCTCTGGGAAGAAGCGTGTGAATAGGGGAATGAAATGATTAACAGAAAACAAATGGAAAATGAGCGAGTAGGCTTAAAGGAACAGAGCGAGTAAGTGAGCAAAGGACAAAAACCTCACACATAGGGTCCAAGGCTGTTCCTATTTGTTCTATATGCCAATTAGATTGCAATTGTCCGGCAGCGTGGCTACATGAGTAGAGCTCCGGACTCATGATCGGAATGTTCGAGCCGGTTCGAGCCCCGGTCAAGGCCTTTGTCGGAAAGCACTCTGTCCTCTGGACTAGTCAGTAACAATGCCCCTGTTACGTTGATAGGGACACCGTATCGCTGCGAGTGCCATCCTTCGGATGAGACGCTAAACCGAGGTCCTGACTGAATCTCTGTTGTTAAAGAACCCAGGACGCCTATCGCAAAGAGTAGGGGGTTCCCCGATGTTCCTGGCCAAATTCCCAATCAGGTCTCTGACATCAAGGCCACCTAATCATCCCTTCCCCTTAATTGGCTGATATCAATCCCTGTCTCCTAAGCCGTTCAGCCATTGTGTAGTGTGATGTGTGCCTGGTGCCAGTGTATGGCAGCCATTGAGCCTGAGTAGTCCAAGGTTGGGTGCTACACAGTGGTGGTGAAGGAGGCAATTTCCACTCTACATTGTGGGGAGCGCTTTGAGTGTCTAGAAAAGCGCTATATAAATGCAATGAATTATTATTATTAATTTGACTGTATATTTTCCCTAAACAGCCTCACACTGAACAGCACCACGGGGAGAAGAGTGAGAGATGTAGCGATGCATGCAGTCACACGCTGGGATACAGGACGGTGCACTTGCCTTTATGGTGAGAGTGTTGGCCACGATAGTGTCGATCCTGTCACAGAAGGGGTCGAACTTCTTGTCACCGCGGCGCAGCACGTCGTGCTTGAGCAGGTAGCCGGTTCTGCCGTTGAATTCAAACAGCGCCATGTTTAGCTGCATGGGGAAGTCTAGGGAAAGGATCAAGTCAAGACATTTATTTATATAGCACATTTAAAATCTCAAAGAGCAGACCAAAGTGCTGTACAGTAAAAAAAAATATTAAAACTATAGACATAGTCACACAGTGTAACAGAGGACAATACAACATGACAAAAGACAGGATGGACAGTCAATACAGTAGGACCACAAGACACTAGGAGTATACAACAGATGCTACAGTATGACATAGGACAGTATACAATATTATGACACAAAGACTATACAGCCAACAATATAGTAAGACATAGGAGACTAGACGATATGTTATGGGAGTAGGACTATGCAACAGACAGTACAGTAAGACATAAGACACAGGGAATGACAATAGAGTAACTGGACACTGTACAGAACACAGAACAGCAACACAAGGGGGATCGAATAAGCACTATAGGCTGACAGAGACTATTGTAGAGAGAATGGTAAGGGAGTGGGATTAATCCTAGCCAAATGCTATGGAGTAGAGGTGGGTTTTGAGGTGGGATTTAAAAGCATCCACAGAGGGAGCAGATCTTATGTCTGGGAGAAGACCATTCCATAGCCTGGGATCAGATAAATACACTCAATTAAGTCTACAAATACAGCAAGAAATCACAGTGTGAAAAATGAAATGACATTTCAATAAAAGGAAACAAAAGTATGCCGCAAAACGAGTTGAAAAGACAACAAACCGAGAGATATAAAATACAGATATTTTAAACAGGCCTTTTTATAAAAGTAGGTTTTGGGGAGTGATTTAAAAAAAAATTGCCAACTTCAGATTTTCAGGCAGGACGCTCCAAAGCATTGGGGCCCTGGCGGCAAAAGCTTGGTCACCTTTGTCATTTGTCATTTGTCATGGGCCTTTTATATAGTTATATGGCTGGGACTTGGGAACGGAACTGGGTTTGCAGGCCCAGTGAGAGCATTAGTCTCTCCCCTATTTGCATACAAAATGCACACAGCTCCCCCTTTACACTGAAACGTATGAGGATTCGCATGGATTCTACATTGGCCCCTAGCTAGTAGCTACATCACTTGGCCCGAGCTACATCGTTCATTCACCTTTAAATCCTTGTGAACAGTCAGGTCATCAAGCAGGGTCCTTCTTACTGTTCCCAAGTGGGAGAGACTAAATGCCCTCACTGGCCTCAAAGCCACAAGTTGTTCATAAAAGTAGTTTATAACCCTAACCTCGACCTTAACCACTCTCATTACCTACAAATTAAAGATGAATGGAAACATTTTCCTCCGTGCCACTGGGCGAGGGTATTTTTTGTCTCTCCCATGCAAAGGGCAATAGAGCTGTGTGCAATTAAAAAGGTGCAACACTGACATGCAGTGGTGAAAGACAGAATGTCAACCTCAAAAGCAGAATAATATATATTTATGTATAGGCAAGAATCAATATCTTAAGTCATTACAAAATTATGAATAAAACATCCTTAACACTGGTCAGTGGTGATCGTATCTCCAGTCATACCCGTAGTCTGGTAGTTGAGCGCCACCATCTGGCAGCCTGCGTTCCAGAAAGGCTGGGGGCTGTAGTTGGAAGAGTCCATCCTGGTGCCTTTAGGGTAGATCCTGCTCATCTGTCTCTTGTTGTACCTGGAGTACGTGGTTCAGGAAGCATAGAGCTCTAGAACAAGATGACCCCAAACTATTTGACATGGAGGGCCAAAGGGATGAAGAATGATATGAGAGGAGGGCGACATGCCCAAAGAATTTGACCCAGAAATTTGTATGGATAATTTTTATAAATATAAATGATAATGTCTCAGCTCTTACGTCACTGTGTTTGTTCCTCCTAATAATGGAAGTTATTTAAAACATCAAATTATAAAAGAAATCGCTCATGAAATATGAAAAGTCTGAGGTACCTATACAATCAGATAGAAGCTACTAACCACACTACCCACACTATGCTTTTACTAGAACCTATACTGTTAAGTAGGTTCACCCAGTAGGTAGAAAATCAGCTCCTACTAAATCACATTGTATAGTGTCAACAGTAGCAATATGCAGCATCTAACTTGGTTGGGCGCTACATCGTTTGTGATGAGTAGACAAAAGTAAAACTGTTCATCTATTTACACTTCCGCATTGTCCACTTCCATGTTGTATTGGTTGTAGAGCACATCAGTAAATCACACTTTTAAGTGTAATATTGCACTGCATTTTGGGAGTAAAGTATAAATGCACTCCATGCTAAGCATACTCAATAAAACCTGGAAGACAGTAGACATCCAGCCATTTCGAGGGTACTGAGGGCTGGGATAAAAAAAAATGCCTACTTGACCGTCATAAAGTTAAGACTACTGAACCTCTAAAAAGTGAAAAGACTGTACCTGGCCTGGGTTTCACACTCTGCACAAATCTGAAATCTATTTTATTTTTTTTATCCACTTTTTCTCCCATTTTCTATATTTTCTCCCATCCCAATTTCGTATCATCCAATTCAACCCTCCCCTGTCACGAAAGCTGTTTCTTGCCTCCCACAAGCCGGCTGCAATGTGGACTAAGTCATACATAGCACAAGTCCCCTCCGGTACTTGAGGTAACAGCAGTCGCATCTTTTCACCTGCGCAGCTCGATCTCTCAGTGGCGAGGAGTAACGCGTGAGAGGCTCACGCTGCCCCCGACACTTCTTGATTCTACTGCGCAGGCGCACCAACCAACCTGTAGGAGTCGCTGTCCACAACGCCAGATCCCCACCCATCAGTTTCCCACCCCCTAATACGGCCAATGTGTATTAGTACGGACGGCCAGCTAAACTGAAAGCAATGTGGAGCGCTGGGCTCGAACAGGCAAGCCCAGCGTCTCCGTCATTCGTGGCGAGCGCCTTGCCCACTACGCCACGTAGCCACCCTCAAATCTGAAATCTATTTATTCTCTGGACGCCCCCTCCCCCCAAGAAATAATGTAATGGAGGCAGGATCTTTTCCTGTGGCAAGGCAAATTCATTTATATAGCACAATTCATACATAGAGGCAATTTAAAAGTGCTTGTCATACAGTATTAGGGATGTCCGATATTATCGGCCTACCGATATTATCGGCCGATATCGGCATTAAAATGGGATATCGAAAAATATCGGTATCGGTTTAAAAAAAATTTATACTTTTTTTTTTACATTTCTATAACCTTTATTTACCCAGGCAAGCAAGTAAGAACAAATTCTGGTTTTATTGATTGTCAAAAATATGCATAATGTTGTGTTAATTCCACAACAAGAGATATGTAAGGGATAATGTATAGCTACGAGGTCATTGTCGCAAAATAATTGACCGACACGTAGTTTAAAATACCGAGCCGCTTCGGCGAGGTGTTTTAAACGTCAGTGAAGGTCAATTATTTTGCGACAATGACCGAGTAAAGCTATACATTATCCCGCTTATTACATGGCTAACTTACTAACAATATACCTAATTCATTTGACAAATCGCAGTTGTTCTGTGGCTCTGTCAGCCCAAATAAAGTGATTATTATTATCGCGGGCAGCCTCTGTTCTGGCTCCGCTGTAATCTACACACACTCCGCTGCGGCAGTGTGTCTGATTTGCTGCACTGATGTGGGCTTGATTGCCAACAGCTGCGCACATCGGTCATTATTGTCCCACAGCGGTCATTATTGAAAAATAATGACCGCTGTCGGGGCTCGGGGGGCTATTGACCAATCACAAGCAAGCATTTCGGCGAATGTGAAAACGCCATGTAATAAGTAATGTTAATTACCTGAAATTATTCCATTTTTTGGGGGGGGAAACCCTGCATATATCGGTATCGGTTGATATCGGTATCGGAAATTAAGAGTTGGACAATATTGGTATATCGGTATTGGTAAAAAAGCCAATATCGAGCATCCCTATACAGTATATTAAATATGGTTACATAGAACACATGATTTAGGCGGAAGGAATTAAGTAGGGATGCTCGATATTGGCTTTTTTACCGATACCGATATACCGATATTGTCCAACTCTTAATTTCCGATACCGATATCAACCGATATCAACCGATACCGATATATGCAGGGTTTCCCCCCCCAAAAAAATGTAATAATTTCAGGTAATTAACATTAAATATCTCTTGTTCTGGAATTAACACAACATTATGCATACTTTTGACAATAAATAAAATCAGAATTTGTTCTTACTTGCTTGCCTAGGTAAATAAAGGTTATAGAAATTAAAAAAAATTTATTATTTTTTGAAAACAGATACCGATATTTTCCGATATCACATTTGAATGCCGATATTGGCCGATAATATCGGTAGGCCGATAATATCGGACATCCCTAGAATTAAGGAATTAAATAATAATACTTAAAAATAATTTTTTTTTAAGTAGTCCGTGTAGGGGCATGTCTCACATCCCCTGGAAGTTTGTTCCACAGAAGCGGAGCGCAGCTCTAGAACCAGGCGATAGATGAAAGATAGGACTGCATGACACCTATACCAGTTGGACCAATTTCGTGTGAGTTTGAGACATGAGTCAGTTGCAATCATTTTTTGAAGGATACTCCACAAACTCCACAGCAGTCTTTGAAATCATAGTCTCTCCTTTCGTCTCCACAAAAGATGAGATGACGTAACTCTTGTTCTTTTCTGTGAAATGAGGACGGGGCCAGATTAATTGACTTCATACCAATTTTCAGCCATTTAATAGATCCTCTTTAACAGCATATAGAATTCATACTTGAGTAATTTGCTAGTATTTAATGTGAAGCACCGTCTGATTCTTCACATATTGAAATTCTTTATTCGGAATAACCCCTTGAGATATAGCATCTTGTTTTCGAGGGGCTCCTAAAAAATCCTCACATACTGGTAAAGGTTATCCACATATTCAGAGTCAGGGTTAGTCTTTTGTGAATTAAAGAAAGATTTCACATACGTCTGGCATTGTCAAAAGAGATGAATTTGTTGGGCTGGATGTAATTGACCAGGGCTGACATCGCCTCGTACGCTGTCACTTCCTGTCCAGCTGTGCCCTATGGAGGAGCGACAGGGTCACTGAGTCAGCTGAGTCGTGAGATACGGACTGTGCAAAACAGAGGATTATATAATAATAATAACTTGGTTTTATATAGCGCCTTTCATAAAACAAGGTCGCTTTACATTGGGCGAAAAACAACAATAACAAACATGGTGGACAGACAACATTCAATGTAGGAAATTAGGGGTCAAAGGCCATGTTGAAGAGGTGAGTTTTGAGGAGTTTCTTTTTAAGGAGTCCAGAGTTGGGGCGTTGCAGAGTTCTGCGGGGAGGGAGTTCCAGAGGGTGGGAGCTGCCACTCTGAAAGCTCTGTCCCCAAAGGTCCGCAGTCTGGTTCTGGTTCGCAATATGTTCTTCATCCTCTTACCTCGTCCGAGGTCTTCATCTTCTCCTCGTCCTGATCCTCCGTCTCCTCCTGTTCCTCAGTGTCCTCTGCAGCTATGTCTCCCTCTGTTCACATCAAGACAATGTTCAATAAGAACGAAGGTTATCCTATAACCCTAGTTATATGAGTATAGCGAGCACTCTGCTCTATTGGAAATGTCCCTTTAATCATATGCTATCATGAAAACTTTCAACCACATGCACGCATCACACCTGCCTGACCACGCCCACATCCGCTCACAAGCGGGGTCATGGCCATACTACCAGCTCCTTCCCCAGTCTTTCACCGCCGAAACGGAAGACACATGGGGTCCTCAGTGAGTCAGAGCAGAGCGCTCGCTATACTCATATAACTAGGGTTATAGGATAACCTTCGTTATATTTCGTATAGCTTTGCGCTCTGCTCTATTGGAACACAAGAGTGGAGCAGAGTGGAAAGCCCGACAGATGTACCCGCTGAGGTCCCCTACAACCATCAGAATACCGGGGAGGATCCGGGCCCCCCCGCCCCCCCTAGTGAGGGACGGGAGGGAGACTGGACCCGACTGTGCGAAGAGGGAACAGTACCTGAAACGCACAGGGTGTGCAGACCGTGGGACTTACCTTCGTATAGAAGGGCCCGCGACTACTTGGTCGCGCATCCCGCACGCCACCAGGGAATGGACGTGAAGCAAAAAACCCACGTCACAGCCCCCAACATCGCGGGGTCGGGGTCAAAAATCCCCGACCCCGTGGCAAGGCCGTAGCAGCGGGGCGCGGAGGAGGCGCCAGCCCCAGGCCACATCCCGGGGGCTAGGACCCCCCGAAAAAGGGGCCTGGCGAGGTCAACTCGTGACACCACCCCCCACATCGCCAGCGTATCGGACAGGGCCTACAACAGGTGAAGGCCCTTCTCCACCTGGCACACCGCTCCGAAGCGCTCCAAGGAGGCTTCCCCCCCACAATGTCGTGGGGCCAGCTGGCGCACCGGGGAGACAACCCTCCAAGGAGGTTGATCCCTCAATCCAGGCAGACAGGTCTTAACAAGAGCAGAACTCGACCTGCGCCCGGAGCACTGCGGACTAGACAGGCGCCTAAGGGGCTAACTGTAAGAACAGTATCCGGGCGGAAAGGGTGTTCGGTATGCCATGCACCAATGCAAGAGACTCCGGTCTCGAATCCCAGTGTCAGCATTGCCTGCGGCTTGGGCCAGTCGTCATACTATCTCAATTGACAGAGGTAGCGGGTGGAAGTCGATGGGTGGGGATTGGACGTTGTGGACAGTGACTCCTACAGGTAGGTTGGGTGACACCTGCACAGCAGAGACAGGAAGTATCGGGGGCAGCGTGAGCCTCACACGCGTTACTCCTCGCCACTGAGAGTCCGCACTGTCTGGTGAAAAGATGCGACAGGCTGCCTCCTCGTGTACCGGAGGGGACACATGATGCAAGGCTTCTATCCTCACTACAGCCGACCAGTGGGAGGCATAGTCTAGCAACGTTCAAGACAGGGGAGGGGAGAATTGGCAATCCAAAATTGGGATGGGAGAAAAATAGAAAAATAAGGAGAAAAGGTGGATCCAAACAAAAAAAGGGTTAACCCAGGCCAACAGGTCAGCGAGGGCAAGGCCCGACCTGGGCCTCGAGGACCGGGACTTACACAGGGATGCATAGAGGAGTTGACAGAAGCAGCCTCCCCGACAGCCCCCTCCCATCCCTGGTTTAGCAGGGAGGGAGGGGTGAAATTAATGGAGAAGGACCAACCCACCTAACATTGTGCAAAAAGGTACAACATAGTATGGACCAATGCACACCACTGTTAAGGGCAACTCGTAGTGGCATCTATATGACACACACATTCATGACATCAACCCCTGTGACGTCCGGCCTGCCCAGGCATTTTCCCCCCGGAAAAGCTCAGGGTCCTTCGGGGTACCAGAACTTGTCTGCGCCCCGGCGGACAACGGGTTAAACTGATCCGGTCCGGTGCGACCAGGACAAGTCCTGTGCCCTTGTCACGACGCCGCCCCCAGTCCTAAGAGGGGGGTAGGTACGTGTGTCGATCCAAAACATCACAGAGGGCGCCACCAAGACGGTCAGTACGCGAACGCACCGCTCCCGGTGGCCTACCTAACAGGCTTGAAACCCCCCTGCCAATGTTTGATCTACTCCGTCATCTCCCCCCGGGGATGTACGCGAGTCCTCGAGTCTAACCTAGTGCACTGGCGCTCGGTAGAGACAAAAAAACTCCTTCCCAGCCGACCGCATAAAAAACGCAGTTTTTATGATGTTGGGCAACCAAGGCGCGCCGGTCCCAAAAAGCCGATTAAATCATTGAAAAACACCCTGGGCCAGCGCTGATCGGTCTCGTAAGACCAAACTCTGATTTATGAAACAGCGTGTATGCTCGTAAAGAACCCGAGAACAGTGATAGCGAATTTCTAACAAGAAAGAGCCCCACAATGTTTCCCCTCTCTGTCTGGGACGATCAGCAGGAAGCCGGTACTAGAGACACAGACACAGGCTCTTATACGACGAGCCTGGGGATAAAAACCGTGTCAATTCTGCTCTTTATGTAAGAGGGGAAGACAGCGGTTTTCCCAGAGAGACCTCAACGTGAGTGAAACAATTGAAAAAGGTTCATGTAACAGATTGGACTAAGTAGACACAACGGCCCAATATACACTACTGTTAGAGAGCAGAGCAGAAGGACCAATAGTCCTACCTGGAAGAGGTCAAGGCCCTGGCGGGATGGTGCCAGGAAAACAGCCTCTCCCTGAACGTCAGCAAAACAAAGGAGATGATTGTGGACTTCAGGAGGTCGGGGGTCAAGGACTACAGCCCCCTCAGCATCGACGGGGCACCGGTTGAGAGAGTGAACAGCTTTAAGTACCTCGGAGCCCACATATCCGAGGACTTGACATGGACCACACACATTGACAGTGTTGTGAAGAAGGCACGACAACGCCTCTACTTCCTCAGGCGCCTAAGGAAGTTCCAAGTCAGTCAGAAGATCCTTAAGAACTTCTACTCATGTACAATAGAGAGCATCCTGACTGGCAACATCACCTCCTGGTTTGGGAATAGCACTGCACAAGACCGAAGCAGACTACAAAGAGTGACACGTTCAGCCGAACGCACAATTGGAGGGGGGCTCCCCACCCTCCAGAACATTTACAACAAGCGGTGCAGGGGCAAGGCTAAGAGAATCATTAAGGACTCCAGCCACCCGAACAACTGCCTCTTTGAACTGCTGCGGTCAGGCAAGCGATACCGGAGTCTCAAGGCGAGCACAGAAAGACTCAGAAGAAGCTTCTATCCCCAGGCCATCAGGCTGCTCAACGAACAATGAACACTACACAACAACCATCAAACGCACATAGCACACACATCCACACGCACACACTCACTTTAAACAAACACACTGTAGCACCCACTCCCCACACTTTATATTTATTGATAAAGGATTTGCACTACAACTCGTACACCTTACTGTAAATTGTACCTAAATTGTACCTCATCCCATTTCTGCTTTGCACTATATAGTATTGTATATTAGTACACTGCATAGTATATTGTATATTATATGGTAACTCAGTTACGTCTATTCTGCATCGAACATTGTACATATGTCTATACTGAACATTGTGACCTCATTTTCTACTTCTAATTTACATGCTATACTATGTTATTTGATACTTATCTTGTCTAGCACAGTCTCTGGAGCGTAACAGTAAGAAGCATTTTGTACAAAAGTATTCTGTACTTCTGTATGACAACTATTAAAGAAACTTGAAACTAGTCTCGATTGCATCGCATCATCTATCCTTTACAATGACAGCGGCCTGTAGCACAGGCCCTGTAACTCACGGACATGTCTCTTGGCCAATAAAAAAACGCGCCTGTGATGTCTTCAATGGCCGGGGAAATCCTGTTTCCCACTATCCTAATTTGGTGTGGGAGACAGGGAAATCCCCCCCCCCCTCCCTGCGATGTGAGAGCTTGTCAGGGAGACTGATAGGTAGAAAGGCACAACCTCTCGGTCAATCAGTTTCATAAAGGATATAACTATATCCGGGGGGAGGTTTATTTGTCCACCCCCCTCAACCACCTCACCCTGGGCCCTGATACGACGCAATAAAAAAGCAGAGCCGTGACACCAGTTGCATAGCGCGCTACATGAAAGCACATGCACCTGTAGAGTAATAGCTTTACATCCTGCACGCCAACCACAGTCGATAACCTCGCTTGTGTAAAAAACGGATTTTATCCACGGCTCTGGCTTATGTGCGAAAAACTTGCCACCCGCTATTTTTACCTTCACCCTTAACACTTTGGATGCCAACGACATGCCGCCAGTTGAGTGCCGCCAACGACATATAGCGTTTGTTTTATTGGCGATTTTAATTCATATTTCATCAATCGAGCCTCACGCTAGTGTTGCAGAGTCTCTCTGAGCTCAATTGGGAAGATACCGCCCCCTATCGTCTCTCCCTGTGTAACTGCACCCCATTAGTTTAGACCAGGGGTCAGCAACCCTAGGCACGCGTGCCTGCATAGGCACGCGGGGGCATTTGCATAGGCACAGGGGGCAGCAGTAAAAAACAAAAAAAAAAAATGTTTTTCTTTTTTTTTTGCTCTGAAATATTATAGTGAAATATTTTGCACTGTTGTCGCATTTATCTTGTTGAAATCTTCCCACAGGTTCTTTTTACTACCACATATTTAATTGAGACCCTTTATTTGTTTATTATTTCAATTTAGCTGGAAATACATTGCTACATCATTCAGTAACATTTGCAGAGCCTTATAAGAAAAACATTATTACGGTCACCATTGTGACCAGTGGGATTAATCAACAATTTTGATTATTTATTTTTCTATTTCATTGAACATTGCACATGTTAAAAGCCATTTTTTTTTACTCAAAATGTGAGTATTACCAAGTCAACTTGTGTTCTTAAAACAATGACAATAAACATAGTTTTATTAGGTTGAAATAATGTGGTTGTGTACTTATTTTTCTGTTAACTTATTATGGATTGAAAACTGAAAACCTTAATGCACAGTAACTGAACTCAATATTTTTAAGTTCTGGTAACTTATTATTTATTTTTTTTACAGTGTAGTCTTGCGATCAATCAAAACTTATTTACACGATATACCTCACATTCACCCTCCATTCACATCCTGGTGTTCTCCATTAGGCCTGTAGGTGGAGCTATGACAGCACACGTACAGTACACACACCGATGGTGTGTGATGTGTCCAAAAATGAATGGGCAAATGTGAGTGAAATGGTCGCACTGTATGCAGCTGTTTGTCTGCATTGCATCCCCCCCCCCCCCAACTCAGAAGGGGTAATGTATCCTACTTTCTCGGAGCTCATTAGCTGTACCCCCGGGCACAGGTCGACTGACATCAACAATGGTGGTCTCCCCGTTAACAAGGCCTCTTGCTGGCGGGGCCAGTAGTGGCGACGGCTGGAGTCCTGCTCCGGCGTTTCACCCATATCCTGCGGCCGGCCGTGGTGCAGCCTGACGACATGTCCAGGGCCCGCTATCTCCCCGCGGCTATCGCTAACGGTTAGCAACAAACTAACGGCTAGCTCTTACAGGCCAGCTACAGGCTAACGGCTAGCAACAAGCTAACGGCTAGCTCTTACAGGCCAACCGTTAGCCGGTAGCTAACAGCTAGCTACTGAAGCTGCGTAAGGTGGAGAATAGCGATGCAGGCCTGGTCACTCCAGATAGCCAACTGCCTAGCCCAAAGAAAAGGCAGACAACGCTCGCCTCCCTCACAGGACGGCGTTGCCAGAGATACAGTGGCGTCGGCAGCGGAGCCCTAAGCTCGGGGACAAAAAACACGCAAGCTCGCATCCCTCGCGGCGGGAGGCTCAACCCACTTTCTCTTTTTGACTTGAACCCAGACTCGGAGAACGGGGCTCCCAGGAAAACAAAGCACACTCTGCCCGAGGGGAGAGAGCTCTGTCTTCGTGGGGCGTCAAACAAAAACTCCCCACCCCCTCCATGCAATCCCAATTGTCCATCGGACAAGCTAACGGCTAGCTACAGGCTAACGGCTAGTCTCTATATCTGTATCGGACGCGATGGAGAGGTAACGGAGGAATCCTCGCCTGGAGCCGACTGTTCTGCGGGGCCGTATGCCTGAGCAGCCGACCCCGCACAACTGACACATCTGTTTAGACCGTCCGCGCCCGCCGCTCACCGCCAATTGATGTGAGCGCCGGTGGAGGTCAGAATAATCCTCTAGACTCTCCGGTGGTGACGACATTATTCTTTCTTTCTCCCGTAAATTAGTGAGAGAGCGAAAAACAAAAGACAATGCCAACACAGCTCCTATAACTACACTAACTACTTTAAGCACTGAACTTGAACAGCTGCTCTACACGTACTTCACTGTGGTGAAAGTAGGGAAGGAGCTGGTAGTATGGCCATGACCCTGCTTATATGTGAGCGGATGTGGGCGTGGTCAGGCAGGTGTGATGCGTGCATGTGGTTGAACGTTTTCATGATAGCATATGATTAAAGGGACAGTTCCAATAGAGCAGAGCGCAAAGCTATACGAAATATAACTATAGTTAATGTTGTGGCAGCTTTCATGATAGTAGTAGGACTGTCACTCATGGGTGTTTCTGATTGTATTGATGAGGTTTATACTCATTCACCAGATGTTCAAAAATAGATTGGTTAATGGATGTTTTTCTTTTTTATTAAATGTTTTTTCACAGTTTATATATGTGGAAGCTTCATATGATTTAATTTCCCTCTGTCACATTCCATATGTGGGTAACCTTTACCAGTATGTGAAAAACCAGACAGTCCTTCACATTAAATACTAGCAAATGACGTGAGTATGAATTCTATATGCTGTTAAAGAGGAACTGTTAAATGACTGAAAATTGGTATGAAGAAAATGAATATGGTCCCTTCCTTGTTTGTGGAAACAAAAGGTGAGGCTATGATTTCAAAGACAATAATTGTGAGACTATACTCTTTGTAGAGTATCCTTTAAAAACTATTTCAAGTGACTCGTGTCTCAAAAATGTGACCAGCTTTGTCTAGACAGAACGCCTTTGGTAATTGAAACACACGTGAAATTGGTCCGACTATCCTGTGCTTCTAGAGCAAGGCTCTCATGCCCTGACTACCTCTCTCTCTCCGTTGAAAAACAATGGCCCAGCCAGCACAGAGCTACATCACCGGTGATCATGTGCAGGCAGCTGGAGACGCAGTTGGATAGTGCAGTCTGATTTAGGCCTCAGCTCAGTTGAATCCACTACCCACCTTGGTTCTCCTGGGTGCCGGGTGCGGTGTTGCCAGGGTCTGGTGTGGTATCACTGGGGTCAGGGGTGGTGCTGGCTGGAACCGTGTTCTGGTCAGCGGTCACCACAGCAGTTTTCTTGGCCTGGTTTGGCTTTGCGTGGCTTCCTTTCTTGTTCTTGATTAGGATCTTGCCCATGAGTTCGGACGGGCTGGGGATCTGCTGGCCCGGCTTCAACTGGATGGTACAGAGACAGTGTCAAACTAACTGAGAGGCAAACAGTGGAAACAAAGGATTGTTAAAATAAAAACACATACAGTATATAATATTGCATACAACCTCTCTCTCCCTCTATCTCACATATTCACAGACACACACAACATGCACACACACACAACATGCACACACACACACACACACACACACACACACACACACACCCACACACCCACACACCCACACACACACACACACACAGCAGCTACTCACAGGGTTCGTCTCGAGCGGCTCCGTCAGCAGAGCTTCACCAAATATGGTTTGACAATAGTTGGCCATCTTCTCCTGCTGCTTCACCCTGGAACAAGACGCAGTAGCACTCGTTAACACATCAAGTGTACCTTGATTTAGTGAAAGGTCCATCATTGTGTTCCGGAGAGAGGTTCCATCAATGTTATATTTGCAATAATGGAATTGTACTACTCCATTAGTAATAGGGGAATTATGCTGATGGCTTGCACAAGTTAGTACGAGAAAAAAAAGGATCTATCATCTGTAATTGAGTACCTCCATATAACTCTACATAACATATACACCTCCCATGTAATTCGGCTTTAAGTTTTCAGAGGAACAATGTTTTCAAACTGGATTATCTAAAGATATTACAGTGTTGTGTTCATTCATAATTAAAGACAGTAGAGGTCGAGTACCTTCGTGTGATATATCACATTCACACTCCCAAGTGATTTAGATTGATCTTACAACTGCAAATACATGGCCTGTCAAAACAAATTTCAACTATATGCTTCTTCTGTGCAAAGGGTTCAATTGTGACAGGAAGAAAAGCAGCCTTACGAATCCACGTGGTTCTCAAAGGACAGGATGACGGGGTACTGCGAGGTCTTGAAGGCGCTCTCTGCAATGGCCTCAATCACATCCTGTCACACAGACAGACAGACAGACAGACAGACAGACAGACAGACAGACAGACAGACAGACAGACAGACAGACAGACAGACAGACAGACAGACAGACAGACAGACAGACAGACAGACAGACAGACAGACAGACAGACAGACAGACAGACAGACAGACAGACAGACAGACAGACAGACAGACAGACAGACAGACAGACAGACAGACAGACAGACAGACAGACAGACAGACAGACAGACAGACAGACAGACAGACAGACAGACAGACAGACAGACAGACAGACAGACAGACAGACAGACAGACAGACAGACAGACAGACAGACAGACAGACAGACAGACAGACAGACAGACAGACAGACAGACAGACAGACAGACAGACAGACAGACAGACAGACAGACAGACAGACAGACAGACAGACAGACAGACAGACAGACAGACAGACAGACAGACAGACAGACAGACAGACAGACAGACAGACAGACAGACAGACAGACAGACAGACAGACAGACAGACAGACAGACAGACAGACAGACAGACAGACAGACAGACAGACAGACAGACAGACAGACAGACAGACAGACAGACAGACAGACAGACAGACAGACAGACAGACAGACAGACAGACAGACAGACAGACAGACAGACAGACAGACAGACAGACAGACAGACAGACAGACAGACAGACAGACAGACAGACAGACAGACAGACAGACAGACAGACAGACAGACAGACAGACAGACAGACAGACAGACAGACAGACAGACAGACAGACAGACAGACAGACAGACAGACAGACAGACAGACAGACAGACAGACAGACAGACAGACAGACAGACAGACAGACAGACAGACAGACAGACAGACAGACAGACAGACAGACAGACAGACAGACAGACAGACAGACAGACAGACAGACAGACAGACAGACAGACAGACAGACAGACAGACAGACAGACAGACAGACAGACAGACAGACAGACAGACAGACAGACAGACAGACAGACAGACAGACAGACAGACAGACAGACAGACAGACAGACAGACAGACAGACAGACAGACAGACAGACAGACAGACAGACAGACAGACAGACAGACAGACAGACAGACAGACAGACAGACAGACAGACAGACAGACAGACAGACAGACAGACAGACAGACAGACAGACAGACAGACAGACAGACAGACAGACAGACAGACAGACAGACAGACAGACAGACAGACAGACAGACAGACAGACAGACAGACAGACAGACAGACAGACAGACAGACAGACAGACAGACAGACAGACAGACAGACAGACAGACAGACAGACAGACAGACAGACAGACAGACAGACAGACAGACAGACAGACAGACAGACAGACAGACAGACAGACAGACAGACAGACAGACAGACAGACAGACAGACAGACAGACAGACAGACAGACAGACAGACAGACAGACAGACAGACAGACAGACAGACAGACAGACAGACAGACAGACAGACAGACAGACAGACAGACAGACAGACAGACAGACAGACAGACAGACAGACAGACAGACAGACAGACAGACAGACAGACAGACAGACAGACAGACAGACAGACAGACAGACAGACAGACAGACAGACAGACAGACAGACAGACAGACAGACAGACAGACAGACAGACAGACAGACAGACAGACAGACAGACAGACAGACAGACAGACAGACAGACAGACAGACAGACAGACAGACAGACAGACAGACAGACAGACAGACAGACAGACAGACAGACAGACAGACAGACAGACAGACAGACAGACAGACAGACAGACAGACAGACAGACAGACAGACAGACAGACAGACAGACAGACAGACAGACAGACAGACAGACAGACAGACAGACAGACAGACAGACAGACAGACAGACAGACAGACAGACAGACAGAGGCAATCACAATGGTTACTTCCAGACGGGGGCAGAGACAGCGTGACGCTTCTAACTAAGGGTCCTTGAGACGGCTCCAAGGCCATCACATCCTCCAATTTTACAGTAAATGGGACTGAGGTGACCCCGGGGCAGGGAGTGTGGACCTCTGGCTGCCCTTACATGGAGGTGTTGAGTAAGAGCGGACGAGCGCAGGTTTATTTGTGTGTGGGGGTCGTGTTTCGGTGAAACATCACTTGAAGAATAAGTAAGTTAAGTAAGTAAAACTTTATTTATATAGCACCCTTCTTAGCACGAGTGCACAGAGTGCTTTACAACAGTAATATATAACGTCAATAACGTGTGTGTGTGTGTGTGTGTGTGTGTGTGTGTGTGTGTGTGTGTGTGTGTGTGTGTGTGTGTGTGTGTGACTGTTTATGCCATTTGTAATGAATCCACATAAACAAACACACCAGTGCATGCATGAGCGCATCATGACACTCTAACGCCACGTCATGACACTGTTCCGTCTCCATGGACACCGGCTGGCGCCTGTACACAGGAAGCTGTCGCACAGAGGCAGAACACACTGCACTCCCTCATTCACAGGAGGCTTGGTACACTGTCAATTAATACAGTAGGCCATGTGCGGAATGTACAATTATGTAAAAATGGATTGGCGTGCACTGTACTGCTCGCTGGGGAAATTAAAGTGACATAAACAATCCTTGATCTTATCTGCCAATCTAAACTGTGGGCATATTATCACATATTATGTTCTTGAAGGCTTTGAATTGTAGATGGAATTTTTTTTTTCACAACCTAAATACAGGTCTGTTTTTACAAACATTACCAGTGTAAACAGCCTCAGAGTTCATGTTTAGTAAAGCTCATGTTTAGCCGTCCCATGCTGTCCTTGTATCAAAGGCTTAACCAACTTCAATCCAATGAATCACTAATATAGACAAAGGCAGTAGTGGGTTATACTACCTTTAATGTAAATGTGAAATATGTACAGTACAGTAAAACCTCATCAGAGTTCCAAAATGACGGTGGTTCAATTATCACGTTTGCGTTTTCCCCCCTAAGCATGCCGTTTCCATAAAACAAATGTTGTACTGTACTGGACTTGGAAACAACTTACGTTATTTCAGAAGAGATATTTTCTATATTTCAATAAGCCAAACATATGAGTCTAATGACCATTTGAGTCTCCGTTCCCGAGCAGTTCGGATAAACAAGTTTCTTAAAGGTTCTTAAAGAGTTGGAATTAAAAGTTTAGCATGGCCTACAAACAACGCTTTCACATGTGAGTGTGTGAGGACAGGGCCGTCCTGTGGGTCTGTTGGGCCTTAGGCGGGATCCTGAAAATGCCCCCCCCCCCCCCCCCCCTCCCCTCAAGAGAAACACTGTAACTGGTGAAATTGATTCACCAGACTACATTCAATCATCTTTGCAGACACCTCATTGGACGTTGAGCAAAGGGGGGAGGGGGGCACTCGTAGTATTATGTCCTACGTCTGTAGGGCCTGTAGGACAGGCTGTGTGAGAAGCTAGGGACAGAAGGAGATGCTATGTATCCCACAGTTCTTTTATAAGGCATTTATAAGGAAGTATTCCTCGACATGGAACTACAATCACAGCTGGAATGAACAGGAGTCAGCCGTTAGCCTGACATCAAAATGTCACATCCCATCATCCGTAATGAATATCAGTTAGCTAGTAGACAAACAAGCTAGTAGACAAACAAGCTAGTAGACAAACGAGTGGCGGCTTGTCATTTCCTTCCAATAGTGCTTCTAGGCGAGAACCACGCATACAGTAACAACACCTTGAAGAGGATCTCGGTTGTCATGGTGAAGCCGTGGGTTATGATTGGCTCCTCATCCGGAGGCTTCCCCTTCCAGCAGTCTAGCTCCAGACACCTGCAGCCAGACAGCAGACACTGCCGGTACATCTCTGGAGACGACACACCGGAGAACTGACCCGCTGCACAGGAAGGACACAAAGAGACACGAGAGTCTCAGGAAAATCCAGAAATAATCCTGTCCCTAAAAACTATTTAATTTGCACATTTGCCAAAGAGACCTCTCCAGAGTCTCCATCATAATGTGGATTGTGGTTGAGAATAATTGGTGTTAAATCACAATTCACGTAAGATCATGTAACTCACTACTAGATCATGTCAATTACAATTCATACAGTTCCAATTCATGTTCAAATACATGTTCTAAACGATGTCATCTATCACAATTCAACACCATACACCATCATACATACTCAACAGCAACACAACATCACCATTGAGACAGGTGTGCCATGATGTTTGTGCCTGTACCCGTGTGTCCCTCTCCTTCTGACCTGTCAGGTACGTGTTGTGAGAGGACTTGATGAAGTAATGAGGTAATGGCTGGGTCATGTCCTGACACTTAGCCAGACGGTCCTGAATGACCACCGACGCCTCTGGCCCCATCAGGTAGAACAGAAGTCCTTCTGGAGAAATCTGACCTGCACGGATAACAACACACGTGCGTTAAAATATCGGCGACACAAATGACAGAGCGAGGACACAAAATGTCACAGATGCGCAGCAAAGTGTCACAAGTGTGATCTGCCACTAGGGACAGAGTTTGTTTACCATGAGTGAGTGACTGAATGAGTGAGTTAGTGACATTGCCAGTCTGTTTTGCCATGTGAGAGAAGGAGTAAACATCGGAATATACAAAAGGACTGTTGTATTCTGTAATGAATGGTTAAAACTTCAGTTTGCATGTTGTGGTGTGGCTTAAAACCTTTTTGTTATCGGACCCCCTGCCAGAACTTCATATATTCAAATATTTCATACCACTTTATGTAAAAACAAATCAAAATCAATATCAATTTGCGACGATAGCCCACGGCAGCAGTCTGCAGCACAGTGGAAAGAACACGGGCCTGCAGGCTCATTCTCAAACAGAAACTACAAAAACATCAACACGTCTCACCTCTGTGAGCAGTGGAGGAGCAGGGTTCATACTTGTCAATCAGGGCTTTGATCTGGTCTGGCCGGAGGCGGGGGAAGAGCTCTGCGTTGAGCCGCGAGTCTCTCTGCTTCTCATTGAGGAACTTGGCAAAGGACTCTTTGGTCATGTAGGGTTTGTTGGCACTGGGAGGAAGGGTGGAGGGGGTGACATCAGTACTTATGTTGCCAGTGTCCACTGCTGCCCACTACCCACCACCTGTACCGGTGCCATGGAGCTGCCGCATTAGCCGGAGGTCGGAACTGACCAAGCGTGAGGCGGGCATAATGAAATGTGCCATGGTTTCATTACTATTAAATAAAAATACCATCTAAGTATTTTTAGAGCAGCTCTGACTAGCTGTGGTGGAGGAGCCTTGGCACATACAGGATTACCAAGTGACATCAGGAGACGATGAGGTGGAGGAACTCACTAGGAAGTGAAGATCTCGTAGATCTCTGGGCGCGGGCAGAGGTTCGTCAGGAAGGCCTTGAAGGCCGCCTCGGTGAACACATCCGGCTTCATGGTGTCGTACTGGCAGAAAAACACACCGGACCATGATTAATGACACGACAGCCCTGTTTGTCTGGAGACAGGATTAAAATGAGGTGAAAAGTGAATCAGAATCTATTTGTCCCAGGTGAAAGCCTATACCCGCGGCGCTGAGACTTCGGAGCACTTATCAGCCCTCTGCTGATGGGATAAATATTGAATAATATTTGAATGCAGCGAATGCGGTTCCTCCATCCGTCCACTGAGATAACAACAGACAACAAATCACAACAAACGGGGGTTCGCTGGTGAGAGTTACGCAGGGCCTGACACACAACTCCGGGAAAACAGGACACTTTTCCAACCTTTCCTTTAGGGAGATTGGCTGAGGACAGGGCACTCTCCACTCGCTTCTTATCAGCTGGGAACATCTTGTAAACACTGAAGCAACACAAGAAATAGAATGTGGACAAATTAACGAATTAATTTACAATACTGTGTACGATCGAAAAAGAAATTAAGCTTGTAACCCACTTCTTGACAGGGATTTTGCCGTCCTTGTTGGTCTGAAGAGAGATGCGGACATATCTAGAATGGAACAAAGGATATCAGCACGTTTGGCATGGTTTCATCAACATGGCAGTCCAGTTTGTTGAAGGCAGGTTGTTAGTGGCCCAGTACTGTAGACTATCGATTATTGTTTCTTTCAGGGGGGGGGGGGTCATGGGTCACACGGGGGGTTTAAGACCCCCCCTAGCCCTTCCATAATTCACACTATAACGATGACATGTACCCACGATTGAGACTGTCAAACCTGAACTGAAAAAACAGAGACCTTTCACGTACATTTTCTCCAGGAAGACTTGTCTGCAAGCATTGGTTCTTGCTGCATTGTAAGTAATGGCAAGAACATCAGCTGCCCAGTTCTGAAATGAATTTCACAACAAAGCATAAACGGACATTATACTCAATTGTACTCAGTGTCTAACTGAGCTACATAAACTGAAACCAACCTCTATATTCACCACTAGAGGGCCCTGACATAATGACCTCAGGAAATGATGGGCATACTGTACATGTTGACTGTGAACACAGCACAGATTGTGATTGCATTACAGTTGATTACATCCGGATATTTGAGTCATAAAGTCCAAGAGAAGACCACAGAGGGACGGAGGACACCTTGTCGGGGAGGAAGCCACAGCCTCATCAAGCTCTGCATAACGACCCCACAGTTGTGTTTGAGCGACAGTACAAAAGGAAGTACATTATACTATGTATGGCAGATAAAGAGGCTATTCATTGTCCCTAACCCTTGGACTACTAACTCTAAATACTACTAACTCTACTAACCCTAAATACTACTAACCTTTATACTACTAACCCTAAATACTACTAACTTGTATATTACTAAGAATACCATTCCACTATGAATAGGTTGAAATGAGACACATGAATGATATACTTCACATAATATTAACACATCATATCAGGGTGTGAAATGCTTACAATATTAACAAGTTCATTGTGAGTTTTGTCAATAGTCCAATGTACAATTTTGCTTGTTTGTACAGTGTCTCCCCCCCCCCCCCCCCTCAATGTACAGTTTTGCTTGTTTATACAGTGTTTCTCCCCCCCCCCCCAACCACCTCCAATGTAAATTACCCAGTATGGTTGACAATATCCCAATGTACCCAACCCCCCCCACACAACCCCACCCAACCTCCTCCAATGTACAGTTTCTACGTCAAATGTATATACTCCCTTTTCTTGACTCCTTCTGTATCACAAACAGTACTGTATTTGCAAATCTGGTATGTCATAAATGTATAGATGTAGCAGTACTGAATATCTGTATGTCATGTATGTCATATATGTGCTGATGAATTGAAAATGGGGGACCCTGATGTAAACAAGACGAAAGTCTTTCTCTGGTCTGCATCCCCTTAACAATTGTGTGTATTGAGCTGTACTGTATTGTACCCATTCTGCAATCTGTTAATAAAGTTTTCAATCAATCAATCAATCAATCAATCAATCAATCAATCAATCAATCAATCAATCAATCAATCAATCAGTTGTATTTGCTATTATGGGGTAGGACCAATGAGAAACAATCATTAGGCATTGTGCTGTGCTTATACACCAGTTATTGGCATGCAGTAATGCGTTTTCAGTTCACTATTATTGTTGCTTATTTATTTACATTCTATTGGTAGTTTGGTAGTCAAATTCATATATATATACAAATTTGAATGAAATTTTAATATTGAAATCCGTTCTGACAGCTCTAATATGCTGTGTGGTTTCTTACCTGGGTCACTTTCTCCTTGGAGGCAAAGAAGTTGTGATGGGTGAGGTTGACCATGTCGATGCCAGTGACGACGGTCAGGGTTTTAGCCAGGTGGTTGCTGTCAGGGAAGTCCAGGTTGAACACATTGCGGACCTTAGGGTGCTGAGGGTTGGTGACAGAGAGAAGACGTGGCTCGTATGGTGAGAAACCAACAAGATGTACTTCAGGACTAATGAAATCTCATGAAATATTATGGAGTTTTGTGATAATAAAATGGGATTTATTTGTGTACTTGCTCCTGAAATATAATTAAGTCTTCAATTTATTATTATCCAATTGCCCTGTGTTTGATAAAGGTATCCTCTACTCAAAAACCTTTTTTGAGATAACCTTTTTTTTTGTATGAACTATACACATTTATTTGTGCAGAACCTTTCACATTCTTCCCCTAGAGAGGGAGAACTTCTCAATAGGTCAAACCTATCAATTAACATAATAGATTCTTGCATTCTCAATGAGAGTAAATGTGTAGAGATGCTGCCGAACCATTTTCAGTAGTTTATTAACAATTTGGTGGGGAAAAAAACATTTTTCATTTCAACCTTTATTTAAAATCGTAAGCATCTGAGGTTTCCCTCATTTACAGAAACGACGATTGTACAGTACATAATAAAAACAATATTCACAGAAATTTAAACACCAGAGTAAAACAAATTAAAAACGTTTAAAAATAATTTTAAAATATCAACTAAAACAGTTACAGGTAGTCACACAATGGTCTGAAATCATACATTTAAACATTCCAAGGGAAGGGAGAACCTCCAATTTTAGCGTGAGTTGAAGGACATTCCATGAGTTAGAGGCATCAAAGGAAAAGGCTGACTTCCCTAGATCAGAACACACTTGAGGCACCCTAAGAACCATCCAGTCATTCGATCGAGTTGAATAGGTTCCAATATTCCAATTTAACAGTGAGGAGATATAAACAGGTTGTTTACCAATAAGGGCTTTAAAAATAAATAAATACCAGTGTTTGTTGCGCCTTTCTGCAAGAGAAGGCCAACCCACCCTATCATACAGGACACAATGGTGAGTATCATATCTGTCACCAGTTATAAATCTGAGAGCTGAGTGATATGCAGAATCCAGAGGTTTAAGAGTTGATGCCGCAGCATGCCTATAAATTACATCACCATAGTCCAAAACTGATAAGAAGACTGATTCCACAATTCTTTTTCTACTAAATAGAGGAAAATTGGATCTGTTTCTGTACAGGAAACCAATTTTCTGTCGCAGTTTAGTGGCAAGATTTTCCACATGGAACTTAAATGTTAATTTCTCGTCAAGCCACAGGCCAAGATATTTATACTCAGTGACTCTCTCTATACAAGAGCCACTGACAATAGATATCCTCACATCATCAAGGTTAATATTCCTTGCTCTTGAAAATAACATAAACTTTGTCTTACTAGCATTAAGAACCAATTTAAGACTAGTAAGGGCATCCTGTAGAGCATAAAAGGAAAGTTGCAATTTCTCAAAGGCCAGCTGTACAGAGTCTGCAATACAGTACACAATTGTGTCATCAGCATACAGATGGGCATGACATCCATACAAAGAAGAAACAATATCATTAATATAAATTGTAAAAAGGACAGGACCCAAAACTGAACCTTGTGGCACACCTTTAGTCATGGCCAAGAATTCAGATTGTGCTTGACCTAACTTCACACACTGCCGCCTAGAAGATAGATAATCCTGAAACCAGACACAGGCATTATCATCCAACCCAATATTAGATAGTTTCTTTAGAAGTAAGTAGTGATCAACTGTGTCAAATGCTTTTGATAAGTCAACAAAGAGGGCAGCACAATGTTTCTTCTTATCTAATGCTGAAATAATGTCATTTGTAACCAAAGTGATGGCTGATGTTGTACTATGTTTGGCTCTAAAACCAGATTGTTGAGAGCTAAGTATGGAGTTAGTTGAAAGGTAATATTTGAGGTAATATTTGTATATACATATATATATATATATATATATATATATATATATATATATATATATATATATATATATATATATATATATATATATATATATATATATATATATATATATATATATATATATATATACATATATACATATTTATATATAGAGTATAGTAAGTATATTTATAATAGATATATTTGTAAGGGTTTAAAATCTGGAGAGGATATCTAAAGAGGTGAACCATCTGCTGTGCTGCTGTGTCCAGTGTCTGATTTTCATTCCATTAGGAGAGGACATCTAGGAACAAAAGCCTAGAAAGCCACACAGGCAAATATACAGACCAAAATATGCAAAACTGCACTCTCTCACTCTCTCACTCTCTCACACACTCACACACTCACACTCACACACTCACACACGCACACACACACGCACGCACACACACACCACACGCCAGTGCACAAGAGGAAGGAAGGCACATCCTATACCTTCCCTACTGTACACACACCATCAATCACTTCTATCGCCACACACTCGGCAGCATGTAGCTGAAGCCAGCGAAAGGGCCGGCATCTAAAAGGTCCTCAGGGGACTAAATCGACTACATAGAGGATGAGCTGGCTTCCCAATTGCACCCCAGTTGGGATGTTATTGTGTTCAGTGCTCCCAGAGGGAATATATTTGACCTCTGAACCTTCTGCATGGAGGACGGAGATGGCTTCGTACTCTATAGTCTCTATGCTCTGGGTGGGAGCGAGAAGTGGAAGGAATTCAAACGGTCAAACTCAATCTTAGCTCAATCTTAGCTGCCTGAGCTGCTCAAACAACACTGTGTGCGTGTGTGTGTGTGTATGGGGTGGGGTGGGTCTTTTGTGTGTTTTAAACTGTATCCGCTTAGAAAACGTTCAGTACACTTCCTGTAACAAATAGCCTTAAGGTTCACCATGACCTGCTGTCATGAAGAGGGAGACATAAGTCTATGTAATTAAATCTATGTTATAGCGATTGCTGTGATAAGGAGGCTTGAGGTGTACTTTATTATTTTTTCTATTTTGGAATTCCTGAACAATCATCAGAATGTTCAGTTCTCAAAACTCTAACTAAACTGTGATTATTTCTATATTGTCACTATGGCATCCAGTGTCCACAGTTACATGATAACGAACAGAGATACAGATGTTAATTATGCCCCAAAACTATGGAACAAACTGCCCAAAAGCATCAGGGAAGCCAATTCGCTAATTTGCTCAGGCATTTAAATCAGGCAGACTTGATATCTTGACATACAATTTATTTTACCTGCAGTATTTTTATTCTGCCTACTTTTATGCACTTCCTGTCAAATTCATGCGTCAGTTCTATGCTGCTTTTTACTCTTATGCACTGTAATCTGCCTAGACTCATTACTGTACATCAACACTGTTTATATACTACCGTGTGCTTTGGCAGAGCTGCTCTAATAGTAATTACAACTGTTCTGTAAAGTAATTCAGAACTGTTCTATAAAACATCTAGGACTGAACTTTGTAAAGAAACTCAAAGTAAGAAGGAGCTGCCCTGTTGTTCGGACTGTTCTATAAAGTAATTTAGAACAGACCTTTGTGAAGAAATTCAAAGTGAGTTGAGCTGCCCTGTTGTTCGGACTGTTCTATAGAGTAATTTAGAACAGACCTTTGTAAAGAAACTAAAAGTGAGTTGAGCTGCTCTGCTGTTCTGTAAAGTAACTCAGAACCATATCCTGTAAAGTAACTCAGGAGCCCACTTCAACCAGTGTGCTTTGGCAGAGCTGCTCTAATAGTTCGAACAACTGTTCAGTAAAGTAATTCAGAACTGTTCTATGAAGTAATTTAGAACTGGACTTTGTAAAGAAACTCAAAGTTGAGCTGCGCTGCTGTTCTGTAAAGTAATTCAGAACCATATCCTGTAAAGTAACCCAGGAGCCCGCTTTAACCAGATCATTGTATTGTAAATGTGGGCTATTTTATTTAACTATTTTATTGCACTGTAGTACTGCATCATTTTACTGTCTATTCTATTTTATATAACTTTTTACTGCACTATTTTTACTCTGTCTATTCTATTTGTATTATTTTTTATTACTGCCTATTTTAAAACTCAATCAACCCGTAAACAGAGAGGCCTATTGGGATGTTAAAAAACATTGCTGCTATCTTTTTATGCTTGTTTTATATATTTTTTACGTCATTTTAATACTGAGATTTGCCTTACCTTGCTGCTATCTTTTATATGCTTGTTTTATATGTAAATTTTATGCCATAGAATCAAACCATAAACAAAGTGGCCTATTGGGATGCTAGATCCTAATGTGAAAAACTGTGATTTTATATGTCTGCACTTTATGTGCTCTTTTGTGCCTGTCTTTTTTCTGCTGTAAAGCACTTTGAGCTGCAATTCTTGTATGAAAGGTACTATACAAATAAAGTTATTATTATTATTATTATTATTATTATTATTATTATTATTATTATTATTATTATTATTATTATTATTATTATTATTATTATTATTATTATTATTATTATTATTATTATTATTATTATTATTATTATTATTATTATTATTATTATTATTATTATTATATAGACAAATTGTCCCATACAATGGCAGAGATGATGGAGCTGAAAAATCTCTGTGTCCTTAAACGGATCAAAGAGGAGCCAGAACTTGAGCTGCTACAGGAGAACTTGAAACGGTTCCTTCTGAGGATCGAGTCAGTGGTGATGTTAAGAGGATACTCAGGATTACCTCTCGTCGTGATGCTGAATGGGGGAAACCAGAGGCTCATGTAACCGTGACACTGTAGATATCTTCCTCAGAGTTGCTCACAAAGAGGAGGTTCATGCACCAGAAAATGTGGACGTGATCGTCCGACATCCCCCAGAGCCCGGAGCTAAAGATCTGCATGGTCGAGAGCATAACTGCCCGATATTGACGGCACAAACCAACACATTCTTCCCTCAATATAGTGATTTTCCTAGAGTGATTCTCAAAGAGGTCACAACGGACAGTCAGGCGAGGCTGCGTTCAGCTCACTGAAAAGGGAATCAAAGGGATCCTCTGATCTTATGGCAGGGACTGAAGACAATAACTGACTACAAAGTCAGTGCCCCCTCAATGGGGAGCGACGACGCCTCCCTCGCGGACCAACACCTTCTACGCGCGGTTTGGTGCAAACAGTGGCGCTGCTAGCTCACCGGCTAGTGACGTCACTGGCGCGCCGGCTGTTGTGGAGGGGGGGGGGGGGCATCCGCGGGGGGGCGAGGACGCTCATTGACGGTACACAGTGTGAGAAGAGCATTTATGCAGGTGAAAACCAGAAAGACGGCTGGCCCAGATGGAATAACAGGACGCATACTTAAGTCCTGTGCTAACCAGCTAGCCCCTGTGTTCACCACCATATTTAATCGATCCCTGAAGGAGTCAGTGGTCCCTGCCTGCTTCAAGATGTCTACCATTATCCCGGTACCAAAGAAACCCTCCCCAGCAGGTCTCAATGACTACAGACCGGTGGCACTCACCTCTGTGGCCATGAAATGTTTCGAGAGGCTGGTCAAAGATCACATTTGTGCCTCCCTCCCCAGTGATATGGACCCTATGCAATTTGCATACAGGCCAAACAGGTCCACTGACGATGCGGTCTCCCAAGTACTGCACAGCACCCTCTCTCACCTGGACCGTCAGAAGGGGGGCTATGTGAGACTGTTGTTCATTGACTACAGCTCAGCGTTCAACACCATAGTCCCCACCAGACTGGTGGACAAGCTGATCGAGCTGGGTCTGAGCTCCGCTCCGAGCGCCTGGATACTGGACTTTCTGAGTGAAAGGCCCCAGGCGGTCAGGGTGGGGGGTCAGACCTCCAACACCATCACCCTGAGCATCGGGTCCCCCCAGGGCTGTGTTCTGAGCCCCCTGCTGTACTCACTATACACACATGACTGTGTGGCCAAGTTCAGCTCCAACTCCATAGTGAAGTTTGCGGACGACACAGTGGTGGTGGGGCTGATCTTGGACAACGACGAGAAGGCCTACCGGGAGGAGGTTGAGGTACTGGAACGATGGTGCCAGGACAACAGCCTGCTCCTGAACATTGGTAAAACCAAGGAGCTGATCGTGGATTATAGGAGAGGACAGCAGGAGACACACACACCACTGAGGATTAACGGGGCTACCGTGGACAGGGTGAGCAGCTTTAAGTACCTGGGGGTCCATATCGCAGAGGATCTGACATGGACAATACACATAGACTCAGTCGTAAAAAAGGCGAAGCAACGCCTCTACCACCTGAGACAGTTAAGGAAGTTCAGAGTATCTGGGAAGATACTCCAGTCCTTCTACTCCGGAGCTGTAGAGAGCATCTTGACTGGAAACATCACTGCCTGGTATGGAAACAGCACGGCACAGGACAAGAAGGCCCTACAAAGAGTGGTGCGCTCAGCCGAGCGTACCACGGGTATTGCACTACCACCCCTGCAGGTTCTATACAACAAGAGGTGCAAATCCAGAGCCTGCAGAATAATGAAAGACCCACACCACCCCAACAACAGCCTGTTCATGCTGCTCAGGTCAGGCAGACGCCTGCGAACACCAGCTGCTAGGACAGAGAGACTTCGGCTCAGCTTCTTCCCCCAGGCCATCAGAGCCCTGAACACTGAACTCTCCACACACAAGCACACATGAGCACACACACAACACACACACTGTACACGCTCACACACTAGCAGCTACTTTAACATGAGCAAGCACATACTCATGCTGCACACGCCCACACTTATGGCCACTAAGGAAAGGTCACTTAAAAAATAGTATAGTATAACCGGAGATTGTATAAATTAGCATGTACAGGGGGCGGCTACGTGGCGTAGTGGGCAAGGCGCTCACCACGAAATCTGGAGACGCTGGGCTTGCCTGTTCGAGCCCAGCGCTCCACATTTGCTTTCAGTTTAGCTGGTCGTCCGTACTAATACACATTGGCCGTATTAGGGGGTGGGAAACTGATGGGCGGGGATCGGGCGTTGTGGACAGCGACTCCTACAGGTCGGTTGGTGCGCCTGCGCAGTAGAATCAGGAAGTGTCGGGGGCAGCATGAGCCTCCCACGCGTTACTCCTCGCCACTGAGAGATCGAGCTACGCAGGTGAAAAGATGCGACTGCTGTTACCTCAAGTACCGGAGGGGACTTGTGCTATGTATGACTTAGTCCACATTGCACCCGGCTTGTGGGAGGCAAGAAACAGCGTTCGTGACAGGGGAGGGTTGAATTGGATGATACGAAATTGGGATGGCAGAAAATATAGAAAATGGGAGAAAAAGTGGATCAAAAAAAAATTAGCATGTACAGGAAGACACTACCAAAGGACCTAGTATGTCCTCCATGCTCTGTAAATAACTTATGTACATATACCGATATGCCCTAACATGTTACTTGTTTATTGCTTATTGCTTATTGTTTATTGTTTATTGCACAATGTTGATTCTATTATGTTATTTGCACATCGTTGCGGGCAAGACCACCCGCATTTCATTGTATACTTGTATGCCGTGACAAATAAATCTCTTGACTTGACTTGATCAGTTGGACTTTGTTGGATCTCCAATCAATCCCAGACCTGTTTCTCGGACGGAGTGGATCAAATGACCTGGTGGATGATGGTTGGATGTTGTTTAGTATTCCTGGGACACTGCTAACAATGCAGATGATGACATTGACAAGGGCAAGGATGCTATTGCTACTTGCATCGTCCCGGACATTATCAACTGTAATGGCATCTCGATCTCGTATATTTTAAATACATACTACCGCCATCATCCCGGCTAGAGGGGGGATTCTTTCTGACTCACACTCGTGCGCTGCTTTCCAACAATGATTCACCACAGATTTCTGATTAAATATTGCGAAGGTTCTTATTCTCCTCTTATTTCAAACAAATACAGCAAGAAACAAAACAAAACATCTGAGGTCAAAAGACTTCACCACTCATCTCACGGGGACAAACAACCTCAGCCCAGCTGTCCCACAAACCTATTAATTATCCCCTATGCTATCCTGCTGCTGCTGCCTCAGTGCCCAGGAAAGGGCAGCAGAGGGAGACTAATTATTTAACTATCTAATCAATAACACAGATCAGTATGGATCAGTTGGCCCCATTGGTTCATTTCCTGTCAGCTATTAATATTAGCAAACACTCCAACAGGGAATGCACTTGGGTCCATTTAGAATGTTTATGCTGTCAAGTTGAAACCGTATACATTCCAAGCAATCACATAACCCATTTCAGAAGAGTTTTAAGTAAATATTCCTCCTTCACTAATTTTACAATGTGCCAATAATGTCTTGTGTTTTCTATAGCAAAATGGCTTTAACAACAACAAGGCCCCGGATGCCATTGGCATGTGCCAAGAGAAAGCTGGCCCTTGTGTGCCAACAAATGTCTCCAGAACATTTCAAGACCACTCGGATTATGGTGAGCATTTGAGTTCCCACTGAGCAGCGGAAATGGAAATGGGAAAAAGGTCAAACAGACCAGGAAGAGGTCTGATAGTGTGCTCTGCTGGGACCTCTGAGCAGCGTTCACACCCGTTCAAATCCAGGGCAGGAAAACACACCATGTGTCATTCAACCGCCCTCTTCCCAGTCCCACATCAATTCAACCCGTTCTCTGTGGGAGAGGATTTGGTGTTCATCCACACTATAACTGCAGAACTCGCAGTAACATCCCAAGATGATCTCGTCCATTTTAGCTGTAAATGAGAAGAGAATGCCTTGTCGTTTGAGGATTTTCCTCCCACTTGGCGTTGTTTCTGTTGCTACTGGTATGTCTAAAGAAAACTTGAACTTGTGTTCTAAGTGAGAGAGAGAGAGAGAGAGAGAGAGAGAGAGAGAGAGAGAGAGAGAGAGAGAGAGAGAGAGAGAGAGAGAGAGAGAGAGAGAGACACACACACACACACACACACACACAGACAGAGAGAACCATGTGTCTATTGCCACTTTTGCAATGCAAATACACCACTCCCTCTTATATGCAAACTACGGGGCTTGCTCTGTATTTGAGAGCCTGCAGAGCTTTTGAGAATCACGACAAGACAATTTGACTTGGGATCGGATGGCAGGGAAAGCGTTCAGACCATTACATAATGATACTCACTTTAGGAAGCTTTGCATATTTTCCTGATCTGGTGTCTCTGATAGTAGCGACATCCAGGAACGTTGTTTCCTAGAAACAAGGAGAGTAGAAATCACCTCAATTGTACATGTAGGTGCCCATCCAAATATGGATAGCGATACAAGTCATTCTTTGGCAAGGACTGATCTGTTGGTTAGCAGAATATGTACTGTATGTCCTCCATGTAGAGTTATTCACTGCTCAAAGCCGAGCATGCTGAGCTGTGATTGAGCCTACAGCCCCACACATAATGTAATTTAGGCTTCAGTGATTTGCATACTAACATTTTGAAGACCAGAAGGTACCTCTATATGAGAGAGAGAGAGAGGGGGGGGGGGGGGGAAGAGAGAGAAACAATCAAAAGGATAAGTAGCTATCTCAATAAGCATCACAGGGAGAGTTGAGCTGCACTGAGCGGGGCGACAGGCTGGTCAACCCACATCAACACCAATCAATAACCTCTAGCAGGCTTCTGGGACTGGGAGGCGCAGTGCAGCTCTCAGGCATCTCGCAGCTTAGCTAGATCCTATTCACACGTATTGACATTATTCAGTGTCAATGTGGGGCTGTGGATCATCCACCCATGGCGTTCGCTGGCTAAACCAAATTGGGTTTTTTGTCAGCATTCCTTCTGTAGTCGGAAAGCATTTTACGGAATAAAAGGCCATGTTCCATTTCTGGATTCACTGGAATCCACAGAGTAGTGGTTTTCTTGGCTTCTCCCATGATGCCTACAGTAAATATAATCACCTTGCTTTGGTTGGTCCAGTAGAGGTAATAGCCTTTAGAGTCCATCTTCATGATGACAGGTACCGTCTTTGTTGAGTCCTAATTTCAGAGGAGGGTGCTATGGGTTTTGCACACACTAATAAAACTGCTTAGTGCCAATGTTATACTGTAGGCCCATCGTGCCGCCAAGCAATTTGGTCTGTATGATCAATTCATAACTTTCCATGCATTCCAATGCAAATAATTACAGTTTTAAGCCTCAGAGACAATTTAAACCAGAGCAACTAAATATAATTACACAGACGTGTCAGACTTTCCGGAGTGTAAGGCACAATTTAGTGCTTCCATTTTTTCTCACCAAATCTTAAAGAACCAGTGCCTCTGGTTCCCTAAAGGGAGGCAATTACATTCACTTCAAATAGTTTAACAGGCGCTCACTCACCTCTGACCATTTCACGAACCGGTCTCCTTTGATCAGGTAGCCTTTGACCTGCGGAGGCTCCAGAGTGTACCTTCTGTTGTTCATGCTTAGTCCCTCGACAGTGATCTCCCATCCAAATGTAATGCTTACCTATCTGCAATGTGCTTATACACCATGAGTCTTTAAACAGTGAAGCGCTACACTCCTGGCTCTGACCACCAAGGGATGTGCTGTAGTTTAACTCATAACCCCAGCCTTGCCTGGGACACACACCGGGCAAATATGCATTGCAAATTAACCACTGCATTGACAACAAAACACACACGTTACCACAGCAAAGGGTGACGATGTTGTCGTCACACCACCGCCTGGTGCCATGTGTCCCTGAAAGACACACAGGCATTTTGAAATGTTGACAAGTTGCTTTCCAGAACACTTTTGTCATTTCGGTTAGCTATCAGTTACATCGTAATTGCAGTTATGCTGAACCCGTAGGTAAGATATCACTATATAAAAAGGGGGATTTAAATTGAACCTGCTCAATTTTGGCAACATTTTAAGTGCATCATCTGGGTTCATTTCCATACACACTCCCCAGAAACCCCTGCATGTGAAAATTGTATTTATGGAAATGTCTGGCACAGGTATAGTAGGCCTACAGGTATTTCCAGAAAACCGTTGTTGGCTTCATCCTGCTACTTTATACTATATATTCACTAAAACAGCAATTCATCTGGATTCAATTTTCAATGATTTGTGTGTCTATTGTCTTGCTAAATGATGTGTGCAAAACTGTCTGTACAGTGTTATATTATAAGGTCACGGTCAACTTTATTATCCCACAAGGGGAAATGCATGTGATCATACATGTCTCATTTACAACACATACATTGTACACTTACCAGCACCCCTACACACACATAATGGGAGGCACTGATAGATACACTGATAGATACAATTATGTTGATGTTTCAAGTTTCTTTAATATTTGTCATACAGAAGTACAGAATACTTTTATACAAAATGCTTCTTACTGTTACGCTCCAGAGACTGTGCAAGACAAGATAAGTATGAAATAAAATAACATAGTAAAATTAGAAGTAAAAAAATGAGGTCACAGTGTTCAGTTTAGACATATGTACAATGTTCGATGCAGAATAGACGTAGTTACCATACAATATACAATACTGTGCAGTGTACAGTGTACTAATATACATGATGATAGATGAACTGTAATTTCTACCAAGAGCACCCTGTCGTTTGGATAGCATGCAAAATAAGGAAATAAAGCTTGAAACCAAGCCAATATCTGATGCGAAACCAAGCCAATATCTGATGCAAATACACAGGTATTATATGATTGATTGACACCACATGAATCATCAGAGAATCAGCATAATAAAATCCATTTACTTGAATATGGCCCTTTAGCAAAAGACCCCTTTGAGGAAAAGTGAAAATGTTTCTCTTGGGAGTTCTTTCAACTTAGACCATCACACATCACATGGTGATGTCATACAAGTCAAGTCAACTGTATTTATAAAGCATGTTGACCAAAGTGCTGTACAAGGCCTTGTAAAAAAGAACACATTAAAATACGGTAAAGCAGACATACAAAGATCAGTACATAGAAGAGACATAGACACTATATACAAGCAGCACAAAACCCATTAAGAAGATTCAAATGCTAGTGAATGGAAGTATGTTTTAAGCCTAGACTTAAAAGAATCGACAGATGGTGCAAGTCTGATAGAAGAAGGAAGGCTATTCCATAGTCTAGGGGACTGTAACTGTGAAAGCACGGTCGCCTCTGAGTTTGAGTTTTGAGCGTGGGATGGCCAGGAGACCCAGGTCAGACAACCTGAGAGACCTGAAGGTAGTGTAAGGGCTTAAGAGATCTGTGATATAGGACAGGGAGGGGCCCAGTGCTGTTATTACTTACTTTGTTATTGCAAGCAACTTGGAGTACCGTAATTCCTCTAATAGTAACCGGGTCTCAAATACAAGCCGGGTCTCTATTAATGGCCGGGTGCGCTCTTGAGCTAAGCAATTATAAGCCGGCCTCCTAATACAAGCCGGGTTACTAATATACTGAGCTGCATACTGAGCTAGTTACTTGATTTCACTTTGAAAACGTTGAAATGACCAGTGACCACCTGTAATTGCACTGTTTACTATTTCATACAGTACTTGGTTTCAATAAATGAACCCAGTACATTTTACTGGGTTCAAACTGACACAAAATGTTGATTTATTCATTATGATCCGTTTGAAAATTTGAAATATAGGCCTCCCTCTTATACAGGCCTCCTCCTAATACAAGCCTGGTACCCGCTACAGTTGAAACAAATACAAGCCGGGGTTACTATTAGAGGAATTACGGTAATCATCTTTGGCTAGTACTATGGGTCATCATTAATAACAGACAACATAATTTAACACAACAAAGACCATGCATTAAAACAAATATATTTAGAACTAATAACAGAACTTAAAACTGTTTAGCTCAAGAAAGAGTATACATCACTTACCCCCTGCATGTGTGTGTGTGGCCTATACTCTATGGGTCTGTAGAGAGCACCACTTGTATGTAGTGACATGGTTAACATTGTGAACATTCATATGCATTCTTTACACATCTGTTAATGTATTATGCTTGTGAAATAACTGTCATAAGTAACACATAATTGAATGTGCTGCTAAGGTGATGTATCTTAATAATTAGGATGATAGGTGGGTTATATATACTAATTGGCCAGCGAGATGAGGGAATTCTATACGCCTGTGTATAGATCGACTACACAGGCTGGTGTTATTGATGGGGAATAATCTGAAACCTAAACAGATTATTCACTGCCGACAACAGAGTCGTGGTTGAGGGTCGAATTTAACGAAGCGTCACATTGCAGCGTGGGGAGATACAGAGTACAGCAAATAATGCACGACGTTGCACCTCTCTAGAGTGGCGAGCTAACAAAGTATTTATACAGGGAATATACAAAACTAAGTGGGTGCTTTAGTACAGCTATGGGGCGGGTGAGTAATGTGGGGGGAGAGGTGAGATGAGGACGTAATAGAGGGAGACATGTGGGGTGAGTGACGTAGATAGGAATAAGTGGGTCACGTAAACAGAAATAAATTGAGGGAGAGGTGAGGGCTGTATGTAATAACAAATAAAGTACAGAGTGTATGCTGGTGAGTCCCCCTGTCATTTATGAACAGGTAATGGCCCTATTATTTCACAAGCATAATGAATGCGCAATGATAGTGTCAAGTTAATGTACACGGTTGGCGTTGTTGTGTGATGCGGGACACTTTGGATTTGGGTCTTTTGTCCTCTATGATGAATTTAATTGGGGGGACCCTGATGGAAACAAGACCCAAGTCTTTCTCTGGTCTGCACCCCCTTAACAATTGTGTGTATTGAGCTGTACTGTACCCATTCTGCAATCTGTTAATACAGTTTTCAATCAATCAATCAATCAATCAATCAATCAATCAATCAATCAATCTCAGTAGACGTGTTTGTCACCCGCTGTACCTGTGGCCAAAAGCACTGAGACGTCCTGTGCAGCGCTGTCCCTGGTCCTGAAATGACACGTGCCCTAAGTGCCAGAGAGACAGGTGGGGTGGGGTGAGGTATCTGATCAAAGATGAGACTCACTCTGATGAGTGTCGGGACAGCCATGGCTCAGGCTGTTAGCCCACTTAAGCTCCCCGGTTATCAATGAGGTAGAAAAGCCTCAAATAACGCCTAATAATCCATATCGTCAGCAAGCCTCAGACAACAGGCCTATTTGCTCTCCTATAGGGGGTTGCATGCATGCAAGCGAAAGTCAGAGAAATGTAGGCTAAGTAACGGCATCACATGGCTAAAATGTCATCCCCGTTACTACATTCCATTTGTAGCAGCGCCGGTGATTTGTGTGAGTTTGTGATTTCATCAGGGGGCTCCAGACGCCCAGCTGCTGCTTCTTCTTTAAGAGCCTCCCCCTCCTCTCCTGTTCAGCCGAGCCAGCCGCTTCATTTGCTGGATAACAGACAGTTGTGTTCCGTGTGATCTCACTTAATCGTTTTAATAAATTACAATCGAATCTTATAACAGCGGATTCGCGTTGGGCTTTTACAACCGGCACTTGCCCTGGACATGTCAGGAGGATAAACATTTGTGTCGCGGCGGCGGTCGGGAGCTGAGACGAGCAGCAGACCAGTGGAGGCTTGATGTCCATCATGATGAAATGCTGCACTGGGTTCTGAATATTAGGCGCTGTGTCTTTTTTGTGGGGGGATGAAATGATGAATGATTGACCATTGATCACTTTAGCTGTGAAACTGAAATCTTTTCCCAACCATCTGGTGCCTATATCTTCTCTTGGATTGTGGAGAACAAGAAGCCTTCAAGACGGACGGGGTGGTGGAGCATCGCGGGAAACACAGGGGCAACATGAGAGAGCGGGACTTCATGCCCAATATGGAGAGGGGCAAACCCGCTACTTATACGGGGGACAAAAAGGCTAAGATGGCTGCTAAGACGAACAAAAAGTGGGTGAGACTAGCCACGGTGTTTGCATATGTATTGTCTGTGTCCTTAGCTGCCATTATTTTGGCCATTTACTACAGCTTGATATGGAAGCCCACCAATGCATCCTCTTCCGCGCCGGGGAAGCCAGTGGTGTCTGAGGAGGTCATCACGGCCGCTGCGAACATCTCGACTAACATTTCCTCAAGCAGCAGCAATGTCTCAGAGTCGAACTCTACACAGACAGACATGGTGTCTCTCAATGAGACCCGGCCGGGTACGAAACCCGAGAGTCAGGCGTTTCGATGGGAGAGCAGAGCCGAGGGAGCCACCGTTTCCCCGGACAGCGCTCGGAGAGAAAGTGCGCACTCCGAGGAGGAGATGGGGCTCTATGCGTCTCCTCAGAGGAGCCACACGGCGGGCGCAGGAGCCGCGGAGAGACCAGACACTGTAGGGAAAGACAGACAGACCTCTCAGAACCGAGCGAGCAGTTACAGCCCGTTGGGATCTGCTGGCACCGGCGTGCACAACGAGGACGAGGCGAGGGATGCGCGCAGACCGGTCACCGACGCGAGTAGGCGCGATCCAGACCAAGCGGTTGCAGATGCTGCCACTGTTTCTCCCAGCAAGGCCGAGACTAGGCAACCTGGCCTGCGCAGAGGAGACTGATCGACTGATCAGTGATCAGATCAGGCCCCTCCCCCACGCACACACTCTGATCGAACAAGAAGTGTCTCACAGACTCAGTGCCGCGGGTCGGATACATAAACGTAGGTCTTCTTGGAACTAATTTCGTAGAGCACATATGATGCTGAATTGCACAGGCTTCATGCACGTATAACTAAGTGATGTCTTTATTCTTAATGCCTATGACTGAGAAATGATAAGATCTTACTGCTTCAATTGAAATAGTTTCCACTCCAACAACAACTATGCGGTTTCTGCTATATGTTGCAACTGTATGCCTTAAATCAACGTGTCAACTTAAGGCTACTTACAGTTTCGACGGTCATAGGCCTGTGTCCATATGGGCAATGTTGGCATACATATTTTGTTAAATATATTATAGTCTACAGAGATGCTTCTTGTTTGCAGGACGTTAAAATTAAGCACATGCAGGCCTACAACGCTTAGCAGGACCATATGCTATATCATTGCCATTCATGGGCTGGGCTATTCAATATTGCATTCACATAGGCACATATTTTCTTTCTTGGATAAAAATGGATTCCTGATATAGAGGAACCTGCATTATTGAGTTACGCTCAGGTATGTGCATATATATATAATATGTAAATGTATGTGTGTTTGGTACATAGGGCAGGTGTACATCTTTTGGCCTCGATGAACTTTTAGTGTATAGATACTTTTTATTAAGACTACAGTATGTGTGATAGGTATACCTATATCACAAGGTACAAATAAACATTCTTGTAAAATGCTTAAGTGTTATGGCTTTATCAGATTATAAAACATTATGCAGACATTTAAAATAACTAGCATGCAATATTCAATGTTATCTTAGACACAAGTCTAAGACTTATTTAAACAAATTAAGACTTTCTTTTACATTAACTATAACATCTAAAGTTGTTTTCAAGAATCCAGATGCCCTTTGATGAACTGTGATATACTGTGGTATTATGTACAGTATAGCTATGCACTCTGAAAAGGCCACTGTTGACATATTACTTAAAGGGATAGTTTGGATTATTTGTACACTAAGTGGTATGAAATACTTGCCAGTAGTGTACTCTGTGGAACCATTAGCTTACTTAGAGTCCCATGCTCAGAGTTCTGGCTGGGTTCTGAATGAACTGGGAAGCTTCAGACATGTGGCAACACGGGCGGCTACGTGGTGCAGTGGGCAAGGCGCTCACCACGAATACTGGAGACTGGGCTCGAACAGGTACGCCTCCCTGTTGGAGCCCAGCGCTCCACATTGCTTTCAGTTTAGCTAGTCGTCCACACTAATACACATTGGCAGTATTAGGGGGAGGGAAACTGATGGGTGGGGATCGGGCGTTGTGGACAGCGACTCCTACAGGTCGGTTGGTGCGCCTGCGCAGTAGAATCAGGAAGCGACGGGGGCGGGGCCCCTCCAAAGCCCAGACCCCTGGCCCTGACGCTGAAAGATCGAGCCGCGCAGGTGGAAAGATGCGACTGCTGTTACAATAGAAGCCCTTAGAAGTCCAGCTTTTACTGCTACTCTACCACTACTCCACCACTCCACTTTGTGACTTCTATTGTTCTGGATTTCACACCTCCACTTAGGGCTGGGCGATATGACGATATTATATAAATATCGGGTACAGTTCATTAACGATACACTTTTTAAACGTATCGTGGATATCGTGATGTTTTGCCCAAGAGGCTTGTGTCGCGTCAATCTGGTCCACACGTTGACACTTTTGAACAGCGCCGCCCCACACACACACTACTGCATCAAAGGTGACTACTTATGATAACAAAGGCATTCGTTGTGGCATTAACGTTATAATAATAATAATGCAGGACCTGTTCAGAGGTCTCTATATAGTTACACTTTCAATAACATCAGCGTATTTACATAGTGCCGACCGAGGTCGACCTAGATATAGCAAGCTCGTTCATATCTCAGCCCGTGCTGACTCAGTTGTGCCCATTCTGCGGTCTGTTAATAAAGTTTTCAATCAGACAGATGTATGGAAAGGCTTTTATTATAACATCCGTTTCAGTAAAATCATTATGCCTCCAGTCGTTTAGTCCTTCTGCGGAGCTAAAAGCTAAACGTCGGACGCGGCGAGCTGCCATTGTTATTGTCATTGAGCTCTCCATGGCGGAAGTAAAAAATAAATACGCGCTTTCCGATTGGTGCTAAGAACAGCAGGGCGGGTGCAAGCGATGTGACGTAATTGGCAGACGCGACTGTCAATCAAAATGATTCTGTTTGCCGACTGAATGAATGAGAACGTTATTAAAAGATTGCAGCATGGGTACAATACAGTACAGCTCAATACAACAACAGTCAACAGCGGACTGGAGGATGCAGACCAGAGAAAGACTTTCGTCTTGTTTACATCAGGGTCCCCCATTTTCAATTCATCATATTTCATATCTAAATCATATAATATCTCATTGCTAAATATATGCAATATATAATCTAATAATCCAATAATCTAAATCTAATATATAATATAAAAATGCTAAATGCATGGGTATTTTATTTTGTCTTTAATGTTAGCTTGCAAACTCAAATACTGTCTTGGTAAGCCTCATAATGAATTTTGGGGAAAAAAAGAAAAACATCGTGATGCGTATCGTGTATCGCCGAAAGGTCAGAAAATATCGTGATATCATATTTAGGCCATATCGCCCAGCCCTACCTCCACTGCCTGCCACAGGCTGGAAAGATTTTCATCTTACATTTTTATTCGTCCCAAATGTCCCAGCCCCATCCAATTTCTTAGCTTTTTTCACTGTTTATTTATCATGCATTGCAACACTAATATATGGTACAGTAGCCCAAGTCAGACTGCCCATATACAAATTATCTTGTGGGTCTGAGGGCAGTAGCCCCCGACCCCCTCCCTGGGGAAGCACTTAAGTTAAGTACTCTCGCTTTGTTTACAGCAGAAAATTAACTTGAGCACTTAAGTTAAGTACCCTCATTTTGTTTACTGCAGAAAATTAACACCTAGTGCTAGTTCTAAACTGACATCGAAGTGACATTGGAGTGGCAGAAGGGACCCGATTCTGAAAAGATTCATCTGTACCTCGAGTATCGGAGGGGACTCGTGCAATGTATGACTTAGTCCACATTGCAGCCGGCTTGTGGGAGGCAAGAAACAGCGTTCGAGACAGGGGAGGGTTGAATTGGATGATACGAAAATTGGGATGGGAGAAAAATAGAAAATGGGAGAAAAAGTGGATCAAAAAAAGACATGCAGCAACACATGGTTCAATTCCACATCACAACGTGCAGATACAAGTTTTAACCATCCACAACAGAAAACAGTGGTGCTCATGCATTTCTAATGCTCCATTCTTGTCTCAGACCGACGTGATGTCTACTATGCATTGGGGCTAGTTCCAAGACACGAGGCATGGGAGATGTGAGAGGACTGCCGCTTTCTGTTGTGGATAGTTAAAACTTGTATCTGTGTAACCGTTCTCATTTGACATGCCCTGAGTGGGAGTTGAAGCCCGGTCTCCCGCCGCCGCGGGCGACATCGCCGACCGCTACCAAGAGGTGAACTCACCTCTTGTTAATGGGTCTGGATGCCTCTGGGGAGTGAGTTTTTACTTGCAGTACTGCTTAACGTCCACAGCCACTTCACTACACTGTCCATCGTGACTGTGGATAGACACGCGGTACCTCAGTTACACTTGCATGTCGTGGTAGGGCGGGCCATATACATCAACCTACAAACTTAAAGTCAACGTCATCAGCCATAAATAGGTGAGCTCTCCAAATACTTCCCAGAACTACTCAGCAGAAACCTCAGTAACCATTTAAACAAACCTCAATGTATTGAGAACATCCATGGGGCTCCATCAATCCTCTATCTTCTTGAACTTTACCAGGTTGCACAAGTCCTGCTTGGATTCATTCTTGGACATCAGCCGCCTGCTGGTCTCCTGAGCCCCTATCCCTCTATCCCTTTTCTTTTCTTGTGAAATGTACTTAGCAGAGGCCTCAGTCACCGGCATTGTTACCATTTTATGGCTGATGTTGACTTTAAGTTTGTGTTTGTAGGTTGATGGCTAAAGCAGTACAGTAGGTCGTAGGAGACCAGCAGGATATTGCTCCAAGAATGAGTCCAAGCAAGACATTGAAACCTGGCAACGTTCAAGAAGTCAGGAGATAGAGATTTAGCACTTCGATTTTTGTGAGCATTGCAAATACAATTTATTATTGTTAGTATTATTATTATTGATCTTTGGAGTTGTCTCCAGTTATATGCAGTTCACTTATTCATCAATTTGATGGCTTTGTCATTATAAATGATTTCCCATATCTTTATAAATCTTCTAAAGGGATTTGAATGGGAATATTTGGCAATTTAGAAATACAAAATTATGTAGGTTAGAGTTATCCTATCCCCAAAATGAACTCATATTTGAATTCCCCATTAAGAAACACATAATTTAGACACCTTGCATGATAGTATTTCCTTCAGATTCATTCTGGCACCTGTGTATGACCAAGGGGTTAAAAATGGTAAAAACTGCCATTTTGGAATCCAAAATGATGTAAGTTAGAGTTATCCTATCCCAAAAATTAAGTCATATTTGAATTCCCCATTAAGAAACACATAATTTAGACACCTTGCATGATAGTATTTCCTTCAGATTCATTCTGGCACCTGTGTATGACCAAGGGGTTAAAAATGGTAAAAACTGCCATTTTGGAATCCAAAATGATGTAAGTTAGAGTTATCCTATCCCAAAAATTAAGTCACATTTGAATTCCCCATTAAGAAACGCATAATTTAGACACCTTGCATGATAGGATTTCCTTCAGATTCATGTTGGCACCCATGTATGGCCAAGGGGTTACAAATGGTAAAATGGGCCATTTTGAAATCCAAAATGATGTAGGTTGGTTATCCTATCCGAAAAATAAGCCCATATTTGAATTCCCCACAAAACAACACACATTTTAGACACCCCTCTCTATTGATTTAAAAAAAAAAAAAAAAAAAAAAAAATATATATATATATATATATATATATATATATATATATATATGGCCCACCCTATTTGTCGTGGTGTGGATGATAACTTTTTAGTTTCAGTTCGCTCAGAGCCAGAACTCTGACCATGGGACTAAAATAATAATTAGACAAATCTGAACTATCCCTTTAACTCACATGGCTTTAATTGGGTTGAAGTAGTATGTGGGCTGCCAGTAATAATATCCACGCCAGCACAGACTCTACACATTTTAAGACCACAAATCAAATCAAATCCCTCATGGATAAATAAAGGTTTTCAATATCAAAATATGAATCAAATATGTATGGTATTATAGCCTGAAATCTAAATCAACTGTATAGCATTACGTGAGCAGAGGAGCTGCCGTCAAAACCCCAAGAACATCCGTCTTTTGAGTCTGTCTGCCCAGACTCCCAGAAACACTTCAGAGTCTGGTGAACTCCGGAGTGGAAATAAGACCAACCGCCCGTTGCTCTTTCTACTTGAACAGTGAGTGGCGTGTGAGAGGGAGGAGTATTGATTAGAGGGCTCCGTGCTTAACAGTGTACAAAGGAAAGAGGAACACATTACATTACACAATGCCGCTTGGTGCTATTTTGAGCCGACCCTCTCTGAAAGAAAGACTGTTTGGCTGTGTGGATAAGCACATTGTTTATTTTAAAATGTCCCTCAGGGACAGTGCACATTAATCCACATATTCAGTTTCCACATCAATGTAAATGTGCCAGAATTAGCTAATGAGCTAGTTTTCATCTGTAGTCCCTGCCTAACATGCATGTCTTTATGGTGTGGGAGGAAACTGGAGTATCTGGAGGAAACCCACGAGAACACAGGGAGAAACTCCACACAGAAAGGCCCCTACTGGGGTTCAAACCCAGGATCTTCTTGCTGTGAGGCAGCAGTGCTAACCATTGTGCCACCCACTGCATGGATGGTTGTTGGGTTTGGGGGGTGGGATGAGCATCACTCAGTATTGGAGTACCGCTAAAGCAGCTTTATGTGCCTCAGTAATGGGGTATGTTGCATTTGTGATGTGAGGAGACGGTTCGGTGAAGTAATGCTTTGTCAATAGCAATACGCCCGGGAAGTTATTGCGGTTTCAGAAACAAAGATGATTGTACAACAGACCAACGTCCGTATCACGTCACAAACCAATGTTTGTGATAAAAATACAGTAATACAGAGAGTACAGACTCGTTTTCAATACCAGTTATATCGCCTGCTGTGATAGCTGTGAGGGGTAATGACCGACCTATTGATGAGGGAGTAGATCAGTGCAGAGGGCCTTGTTTGAGTCAGGAGGCAGCTTGTGACCTTCTGACTCCTGAACCTATAGTCACCCAGACAGATCTCTGGAGATAAGGGTTGCCTCATCTGCAAAAATATCAAGAGATGCTATAAGAGAGAAAGTTAAGCTGAAGATTTCTTGCAGCTTTGTCTCTTTTTAAGGCCAGATATTGGACTGCAAAATTACAGCCGACTTCTTGGAAGACCAGGGCTCAGAGAAATCTTCAGCTTTGTTTATTTTTGTACACAGATCTTATCAAATTAAGTGGAACAACCTAATTAAAGCTAAATCAGGAAAGAATGCTGATTGGCCCATTTTAGGCCCAACTAGGCCATCCTTTGTGAATAATAGAACATCTAGCTGAAAACCTGACACAATAATATTGTTCTCATAGGGCTTTTCTGAGCACACTGACCTTGGAAGTTTACTGGCAAATGTACTTATAATATATAAACGCTTAACATTGTTCGACGACATCTTTTCGTGTCAGACCACCATATGATGTACCAGTATATAGATCCATAATATGCAACTATATATCTGCAACAGTAACTGTCAATCCATATGGGTTATATGCTAGTACAGCATAGCAGATGCTTAAAAGTAGTTTGAAATGAGGCAAAGAGAAGCGTATTATCATTATTATTATTATGCAGAATCAGCACTGTGCTGGACATAAGTGAACGTTTGGCACAGCTCATAATGTTAACGTTTTATCATAGAGGCGCAAAAGCATAGTTTCTACTCGCAAATGTACTTTTGAAACTCGTCTGGAGTGGAGAGGTGTTGTGTGGTGTAATAATTGGAAGAACATTCACGGAGAGGCCTTTCCAACAAAGCCGGAGGAATCAAAAGTATTTCAATATCCCATTGTTTGAGCAAGACGCCATTACAAAACCTATTAACCTATTAACACGCAGCCTCGTGAAACAGGGCAACAATATGAAGGCAGTTTACAATAGGCTTTTCAATTGACGGGAGGGGTAACTATTTATGGGATTATGCATCAATAGACACTGCATCATCCACACAAACATTCAAAACAATCTCTATTCATGACTTATTTTTATTTTTATTGGACACTCCAATCAAGTCACCGCTGGACTATAAATGTCTGTTTTTCATGACAGCACTGGGGTTCAAACCCAGGATCTTCTTGCTGTGAGGCAGCAGTGCTAACCATTGTGCCACCCACTGCATGGATAGTTGTTGGGTTTGGGGGGTGGGATGAGCATCACTCAGTATTGGAGTACCGCTAAACAAAAGGACGTGTGCATCAGTAGACACAAACATTCAAAACAATCTCTATTCATGACTTTTTATTTTTATTGGACACTCCAATCAAGTCACCGCTGGACTATAAATGTCTGTTTTTCATGACAGCACAGCAACGTAACAAGGACCACATGGGTGAAGGTGTATCAAGTTGTCAACCTAGAGCAGATCTAAGTACTACTCTCTCCATCTTTATTAATCTAGAGCAGATCTAAGTACTACTCTCTCCAGCTTTATTAATCTAGAGCAGATCTAAGTACTACTCTCTCCAGCTTTATTAATCTAGAGCAGATCTAAGTACTACTCTCTCCAGCTTTATTAACCTAGAGCAGATCTAAGTACTACTCTCTCCAGCTTTATTAACCTAGAGCAGATCTAAGTACTACTCTCTCCAGCTTTATTAACCTAGAGCAGATCTAAGTACTACTCTCTCCAGCTTTATTTCCTAGAAACTGGATACTGTATCTACTGTCTTCACAAGGAAACAAATCAAAGCACAATCAAAAACATGGGCTTATTTGACATGATTAGACTGAAAAATTACGGCTACAAGTGTAGTTGCTTCTCCCAACCATAGACAGAACATCCTTTTGTCATTATATCCAGTCCCAAACAAGCAGGTTGAAATATATTTACAGTATTTAATCCACTAAAGCCATGTAATATCATATTGGGACAAAACGCTGCCCATTGTTCACTGAATGGGATTATATTTGTGACTTAGCAATATTAGATATACAATTCAGTTGCAGGAAGTGGAAACTGAATCACTGGAGACTTATAAGTTCCCAGACTCCGTAACGTAGCACCATTTTTAGATACAGTATAGGGCTTTTCCATTCTTCCATCCGTTTACATAATTTGACATTGCCTAACTTTATCCGGTACATTTAGCTCAGATGAAACAGATTAATTCAGCAAAGGAAGTATAGTTGAATGCAAAATAGGCTATAGGTCAATATACACAGGCTATCGACTATACTATAGGGTTGTTGGATGACACTAATAGAAAGGACAGCCCCTTCCATCTACATGACAAGCGGCAGCCCCCCCCCCCCTACATCTTCAGGCATGGGGAAGGAGAAAGAACATGTTCTCCATGTACTGGGACAGCTGCTAAGGCGTGGTTACATCCTAATCTGTGAGGGCCGAGGGGATGACGCACACGCTCAGTAGGCAATAAAGAGCTGTCAACAACTACCTATCTGTGTGAAGTCTAGTCAAGGTGACGGGGCAGGAGCTGACCTTTCTCCTGCTCAACCTTGATGCCAATCAACTATAATGAAACACTTCCAAAGGGCCCCATACTAGCCCGGGAGAGTTCAAACTATGGCTTTCCTGGGACGGCCTGGTATCTCAGCAGGCTAGGGCATATAGACATTCTGGCTATGCAGCTCTCCAGGGACAGTCTGGATGAAACCATGGGACATCTGACCACCTGGCTGTGCATTTTGGTCACCTAGTCAAATGCTTTCATCCAGAATGTCCCTGGAGTTTTCCCCGCAGAAAGACAGTGCAGTGCAATAATATAGTCTAACCTGGCATACAAAGGCATTACCCCCATTGAAACCGGGAAACACATGTGTGTATATACAGGCTATATAATGCATTATTAGCAGGCGTTTTAGGTTTAAATGGGTTAAACCTCCAAAGTGCTTTGACCAAGCTCTAATGCTCACTGCAGCAAAGAACGAGAGCCATGGAGACAACACGTGACTATCTCATGTTCCAATGCTATGATTTCAACTCAAAAGATGTGCGTGTATTTTGACACGCAAGCAGAATTTTGGCTACCAAATTATGTTGATGACAAAAGCAATATCATGGGTTCAAATCTGGCTTATGACCTTTGTCCCATTATCAACCTTTTCCCTTTCCTCATTCCTGACACTCTTCACTGTGTGCGATCTGATTAAGTAGGACCTCCTTTATTTTCATGTTTCTAAATCAAACAAACATTGTAGGTTCCACAGAGGGTATTATTTAGGGAAAGCATAATTTCAGGGAAATCTGACACTGCGTCTTATTGTTTTCCCCCCAGACTTTAACGGCAGCAGTGGACGCGTAGCTCAAGGGGTTTATTTTCCACAACAAACCACAACAGTCGAAAGTTCATGTTAACTCCAAGCATCTCCACAGCAGGTTCCCATGAGACGTGGTGATCTGACAGGACAGGTGGGGGGCAGTGTGGAACCTTAATTTAAAGGAACACACCAACATGGGAAATTAGCTTATTGTCTTCTCCAGAGAGATACAAGAAGATGGATACCAGTTTCCTCTCTGTGCGTTCAGTAGAAAGCTATCTGGCTGCACGTTAGCCTAGCTTAGCACAATGAATGGAAGCGGACAGTGCCGGTTAGCCTTCGAGAGAGGTGTTAGTTGGACAATGCCTAGGCTAACCGGCACTGTCCGCTTCCAATCATTGTGCTAAGCTAGGCTAACGTGCAGCCAGATAGCTTTCTACTGAACGCAGAGAGGAAACTGGTATCTATCTTGTCTCTCTCTGGAGAAGACGGTAAGCTAATTTCCCAAAATGTTGGTGCGTTTCTTTAAGAGACTGACTTCGTGGGAGTCTTCTCTCGCGACCACAGGACTGATGATGGGTTTATGCACATGAAAATGGACCTCGCCTCACTCGCGGCAACGGGCTTGGTTTCATGTAGCGAGCCTCGACGCTACCTACACTGCAGCTTTACAGAAGCGTGGGTCGACAATTGAGCTCCTGTTGGCTTCTCCTCTTTTGACAGAAAAGCGTCTGCGATCGAGAGTCTTTGCGTCACTGCACCGGTATAGGTGACATAATCCTACACTTCAACCCTCACAGCCTACAGGGTTTATCATTTCCAAATACACTCACTGTAGCGCACCGTCGCCTCACACCCTTCAAGCAGCTTAGAGCAGTGAAGCAGGAATGTTAATGTCGCTGAAAACCCTCGGCTGTTGCTCTAAAAAAGGTGACCGAGCTAATGAATGAAATGAAAGATGAAATTAACTGCGACTAAAATCCTACTGTGCTTTGGTTCAAAGATACGGAATGTACCGTAGCATCAGCAAATAATATGAAAGTGAACATGAGAGCCACCGGTAAACAAAGACACTGTGCACAGGTCACCGGCCCAAAGCGCTATGGTCTTAATGACCGTAGGCTGCCCTAGAGAGTGGCTGTGGAAAAGATAATTAAAAGAGTAGCACCCAGGAGAGATCCAACCAGTGAGGGTTGGGGGGAGGGGAGGGAGGGGATAGTTTCCAACGTGACAGGCCTGCAGAGAGCTCATTAATCAGGTTGGGCTCCCGACGTGGCGGCAGATTAACAGGACAACACCTGGCTTTCACAGGGTTCCTTCCAACTCGTTCATAATTCTGGACCGTGGTCAGACCCCTGCATGGGGTGTGTTCTACTTTCTCCCGCCATGTCCTAGTCTCGCTTTCACCACAGTGCCATTGTATTCCGTGCCCCCCCCTCCCCCCCATTTCAACTCTCCAGAGATTTAGGAATCTAGAGCCGCAGGTGCATCAGAGAGAGAGAGAGAGAGAGAGGCAGAAGGAAGGGGGGAGAGATAGAGGGGGAGAATGGATATGCAACAAAACAGTGCAAGTCATGATACTAACTGGATTGTGTGGTAAAAGAAAATAGAGGATATCAGGTCTGAAATAGATAAAACCTTTATTGATATACTGTATGCCTCCCTCCAATTGTTTCACAATTGATTACGTTGCACACAGATACAAACTAACGTGAGCATTTCTGAACAGTAAAAAAAGCTGAGAACACAGCTCTCTGGATGACACGTACACACACACACAACTATTCTTCCAACCTACAGTATATGCAAGTCTATAGAGAACATTGGTGCACTTATAGAAATACAATCAGAAAAAAGACCTCTCAGATTTCAGTGTCATTATGCTAGGTGATAATACAGACATCTAACAACCTTGAATGGGCAAATTAATTAGGGAAACGCATAAAACCATGACCGTTACTGTATCTCAAAATTAACAGGCACTGATCAGAGAAAAGTGCCTTACAGCTGCGTGGTTGAAGTTCATTCCATTCTGGGTTCCTAACGTTTGGCGTCGTGTCACTACAGTATACTGGCTGAATATACAGGGCGGAATTACCATCACATCGCTTCACACCAGACACCATCTAATCCCGCTTCCCAGCTTCCATTAGAAAGTGTTCAAAGGTTTTCATTTACCAACCATTCACACTTTTCAGTAACAGTAGATCCATCTCTCACGACGGCACAAAGCAGTCCTTCCTGACGGCTGGAATGGCCTCTACCCCTTGTGACTTGTTTCACGGTATTACCCGTGTGTTTTAGACTAGATCATTGATCATTTTTCGTCATGCGAATCTTGCTGCAGATTACAGTGCAGCTCGGGGCATGTCTGCGAATCCTTTTCTACATGAAGTTGCAGTGGTGTACAGACTGTACATGACAAAGTAGCATTCACAAAAGAAACACAAAAAAAGTGCTTTGTGGACACAATTGTTATAAGGCTCTAGATTAAACTCGTCACTCGCTCTACTTAGGTATGATACAAAATAAAAATTGTCATAAATAATTTATTTCCATACACTGTACAGAGAGAAGAAAGAAAAGCACACCACGAATGCACATAAACATTGTTTTAGGTTGTAAAATCAAAAACCTACTGTAGGTAACATTCGGTAGTCCAAATAAAAGGCAAATCGTTCAAATCAACAAAGATGATGCACTGTGCAAACTCTCCGTTAGCACAGTACATGAACACTGTCATTATGAAAACCATGACATGAAGCGGTAACATCTTCAATATCTTTCGAACCCAATAATACGCAAGGCACAACAATTTACGGTACAGTTCCCGGTGAGGAAGCCTTCAAAAAAAGAATTGTAATAGTTCTAGTTCACAATTAGAAAACATAACACAACACTGTGATATTGCCCATGGGAATTATGGCTGAATCCCAACGTTCAGACTCTGGAGTCATGGACCGAGTCCAAGACAGCCCTGCTCTACTTAATCATGACAATTAGCCATCAGCCGTGCTGGCTGTGAATCGACAACACAATGTTGGCTAAAAGTGGACAGAAATATAATTTAAAAGGCACATGAGGGCGGAGAATTAAATCCACAGGTTCTGCATGACCTCATCAAATATAGGAATACAGGTTGATAATGTAAACACATCACCTTTATAGTTTTACACAATGTGCTATTGCATTATATATTTAAGAATACAATTTAGATTGATGTGTTTTTTGTTTTATAATTTTCAATTAAAAAATCACTTTTGCCTTGAATTGTGAGCCACCCCCTAGTTTAATAACATATTATGGAATTACAGTGAATAAAGGACTTGAAAATTGTGAATGAGAACAAGTCAAGGGGATTGGGATTGGGATTGTTTGGGATTCAAACCATACCTCTTAAAAATCACTTTTTACTTTCACTACAATTTAGGAAGTAAATTAAACAGGTTGCATGTAATTTGGCGATATGTGGTTTAGTATCCATTAACAACCCCTAATTGTAAGCTGTTGCCAACTTCTCAAAAACCAACATCTTGGTCTATGACCAATGACATAAGGATATTTAAAATCCCAAATGTACCCTTTAATAATGCACTTGCATTGATTGCTTCTTTATGTAAGAAAGGCCATTTACATACACACATTGGAAGCAGTTGATAGATATCGCCTCAGGATTTTGAGATAGCGCAGACGTTAGGTGTACAACAGCATATGATGCAGATTACGTTTAACAATTCAAAATAACACTATGGCAAAAGTCAGGCACTAGATTACGTAATCTAACGTTAATTTGTGGGAGAATGAGTCAGATGAGATAGACCCCTGAACTGATCGTTCTGAGACTTGTGTACCATATGTACAATAGGTACCATCAAATCTCCCTCCAAATGTAAACAAAGACAGACATTCAATGAGCTTGTTAATGTACAGAATGACGTGTCAATACTCATACAGACACTACCAATATTCATAAAGTGCTTTAAGCAAAGTATTTGAGGAAGAAGGACAATGGTAAAAAAGAAAACACCACATGTCCAAATTTCTTTCTCAAATTGTAACCATCTTACTGTAGATACTTTCAAAACACACAGCATTCTGACTTTCTATGTGTCTAAAAGCCATAAACAGACAATCTCCAAATTAGCTACTGGAAGCAAAATGTAGTATTCAACTAAAAAGTCAATGTATCTCAGTGTGTTTTGGTTTCAGTGTTTCTCATACGAGACATTCAGCTTGAAAACGAGACATTCAGCTTGAAAACATCCTTCAGACAATCTTCCCATTCTCTCTTGCCTGAAAAGAAAAAAACATGAATAGTTAAAACAACATACATTTTTATCTACAATCATCATATGTAACTGTTTGCACAGGGAGCACTTCACCAAAAACAATGACAATTTATTTTGTACATAATCTCACGCACATTCAAAAACTCTAAACAGTTTTACACATATTCATTTAGTTTGACAGTTATTGAGTAAATATGGCCACCAGTGATGTCATGAAATTATAAGGTAGTAGTCCCTATAAGACCACGAATTGTCAACACCAGGATTCAATGTCCCCGATGACATCACTGGTGGCCATATAGTAAATATAGTGAGTTTGAATAATGGCCACCAGTGATGTCACCGGGGAGCGTGTATATTTTCCGTAACGGAGTTGCACTTCCGCGTTCGGTTTGCGCGATCCGATTGGCCACTGACGTTTTTTTCAGCGCCAATCGCGTTACTCCTAACAAACTGGTTAAGCTTGGCGACTCACTATATTTACTATATGGCCACCAGTGATGTCATCGGGGACATTGAATCCTGGTGTTGACAATTCGTGGTCTTATAGGGACTACTACCTTATAATTTCATGGCATCACTGGTGGCCTTATTCAAACTAATTTACTCTCAATAACTGTCAAACTAAATTAATGTGGGCAAAACTGTTTTGGGATGTGTGTGAGATTATGTGTAAAGTAAATCAGCATTGTTTTCATTTTTGGTGAAGTGCCCCTTTAATCTGGAAGCTCTTGGAAGCTATAGAGTCCACGGCGTTTCCATATGCATGGCCTATGTGGGCGGCAATGCATTATTAGACTGCTTGCACACTCTCTCACAAGGCTATTCCTGTCCCCCTTCAACGCTGCAAGCAGGCCTCCGTGGTGATGAATCAAGATTTTCCACATCAGAAATTCAGATGCACTGGATCACGTCGTCACTAAAATCCTGTTTTATGGATTCATGCATTCCACTCTCCGCCCGTCTGCGCCTCCCTCCATCCGTCCTGTTGTTTCTTGTACTGACCTTGTCTGTGCTGGTGGTGTGCGTTGGGTGCGTCGCTCCCGACTCCAGGCTCAGGACCGATAGGCCGGCATCTATTAGCTCCTCTATTAAAAGAAAACCCAAAATTAGTTCTGAAGGCCACCCGAGTACTCCGTCAGGGGATTGAGGACGAAATGCTATGGCACCGTGGCACACCTGTGTTCCTGTTGCTGATGTCGCTCTTGGGATGCTCCACCGGCTGGACACAGTTCTCCTGTAGTGAGGTACAGGCCTCTCCAGCAGGGGGCGAGTTGGGAACAGCAGGGGGCGAGTTGGGAACAGCAGGGGGAGAGTTGGAAACAGCAGGGGGAGAGTTGGAAACAGCAGGGGGAGAGTTGGGAACAGCAGGGGGAGAGTTGGAAACAGCAGGGGGAGAGTTGGAAACAGCAGGGGGAGAGTTGGGAACAGCAGGGGGAGAGTTGGGAACAGCAGGGAGAGAGTTGGGAACAGCAGGGAGAGAGTTGGAAACAGCAGGGAGAGAGTTGGGAACAGCAGGGGGAGAGTTGGGAACAGCAGGGAGAGAGTTGGGAACAGCAGGGAGAGAGTTGGGAACAGCAGGGAGAGAGTTGGAAACAGCAGGGGGAGAGTTGGAAACAGCAGGGGGAGAGTTGGGAACAGCAGGGGGAGAGTTGGGAACAGCAGGGGGAGAGTTGGGAACAGCAGGGGGAGGGTTGGGAACAGCAGGGAGAGAGTTGGGAACAGCAGGGGGCGAGTTGGGAACAGCAGGGAGAGAGTTGGGAACAGCAGGGAGAGAGTTGGGAACAGCAGGGGGCGAGTTGGGAACAGCAGGGAGAGAGTTGGGAACAGCAGGGGGCGAGTTGGGAACAGCAGGGGGAGAGTTGGGAACAGCAGGGGGAGAGTTGGGAACAGCAGGGGGGGGCGAGTTGGGAACAGCAGGGGGAGAGTTGGGAACAGCAGGGGGAGAGTTGGGAACAGCAGGGGGAGAGTTGGGAACAGCAGGGGGAGAGTTGGGAACAGCAGGGGGAGAGTTGGGAACAGCAGGGGGAGAGTTGGGAACAGCAGGGGGCGAGTTGGGAACAGCAGGGAGAGAGTTGAGAACAGCAGGGGGCGAGTTGGGAACAGCAGGGAGAGAGTTGAGAACAGCAGGGGGCGAGTTGGGAACAGCAGGGGGAGAGTTGGGAACAGCAGGGGGAGAGTTGGGAACAGCAGGGAGAGAGTTGGGAACAGCAGGGGGCGAGTTGGGAACAGCAGGGGGATAGTTGGGAACAGCAGGGAGAGAGTTGGGAACAGCAGGGGGAGAGTTGGGAACAGCAGGGGGAGAGTTGGGAACAGCAGGGGGAGAGTTGGGAACAGCAGGGGGCACACTGTGTTTTACAGTGGACTCTGTTTCAGAAACAACAGGAGCTTCAGAGGGCTGCTGTGGAGGTGCTCTGTGCTCAGAGGAGCTCTGTGGCTGGGCAACGGGAGCAGGCAGATCGCCCTGGTCCGGGAGGCCACCACCATGGTCCTGGACACTTTCAGGAGCCTGCTTTGGCCTCCGTACTTCATGTTTGATTTTCCTGGGCGAGGACGCTTTTAATGAGCTGGGTCCTCTGGTGTCTGAGTGGAGTGAGTTCTGACCGCCCGTGACAGGCCGGGCGGGAGCTTCCTGGATGAGCTCCTCTGAGAAGCGGACTTTCTTCTCATGAGCAAGAGGGGACGAAGCCTCCGCCTTTGCCTGACTGAGAGTGTCCACTCCTGGAGGAGCAGCCGGGGCAGAGCCAGGACCACTGACCACTTCCTCAGGCCTCATCGCATCCAGGCTGGATGGTGATTTAATGTTTAGGTCGCCATCTTTGTGATCACAGACTTCAGAGTCGGTCAGGGCATCAAGTTCCTCCAAGAATTCTTCCAGACTTGTCTCGGAAGCCTAGGGGAACCAAATGAAACAAGAATCAGGCATTGGAATAGAATATTGTATTCATTATTCTATATCTATATCCAACAGTTTTGACCCCTCACCTTTAAGTGCTCTTCTCCTTCATTTCCGTCCCATCTGAAAAATAAAAAGGTTCTGATCAGAAGATATTATATAACACACAAGTGTAACATATAATACAAGGCAAAATATACACCTCTCTTGATGTTACTTAAAAACAGGCACAATTTGTCTTTTGGCATCCTCACAATGTGCAAGATTAAAGTAAGCTGCACACAAACATTCAAATGTTGTACATGATGAACATGCAATTGTTGCACGATGAAGAGACATTGAAAGAGAGAGAGAGAAGGTTGAGAGGGACAGATGACTCATGTCACACACCTGAGTGTCTCTCATCACAGCTTCTCTAGCATGAGTGTAGGCTGCCTGTCCCCACGCTCGCCTCTTTTCCCCGTTAGCAACGGCAGCAGAGCCCAATAACGGGGCGCTCTCTCTTGATGAGAGCCGAGTACACAATAGCTCTCTATCCCTTGGCCTCGCTACTTCACTAGCCAGGGCATAGAGATGGAAGACCATTTGACTCTTGGCACCACTGTATTCAAATAGCCTTGACGCTTCACCTCCAGGTTTATAATAATAACTTTATTTGTATATATATATTTGTTTATGGTCTGGTGTGTTTTTGAGATTATGAGCACCATTTGTGTAAGACACCCTGACACACACCCCTCACCACACGAGTCATGTACATGAGAAGAGAACACAGTAGCTCCTTTGACAAATGAAAAGGGGCGATATATAAGCAGACGAAAAATGAAGGTAAGGTGATGCGAATGGGGACTTCTGGGTTATTTAATCAGCTGCCACATCTCACATCTAAATGAGATCTTGTGACATCACGGCGAACTTGGAACAGCGAGGTCTGCAGTATGAATGGCACTAACCTCCCACAACTGTCTGAAGCATGTAACACTTTCCTCAGAGCAGCTTATCGAGACTGCGGCAAAAGATACTCGCCATTTAGATGAGATTCTAAATTCTTCATAGCGAGTCAGCCTGCTGCTGGCCTGGTATCTGTCCAGATCACCGGTTATCAGACCTTTTTGTGTCCAGGACCCACATCAGGCCGCAGACCCCTATTTGATACCATCTTTGTCTCAGGGACCCCATGTGAGAATATGTTTGTTGTAACTTGTTAGATATGATTAAAAGAACACACCAACATTTTGGGAAATTAGCTTACCGTCTTCTCCAGAGAGACAAGAAGATAGATACCAGTTTTTAAAGCTATTTGGCTGCATGTTAGCCTAGCTTAGCACAATGAATGGAAGCGGACATGACCGGTTAGCCTTCGGGAGAGGTGTTAGTTGGACAATGCCTAGGCTATCCGGTCATGTCCGTTTCCATTCATTGTGCTAAGCTAGGCTAACATGCAGCCAGATAGCTTTCTACTGAACGCACAGAGAGGAAACTGGTATCCATCTTCTTGTCTCTCTGGAGAAGACGGTAAGCTAATTTCCCAAAATGTTGGCGTGTTCCTTTAAGTAAAGAGTTCCATAGCTAAGTATACTGTAGTTGAGGAGGTAGTAGTGGAGAGTGAGTGTTTGATCAGAATAGTCACTTATATTCAACTCATTGGGTTTAACTTCTAGTGAATGAAATATTGAAATTAAACTACTCCCTATTTCCCTGCCCGCCTCGAGGACGCCTGGGTCCCCCGGGCCCCATGTTGAGAACCAATGTAGGGTCTTAGATATAACGTAGGGATGTTACTGACCTCCTGGCCCTCCCAGTCAGCCGGTCCTTGCCCTTGGCCTTACTGCTGACCAGTGGCACCACTTTAACCTGGTCTTTGCCGCATGTTTCCTGACCTGGAGGGAAAACACTGTTAACATCAAACTAAAAGGCATATTTCCCACCTTTCAGAGAGGTTTTCCCCCCAACGCAGACGTTTTGGTTAATTGGCCATTTTCAGGTTGGCATTTGATATCCTGTGCATTATTGTGTAAAAAAAAAAAGGAATCTTTGAAACGCACCTTGTGAGTCTGTGTTTGATCTCGGGTGTCCTCTTCTTGCGTTCCTTCCACCTGGTAATCAAAATAATAAATATATAAAATACAGAAATAAATAATAAATACATAACAAACAAAAGATGGTAAATAAGGTGGAATTTTCTCATGCTTCGACGTGCAAGGGTTGATCACCCCATTTCTCCATGTACAGTACTGCCTGAACCGTCTCACCTCTGCCGGGAGGCCCTCTGTCTCTCTCTGGAAGGGATTTGTCTGAAAACCTTAAGGCAGGAGGTTTGGTTTAAACAGGAAGAACACAAAAACAAAAACACACAAGCAGTGCTTTACATAAGCAGTGAAGACGGATGATGGTTTAGAGTGTTAACAATAAACATGGGCATTCTACAAATGCTTACCACCGTGAATCCGTGCCAGTGAGCTGGCCGTTTACATAATGACGCAGTAGCGTAAACAGAGTCATTAAACAGGATGGTACACTTTTGAGTATTACTCTCGTGGATCTTTGGGGAGGTCTAGAATTTCATATGTGCAGAAACGGGAGAGCCATTGCACTTTGAGACGTCTGAACTGTTGAATCAGAAAAGACATTTCCTCTTCTATTCCGTCTCAAGAGCCTCGTTTAAACCTTGCCAAAAAAGGCAACGCATTCCATCCCTAGCTAAAAATAGGCGCCGTTCCCTTGTCTCCTTAAAGTTTGATGCTTCCTCCAAGCAGCGTGCTTATTTGCTCTGCCACTGGCTCGCCCTGGACACTACATCTGGGGGCTGTTCAAAATCGAACAAAAAAGAAAGGGCTATTAGTAGGCATTTTAGAATGTAGTAAGTAAATGTAGTAAGCTCTCTGAACATGAAGCATCTTGCCGACTTGCTGAATTGAAGCAGATTTAAAATTGAGATCAAGTCATGATTGTCTTTGTTTACAGTATCAAGACAATACGACGGAATCCTGACCTTGAAACGATTTAGAAAGAACTGAGGGGCTTTGAGTTTTTACACTGTTAAAGATTCAAGAGATTTATTGGTCATATACACATCCATACTGAAATGAAGGTGGCCATGCCCGCCGGTGTTTCCCCTACCATTGCCTTGGCGGGGCGGCACCAAATCCATTCCAAGACAACTCCTAGACTGCGTCGCGCGTAACAAGTCTCAGTGTCTGTCTGTCTGTCTGTCTGTCTGTCTGTCTGTCTCTCTCTCTCTCTTTCAAGTAACCAAACGTTACACTATAAAAACGAACTGGATAGTTGATATAAGTTGATATATGAACTGGATAGCCATTCTCCCTTTCTGTGTGTGTGTGTGTGTGCGCGCGCGCCCATCCCAACTCTGGTCTTTGGAAAGTTTGATAGTATTTACTGAGGATGGCCAGATAATGTTGATATTTAAACTTAAAAAAATATTATACAGAGAGAAGCTTCAGCAAGTACAACACGCTTCTGACCGACAAAAGAGAATCCTCACTGAGGAAAACACAAAGGCCTAACCATCATGTATCACAATGGTGATGTCAGCCAGAGATGGGGAGAAGCATGAACCTTTAAAGGACATTTCTTTTCTGATTTCTTTTAAACAAATTATTATTTTGTATTATTAACCATTTAATTATTATTTAGTTATTGCACTGCACTGGCAGTTGAACTGCATTGAACTGAACTGAAAAAAAGAAACCTCACAGCTGAACTGGCACTGTTTGCAGATGTACTGTTATTAAAGTTAGTTAAAAACATAATTTTGTATTGTTTTTTTTGTTAAATCCAGGTAAAAATATTAAATCAGAGAAATCCGAAAACAGGAAAATTCATATCCGAAAACAGGAAAAGATAAAAACGGATTTCATAGGGCCCTAGTTAAGGTGAGCCGCTCTGATAAACTGACTCTTTGGTCAGAGCGTCCAGTGTGCACTCTGAGCCCTCAGAATTTCCGAACAACTTAAGTGCGCTCGCTCTGACACTGGTTGTAAGTAGTTATGAGTGTTGTATGCGCCTCCCTGTATTGTAACTAGTTCATATGTGTGTTGTCACTACTGTATGTATAATTGTAAATAAGTAAATTTTTGCGTTGTAAATAAATAGTTAAAATTTATTTACCTAATTTATGTGCAATCGTTTCATTTCAGCTCAGTATAGAGAAATGCACAGATACTAAGGCCCTGTCCACACAAATGTGGGGTGTTATGTAACCGTGATTTAATGTGCGCAGTTGCACTGTTCATCCACACACAACCGGGTTTTTGGAACACTGCAACCGTGGTCTTTGAAAACCGGAGTCCAGGGTGGAGTTTTGGGCTCACCCCGGTTGCATTGGTTGCGTGTGGACATAGTAACCGAGATTATTTCCAGTGTTTACGGCAGAGCTGTCCCAAGTAGCTGCGGCTACCAACTAAGCTCATGTGTTGTCAAGTTATTGTTATAAGGAACCCAGTCCAAACAGTCTGCATCCCCTTAACAATTGTTTGTATTGAGCCGTATTGTACCCATTCTGCAATCTGTTAAATATCGTTATCATCCATTCATTCTACTAGCATTAACGTTACTACGCTAATATACGGTAGCCGCAATGCTAACTATTATAATGGTAAATCCCAATCACATTAGCATGTAAGCTAACAACATCAGCTCTTTTTGTGAGACTAAACTCTCCGCTCTTGGTGGTAAATTGTGTTGATGTTGGTTTTGTTTCATCAACAAATGAGGCAGAACACAGTGAATGTATCCTTTTTAGTTTATTGCACTTTTATTGCACTTTGTTTCTTGCTGCAAATAAATGCTATGTTGCTAATGTTCACGCGAGGTCATTTAAAGATGGCAGGTTTCTGTTTTGAGCAGGACGTGTAGTGACGCGTTCAACCCTTCTGATTGGTTGAAATGGCCTGCATGTTTGAACTACATCGCCACCTATTGCTTTGGCATTGTACTATATGTATATTACATCAGTTTAAACCACCCGTGTATACAGAGTTTTTTTTTTCTTTGTTTTTTTACCTCGGTGTCAAAAATACCTGTGATCGTGTGGACTGGGCCTAACAACCGCCTTACTGCACGCGTCTATGACGACACTGTTGACACCACGTATCCGTGACACGTGCGCCCCGTGACAACACTAGTAGTTTTGGGGGGCCTACCACCCCCCCCCCCCCCCCCCTGAAATAAATCCTAGGGGAACCACTGCAAGATACAATAATAAGATAGAATAGATAAGAAAATAGACATGATAAATAAGAATAAAATACAATACAGTGCTAAGCTAAGAAGCATTGTAACACATTATGTACAATAATATAGAATATACAGTTATGTATTTTTAAAGTGACCTTTTTTGTAGTGTGTTTGTGTGTGAGAGTGCAAGTGAGGATGGATGTGTGTGTGTGTGTGTGTGTGTTCATGTGTGCTTGTGTGTGGAGAGATCAGTGTTCAGTGTTCTGATGGCCAGGGGGAAGAAGCTGAGTCTGAGTTTCTCCGTTCTTGCAGCATGTATCCGGAGGCGCTTGCCTGACCGCAGCAGCTTGAACAGGCTATTGTTGGGGTGTTGAGGGTCCTTCATTATTCTGCAGGCTCTGGATTTGCACCTCCTGTTGTACAAGTCCTGCAGTTTTTTTTTTTTGATTGATTGATTGATGTTTTTTATTTTTGTGTCTTACATACAGGTGTATGCCATTGCCCAGCCCATATGGGCTTACAAGACACATAACAATAAGTATATAATATTAAATTACTTGACAAATTATGACATATAGACAGTGCTGAGCGCACTACTCTCTGCAGAGCCTTCCTGTCCTGGGCAGTGCAGTTGCCAAACCAGGCAGTGATGTTCCCAGTCAGGATGCTCTCCACAGCCCCAGAGTAGAAGGACTGGAGTATCTTCCCTGATCACTTTGAATTTCCTGAGTTGTCTCAGGTGGTAGAGGCGCTGCTTCGCCTTTTTTAACAGTGTCTGTGTGTGTTGTCCATGTCAGGTCCTCTGTGATGTGGACTCCCAGGTACTTAAAACTGCTCACCCTGTCCACGATATTCCCATTTATCCCACAGTGGCGTGTGTGTCCCCTGCTGTATTCTCCTAAAATCCACAATCAGCTCCTTGGTCTTACCAATGTTTAGGAGTAGGCTGTTATCCTGGCATCAGAGTGCCAGGACGCGTGAATATTAAAGGCAACCTACTTGTGTTCAGCTTTTCTCTGATTGGCCACGACCCCCCGCCCCCTTTTGCCGCGAACGCGGCAGCAGAGGTCCCTGCAAGGTCCCAAATTAAATGAATGAAGCGCGCAGCGAACGCGGCAGCAGAGTGTATAATGTTATTTCGCGGAGCATAATGTATAATGTTATTTCGCCCGTTTGTAACGTCATAACATCAGTGGAGGCTGCTGACTGATTAACTCGAAACTGTACAATTGTAACGTTATATGTTATTTCGCGTATAATGTTATTTCGCCCGTTGGAGGCTGCTGACTGATTAATAATAAGCTCTCTTTATTTCGCGGAGCATAATGTATAATGTTATTTCGCGTTTGTAACGTCATAACATCGCTGGAGGCTGCTGACTGATTAATAATAAGCTCTCTTTATTTCGCTTCCATTCATTTTGGGGACGATGTTCAAATATCATACTTCTGAAGTATAAACAAACTATACTGCTGTGACGATTTTGAATATCTTAACATGTATTTACGCCCATACAATTCTTTAGATGAATGATTGTGGATATAATATAGAAAACACATCATTATGATATTGTCAGATGGCGTTGTCAGATGTGTAGAATTCACCTACTTACAATTATTTTCATATAAAATACAATGGTGAGTGAGAAATGTATCTCCAGTGATAAAACCCAGTGATCTATGATACACAGCGTAGATGGGCTTTCAGGTGGAGGGAGGCGCATGCATGTACATAATTTCACCATAATGCGTGGCCGCGGTCGGTCACTCTCTGCCGCGTCTCTCTGCCGCGTCCTCTCTGCCGCGTAACAACACACAGAGCGGCGCGGATAAGGGCGTGTGCTAGGGCGGTCACGTGGCCGTGTGGCCAATCAGGGAAACGCTGAACGAAAAGCTGAACACAAGTAGGTTGCCTTTAATATTCACGCTGCCAGGACATCAACCTCCTCCCGGTAGGCCTTCTCGTCATTGTTAGAGATCAGGCCCACCACCACCGTGTCGTCCGCAAACTTCACTATGGAGTTGGAGCTGAACCTGGATTTGCATAAACAGCGAGCGTGCACGTGGCGTCATTAGCGTGCGTGCAACCAGTGTTGATATGAGCATCGCAACACTGCTAGTGGGGACTATAGTATTGAAAGCTGAACTATAATCAATGAACAGCAATCTCACATAGCCCCCCTTCTGACTGTCAAGGTGAGAGAGGGTGTTGTGCAGTACCTGGGAGACTGTGTCGTCAGTGGACCCGTTTGTCCTGTATGCAAACTGCAAAGGGTCTGTAACGGACTGTAACGTAAAACAGAGCAAGGAAGAGCGTTCAAGGACAGATGCTTTATAATGTAATATTGTTTCCGATCAAATAAAATGTCTCCAACTGAATTCTTTCTAACAAAGAAAACATTTACTAAATGGCCTCCAACTTCAGACTGAACTACAATTATTTTATTTTATTTCATGTTTGTATTGTCTTGCTGCGGCGTTCAGGATATCTTGTGACTTGATCACATTTGGTCTTGTGAAAAGTGAGACTCATGAGGCAAAGCAAATGGAGTGAAAATGCCCAACAAAATGGATTCTCCCGCCAAATAATGTAGGTGCAAACAGCAAACATCAAACCTCTTTCCAAGGTCAAATTACCATCTGAACTGTCCTGTCAAGAAACCATTGATGGGGAGGGGAAGGGATATCTCATTCCTCATGATTCCTCATGTAACTACTCAGCATGCAGAGCAGGTGAGTGGTTAACAGTGCCAGCATGCGGTGAGAAGGGGGGGTGTTAGCAACAAGGTGGAAAAGCAGTTAGAAGAAAACAGCATGAGCACATGACGAGAATCATAATTTTTTGTTTTATTAATTCTTTCTTTTTAAATATGAAATAGAATTTAAGAGAAAGAAATGTAAGAAACGGAATGTTCCCTTAAAGGTCCCATTTGTGAACAACTCACTTCTTCAGTGCACAATACTGTACATGTGGGTCTCTGATGGGCCTACTAACATATTCAGAAACTATGCCTTTAAAAGGGTGCTATAAATAACATTCAGATCTTAAATAATATTTTATCTGCAACGCCTAGTTTGCCAGTTTGATCTGAATTTCGTTTGATCGTTCACGCACAATTCTGGTGCGTGACATTGGGGAGAGTGAGCAGATCATTTTAATTTAAAAAGGTCACAGCCACAGAAACATAATCTTGAGTGGTTTTTTTCAGCAAAAAACTTCTGACCAAAAAAAAACCTATTTAACTTAAATACTTTTGAAAATAGTAATAGTAAATAAAAATTGAAAATAAATACAATATGGGACCTTTAAAAGGGTTTGGTCTGACATCTTGGCGGCAGACATCTTACATGTTCTCCGTTTTGTCCATATCCCATGCCCGTCTCCACTGGCCCTTGGAATTCTTGTGGCGTGCCACCCTCTCCCTGTCGATCTCCCCGCGCTCCTTCTTCCAGAGCAGGTACCCGTCCTGCTCCTCTTTGGAAGTGGGAATGGTCAGGTCTGTCCTGGCCTGCCCCGACTCCTGGGGGACAGACATAAGACAAAAAAAATCAGTGGTCTTTTAATACATTGACAACGTAGTCATATTTCACATTTATGTTTAAAGCATCATCCAGCACAGTACTAGGAGAAACGGTGGCAACATTGCGCATAAATTGTTTAAAATAATAGGAGAATACATGATGGATTGCCTGCGTGAAATATTTTCTTAGATTTATAAAGAACAGAGAAGCTACTGGCAGAAATGGTGGCAGTCAGCCCAACAAACACCCTGTGACTAGCAGGTGCTCTCAACAAATACCAGCTGATCAGCTCTATACTAATTAATGAATAATTGTGTGGGTGATAAAACACATTGGGGGGTGGGGGTGACCGAGACAGAAAGCATTAATTAAGGAAGGAGAACAAAAAAGAAGACATTAATAGCATTCACATGACATGTCATACATTTCCTCCCATTATGTTGGTACACTGCCAGAAACAATGAAACTCCATTGTCTGATACAGCCCACACCACAGTAACGTTGTCTGATACACCCCACACCACAGTAACGTTGGGCTGGCCGATTAATTTAATTTCAATTTACGATTTTGTCTTCCCATGATCATGAAAACAAGATAATAAAGATAAAACTATTATTGTGCCACATGGCTCTCACGTTGTCTTGTGTTGTAAATGCAGCGCACCCTTCCTTCACAGTGGCAACCCCCCTTGTATATGAACTGAAGGGACCATCTGCCAGTCAGTGTTTAGCATTCAGATTTTAGTCTTCAAAATCATTCAAGAAATATCCCAATAACAAACTTATATTTAGTTGAAAAACTACATGAAGCACATTTCACATCTGACTGACTTCTAACCCACACCAGATCCTCGCACCACCTCACTGCAGTCCTAACAGACCTGGCTTTCGGTCTCCCACCAGATCAATTACTAAATCCTGGTCTTCACCCTACGAAGCCCTTCCCCCCATATCTCACAGGCCTCAGATCAGCCTGCCTTCTCTCCACCCCCCCCCCAAGTCCAACCTTGTTTGGAGACAGAGCCTTCTCCAGGGTCTCTTGGAACTCCCTCCCCCAAGACATTAGACACAAGACATAGTTTGTGGCATGCTTGTCTGTCGTTTGTCTCACTACCCCCACCCCTTAGTCACTGTAACGAGACCTTGAGTTCTAGAAAGGCACTACAGAAATCTTGTTTATTATTATTATTATTATTATTATTACTTCTACGTTATTCTTACCTCGATACACAGGATATTTGAAAACAAATGAACCCCTTCAACTTGCATTTCCTTACTATAAATTGATATTAAGGGCAATTCTGAGAGAAACTTCACAGAGACACAGGGAGCTGTGTTGTCTCGTCACATTGCCTCTAGACTCAAGCAGCAGTAGACCGCTGTGCTCAGAGGGAACAGACGTCACAACTTGGGAGTGTTGCACCGGGAGCGAGGACAGCATGCTGTCTGGGTGAAACTCTGCTACTCTCAACAAAATGGGAAAAATCTATTCGCTGCCCCGCTCCATTCTCACAGCAGCCTTTGGTTTACAGGAGACAGGACAAACAAAAGTCTGTGTGTGAGAGAGAGAGAGCGAGAGAGAGAGAGACACACACACACACAGAGGAGAGAGAGAGAGAGAGTTAGACTATGATACAGTAAGTTGTGTTTTTCCTCTGAGGTGTGGGCCAATCAGAGATAGGTAAACACGTGCGTCTCTGCTGCAGGCAGTATTCTAAAACATGGTGTCTGTGGTTCTCATCCCTCTGTTTGTCACCTCATCTCTCCTCCCTCCTCTCCTCTGGCCCTGGTGGACTTGAGAGAGAGAGAGAGAGAGAGAGAGAGAGGGCTTGTCTCACATGTTCCAACAGGCCGGCTCCCGCTGATGTCCCTAGCCACTTCGCTAATTAGCGCTTTTCAATTTCCTGTCTCCACACTCCCGAGGCGAGTGGCAGGGGCGGGGATGGGGAGGGGCCTCACAATGGCCTTCACACAACGTCTGGCCACCGCAGAGTGAGACAGCAGCCTCACCGGGGTATATACGCGGGTGTCATAACACCCAGGACGTTTGTACCACTCACAGAGTCTCGAACAGTCTGCGCTACCATTTGACAGGGGTGGTAGACCATCAGACTTAAGTAAAACAGTGCACAATGAAAACTATACGAGCATCAGTCTTTATTCTAGGGCTGCACAAAGTATGGCATTCATATTGATATCGCAACATGAAACAATGTAATATTGCTATTGAAAAGGCTGCAATATGAAAATTATTTCATTACAGTTTTTAATATTAATAATAATCACCCACTCTATCCAGAGCTAGAGCCACTGCCAAGTACCAGTCCTTTAGTTGGCTCTGCCAGCGCAGAAAGGTCAGAAAGAAGTTTGTATTTGTTAACCAAAACGGTTTACAAAACCCAGGGCATTGGGCGGCTACGTGGCGTAGTGGGCAAGGCGCTCGCCACGAATGCAGAGACGCTGGGCTCGCCTGTTCGAGCCCAGCGCTCCACATTGCTTTCAGTTTAGCTGGTCGTTCATACTAATACACATTGGCCGTATTAGGGGGTGGGAAACTGATGGGTGGGGATCGGGCGTTGTGGACAGCGACTCCTACAGGTCGGTTGGTGCGCCTGCGCAGTAGAATCAGGAAGTGTCGGGGGCAGCGTGAGCCTCCCACGCGTTACTCCTCGCCACTGAGAAATCGAGATGCGCAGGTGAAAAGATGCGACTGCTGTTACCTCAAGTACCGGAGGGGACTTGTGCTATGTATGACTTAGTCCACATTGCAGCCGGCTTGTGGGAGGCAAGAAACAGCGTTCGTGACAGGGGAGGGTTGAATTGGATGATACGAAATTGGGATGGGAGAAAATATAGAAAAATGGGAGAAAAAGTGGATTAAAAAAAATAAATAAAACCCAGGGCATTGTGAACGCCCTCCGCCCCCCTCGCCCCAGGAGGCTGTACTGCGTAACCTCTGGTGAGACCAAGCGAGGCAGAGAGGCAGGAACAGCATCAGTTCAGTGGGCCTTTGAAGCCTGCGCCCCCCGTCTCCCCAGCCGGCCTGTTTATATCACACGGCTCATCTAGCCAGACAGCTCTGCTCCGAGCTGTGGGCGCGGCAGACGAGGACAAGAGGCAGCGGCGTTTGCTGTGCTCGTCTGCACGTGTGAGGCGAGGCGTTTGCGTGTGCATATCAGTGTTTGTTTGTGTGTTTTACCTGGCAATACGAGTCACACTCTGCACTCTGAACTTGCCACAGTTCATCCTGGGAAAGAGAGGGAGAAGAGAAGAGTTTGAGAGAAAGAAGAATGCAAGGGACAAAAAACAACCCATATATTTATCAACCAATTGGACATGACTGCCACCACTAAACGGGTCCCAATGCTGCCGTTACTGCCGTCATAAACCATCAGCGACAAATCACGAGAGGAAAAACCCACCTCACATCCTGACATACACTGACCGACACTGCCCCCAGGTGGACGGCTGCCGTTATGATCCAACCCTCCCTCCCTGCTGTAACCCTGCTGCCTTTTTGAACAACAGTCTTCTTTGCAATGAGGCCACCAAAGCAGACTACAACAACCGAAGGCGGATGAGCGAATGGATGTTGTCGAGTCAGAATGCAGAACCGGGTTCGTTTCAACACAGTGTCTCTGTCAGTTTGGATGCATTCCTAGCTGCAGAGTTGTGCTCTTGGCAAACAGGACTGGGTGATTCATACGGCCATTAGGGGCAGCATCAGCAGCGGCGGCGGTATCCTGGACAATGGGGGAGAGACACTGCAGGACGAGTCTCAGTGATTTAGTACACCTACAGACAATGACGCCTACATAGACAGTTTCTCCCCCTCTTGCAAATACATGCACTCTCTCTCCCGCTCTCCCCCGCTCTCTCACATACACACACTCCTCCCATCCTCTACCTCCATCTCTCACCATTTCCTGGCACCTAGCCAAAGCCTGTCCCCTCGGCAGTATAATGAGTCCATTCAGAGTATAAAAAAAAGAAAAAGAAAGCAGTCTAATGTTAATTAGATCAAATCGCTCTTTTCAAGATGGTGGGATTGGAAGGGAAAACAATGTGTCTGGAGGAGAGCTGGGCTCCTCGGGGCTCGGAGCAGAGTAATGGAGACTGGAAACAGACAGTCTGCAGCCAGGAACCCCCGGTCCTTTCCCCCTCTTGTAGGTGATGGCCTGAGATGGTCGCTCTCCCTGTCCAAAACCCTGTTTCCCAGAAGAGTCACTCTCAGTTTCTGCCTAGTCGACGTGATACGCAGGCATACGCCCGTATACCGGCTGAGAAAGCGCCAGGATTTCCCTATATACCCAGTGAAAAATGTGCAAAGGATACGTAACAACAATATAGTTTAGTGACAGAACTTTCACTTTGGTGATTCATGAAAGTCTGCACGGTCTTTGTCTTGCGGACATCCAGGGATAACCATCTTCCTCTGCCGTGTTCCAATTGTAGGCTACTTGCGTTTCAATTACTTGGACGACAGAACCATCAGACCAGCACCTCAAGGCCTTAACCAGCTGTACGTAGCTAATTACGACAGGACCGCTGTTTCCATTGCAAATCGATCTTCGTCGAGAGGGAGTTAGTAAATCTTCCATGAACGGGTTGCTAATTGCTAGGCAGTCATGTGGTTTTTACACAAACAAAGTTAAAGGTGCACTATGAGGTTTTGAAAGAGATCATTGTTTACATTTGCAGAACCTGCTACAATAATATAATTCATTTTATCATAAATTCAAAAAAAAAAAATTGGAGCACTGTAAATCAAAAAGATGCTTCTTTGAATAGTACATATATTTGTAAACAAGATTTCTGGTCCTGCAATTGTAAACAACAGTAAAATGGTTTTCAGTGTCCCAGGAACCCAGTTTTTCCCTGAGAATATTTTATTGTAAATGTATATTTTCACAACTTTGAGTTGAAAACGTATCCCCCAAAACTACATACTGCACCTTTAAATGTTGGGATGTGTATAAGGCTGTGAGAGAAACATCAGAGTAGACTCACTGCACAAAACTAGACTACACCTCATCCTGTTCACACAGACACGCACCTTAAAAATACTATTTAGGGTGCCCTCGTGGCGCACCGCATAGTGCCTCGCACACCTACACGGCCGTCCCGGGTTCGCCTCCTGCTCCCGGTGACATTTGTTGCATGTCTTCCCCACCTCTTCTCCCGTTCATCCTCTCCTCCTCTGTCGGTCATGTCTGACCATGAAAAAGCAATAAATGCTAAAAAAATTTATCTAAAAAGAAATTCTTTTTTACTATTTAGACGGCATCATGGCTGGAGGGGGGGGGGGGGGGTTATCAATCTTTTCTATGTAAAGATCCATCTGAAAGCCTGCACTTGCCAAACCTGTCCAGTTTTCTCTGCTCTAAACACAGTTTTATTCCAGTACTGGTATGGGATATCAGGCTGAGACTAGCCTACAACAGGGCACTGGTATGGGATATCAGGCTGAGACTAGCCTACAACAGGGCACTGGTATGGGATATCAGGCTGAGACTAGCCTACAACAGGCCACTGGTATGGGATATCAGGCTGAGACTAGCCTACAACAGGGCACTGGTATGGGAGACTAGCCTACAACAGGGCACTGGTATGGGAGACTAGCCTACAACAGGGCACTGGTATGAGAGACTAGCCTACAACAGGGCACTGGTATGGGAGACTAGCCTAGAACAGACCACTGGTATGGGAGACTAGCCTGAGACCAGCATACAACAGGGCAATGGTATGGGAGACTAGCCTACAACAGACCACTGGTATGGGAGACTAGCCTGAGACCAGCATACAACAGGGCACTGGTATGGGATATTGGGCCGAGACCAGCCCAGAATTTCCCCAACATAAAATACCATATACCAAATATCATAAGCCATGTGTAACAGGCAAAGCACAAATCGATTTACTGCATTTTTTTACACATTTACATTTTACACATTTGCATGTTGGATCTGTGGATTCTTTCCAATTATTTAAAAGTGGATTATATCTAATTCATTTTTGTCCAATGCCCCCAAACTGACGTCTATACTGATCGGCGAAAGCAAAGACAATGCATAAAGGTTTAGAACTCTGAATCTGCAGTGAAAAGCGGGTGCAACCCTAGTTAACCCTTTCACTGCCGTACTACCAAATGGTTCAACCCTTTCACTGCGACAATACGGAAGGTTAACCCTTTCACTGCCACACGACAAAGGGCCGCCTGTAGTGCGACAGTAAAGGGTTAACCTTCTGTAGTGTGGCAGTGAAAGGGTTAAACAGCATTATCTGCTTGGCATCATGTCGTCTCATTCGTCTCCGTGAAGACCAAACTCACTGACGTGAGTTATGTAAACAGTGACCTCGTGAAAAAAACAGATCTTTGTCTCAGGTGACGAGCGTGCCGGGGAGTCACTGGAACGCTGGGGCCGGGGAGTCAACCGGAGTGTTGGCCGCGGTTCAAGTGCTGATTCAGTCAGCAGCACGTGATAAATACAGAGGGAGTGACCAGAAATACAGACGAGCAGAGAGGAACATCGTGTTCAGCCTGTTGACTTATATCACGTTAACTTGGGACGGCTCGGTCGGTGCGTCGGCCAATAAACACACACACACACACACATGCATACATAAAACACACCTAAACCAACCCACTGTCCCACACTGTCTGTGTTTACAGTGTGTGAGTGGATCAGCTGTCTGCTCTGTGCCTCTGCTTGTTGATTGGACAGCTTGTGTGAGTTCTAAGTGCGAGTTTGTGTGTGTTATGTATACACGTGTGTGTGTGTGTGTCAGTGCCTGAACAGCTGTTCCAGAGCTTTTGCACACCCAGGGAGGGGGTTCGGGGGCTAAATTAGTGACAGTGTGGCATTTCACAGAGCAGCCTCAGCAGCATGTATTTAGCTTTCATTCCCCTGAAGATCTATCCGAGCATGTATCTAGCCCTTATTGCCCTGAAGACAAGATCTATCTGAGCATGTATCTAGCCCTTATTGCCCTGAAGACGAGAACTATCTGAGCATGTATCTAGCCCTTATTGCCCTGAAGACGAGAACTATCTGAGCATGTATCTAGCCCTTATTGCCCTGAAGACGAGATCTATCTGAGCATGTATCTAGCCCTTATTGCCCTGAAGACAAGATCTATCTGAGCATGTAACTAGCCCTTATTGCCCTGAAGACAAGATCTATCTGAGCATGTATCTAGCCCTCATTGCCCTGAAGACGAGATCTATCTGAGCACGTACAGGTATCAAACTTTCCTTCCCCTGAAGGGATACTATGAACTGTAAATGATTTTCCACAAATACTGTACAAAATAATCGACACAACAGCTTTTTTCACTGAAAAATATAATAAAAGCTCAAAGAAAACAAATAGACAAATGAACCACACCATGGAGATCTGCATCATCCGATACTTGATCTTTGTGGGTAATACTGAGCTCTACAGCTTATTAAACGCCTTCCCTCCCTGGCAGTGGTGCAGTGGCAAATTGACAGTAGGTCAAACGCTCCACGCGCGTGCGCGCGCATGTTGCACAGTTTTTTTTGGCACAGATTTATTTTTTTTTGTCTTGAAATAGAGAAGCTGAAAAAGGTAGCAGCATATGAAACTTTTGTATCACAAACAGTACTGTATTTGCAAATCTGGTATATGTCATAAATGTATAGATGTAGCAGTACTGTCTATCTGTATGTCGTGTATGTCATATATGTTATGATGAATTGAAAATGGGGGACCCTGATGTAAACAAGACGAAAGTCTTTCTCTGGTCTGCATCCCCTTAACAATTGTATGTATTTAGCTGTACTGTACCCATTCTGCAATCTGTTAATAAAGTTTTCAATCAATCAATCAATCAATCAATCAATCCCGCAGTGCAATACTCCAATTCAGCCATTGGGTGGGACGGTCATGTGACCCAAATCAGCCAATGGAAGAGAGGGTCCTTAAAGTGTGGGTCCTTAAAGTGTTGCGGTCCTGAGAGTGTTGGTGCTCTCGTCCTGCAGCTGGATACTATTGCCTCACAGCGCGGCCGTCAGCGCGCGGCCCAGAGAGCGCCGATGGCTCTGCGGCTCTGCAGCTGCATGCTTCTCCGGGAGTCCGGTTGGATAATGCCATGTAAAAAGTCGCATGCCTGACATATCGGCATGTAACTCGAGAACCGAGGCACGGATTTTGGCGATCCAGATGGCATTCGAACGGCAACGAATAGCGCTTTATTCGGTAATTTATATGTTCGGCGAAAAATGCAGCCCCGAGCCTTCAGATGCTCGCAAAGGGCCGTGAAACTGAAACTGAAACTGAAACTGAAAAACAGTGAAACCCCGGACATTTCGATGAATTAATAAACCCCCCCCGGACACCCCGGACAGGGCGTGAAAAGAGGACATGTCCGGGCAAAAGAGGACGTTTGGTCAGCCTATCTGTGCTTTTGTTATGTAAAAACGGTGGCCGCGGGCCGATACTTAGTTACAACGAATGGGAACAGCGGATTTGTGTGTGCGTGACTGCACATACACACGAACATATCCGTGCACGATTGCGCGTACTTCAGCCTCAGTGACCGAGGTAAAACGCCGTTATACCGCGTTATACCAGCACTGCACCGTTGCTCCCTGGTCTAGTCTTTTGCAACGTAACAGGATCTTAGCAGCCAGATACATACTGTACTGTAGTTTGTTAATCTCCAATACTACAGGAGGCCTTGTAAAACAATACTAGCCAACAGCCCAGTAGGTCTGCAAGGGAACAGATGGTAGAGGTAAACGGTACTCTATCCCCCCCCCCCTCACAGTGAGCTGTGGTGTTCCACAAGGAAGCATACTAGGACCGCTACTGTTCCTAATTTATGCAAATGACATGTCGTCAGCCTGTGACTGCAACTTGTTCCTGTTTGCGGACGACTCAGCCCTGCTGGTCTCTGACAAGAACAAGTTGCAGGTTGAAAAAACCCTCAGCTCGGAACTAGGCAGAATCTGCACCTGGCTCGCTGATAACAAACTATCATTACACATGGGCAAAACAGAGTCCATTCTCTTCGGTTCAAATAACAAACTCAGCAAGACCGACGGCTTCTCAGTTACAGTGGGTAACAATATTGTCACAAGGAAAGACGAAATTACCTACCTGGGTTCCATCCTAGAGGCAAATCTTTCCTGTGACAAAATGGCATCCAATGTAATAAAAAAAGTCAACCAACAAACTAGATTCTTGTACCGGATCTCCTCTCTGGTAAACAAGAATACCCTGAAGACTCTGGCAGGAGCACTCATTCAAGGGTACTACGACTATGCGTGCACCTCATGGTACCAAAGCACCTCAAAGGCGCTTAAAACAAGATTACAAACATCACAAAACAAACTGGTCAGACTACTACTTGACCTTACCCCCAGAACCCACCTCACCCCTGCCCACTTTGACAACCTAGGATGGCTTAGAGTAGACGACAGAGTACAGCAACTTGCAATGGGCCTGGTCTACAAGATACACTATACGACTAAGGTACCCATGTACATGTCAAAATACTTCCCAAAGGTCAGTGAATACCACAACCACTACACCAGAGGAAGCTCAACAAATCATGTTAAACCCAGATTCGGCTCAAACAAGGGACTAAACACGTTTCGCAATTATCAATGTGGAACGCCCTACCCAAAGCTGTAAAGGAATGTGAATCCCTACCCACATTCAAAACCGCTCTTAAAGATCACCTACGGGAGGCTGCAATTCGAAACTGGCCACCGTAAATGCCCAAAACCCCCACCACCTCCTAATAGACAGTCTCCTCCCCACCGCATGTATATATTCCCTCCCCGCCGTATGTATATTTCTCACCCACCCACCCCCTCCTAATGTACAGTTCCCTCCCCATCATATGTATATACTCTGTCAGGATCTAGGGGTAACAGTACTGTATATTTGAATACCGTTTATGTCACAAATGTATCAGTACTAAATAACTATATGTCCCTATGCTATAAATGTCATGTATGTTGTGTATGTCATAAATGTCTATATGAATTGAAAATGGGGGACCCTGATGTAAACAAGACAAACATCTTTCTCAGGTCTGCATCCCCTTAACAATTGTGTGTATTGAGCCGTACTGTATTGTACCCATTCTGCAATCTGTTAAATAAAGTTTTCATTCATTCATTCATTCATTCATTCATTCATTCAACAACAGCTCTAGCAGCAGCCCTCGCCTCACTCACTCACTCTACACACCACCGGTGCAGCCCTGTTCCCAGCCCCGCCCACCAGTCAATCTCAACCAAGGCCCGCCCCCCTGCCCAGAGGCCATTGTGCTCCATCACAGGAGGGGAGGGACCGGCTGATCGTGTCTGACATCTATGTAAAACAAGACAGTGCGGTGTGAAAGGACAGACAAAGGAGAGAGAAGAGTGGGAGCAGACAGGAGGAGTCCTGCAGATAACTAGGACTAAAGACTGTAGGAGGAGTCTGCAGATAACTAGGACTAAAGACTGTAGGAGGAGTCTGCAGATAACTAGGACTAAAGACTGTAGGAGGAGTCTGCAGATAACTAGGACTAAAGACTGTAGGAGGAGTCTGCAGATAACTAGGACTAAAGACTGTAGGAGAAGTCGTGCAGATAACTAGGACTAAAGACTGTAGGAGGAGTCTGCAGATAACTAGGACTAAAGACTGTAGGAGGAGTCGTGCAGATAACTAGGACTAAAGACTGTAGGAGGAGTCTGCAGATAACTAGGACTAAAGACTGTAGGAGGAGTCTGCAGATAACTAGGACTAAAGACTGTAGGAGGAGTCGTGCAGATAACTAGGACTAAAGACTGTAGGAGGAGTCTGCAGATAACTAGGACTAAAGACTGTAGGAGGAGTCTGCAGATAACTAGGACTAAAGACTGTAGGAGGAGTCTGCAGATAACTAGGACTAAAGACTGTAGGAGGAGTCTGCAGATAACTAGGACTAAAGACTGTAGGAGGAGTCTGCAGATAACTAGGACTAAAGACTGTAGGAGGAGTCTGCAGATAACTAGGACTAAAGACTGTAGGAGGAGTCCTGCAGATAACTAGGACTAAAGACTGTAGGAGGAGTCTGCAGATAACTAGGACTAAAGACTGTAGGAGGAGTCCTGCAGATAACTAGGACTAAAGACTGTAGGAGGAGTCTGCAGATAACTAGGACTAAAGACTGTAGGAGGAGTCTGCAGATAACTAGGACTAAAGACTGTAGGAGGAGTCTGCAGATAACTAGGACTAAAGACTGTAGGAGGAGTCTGCAGATAACTAGGACTAAAGACTGTAGGAGGAGTCTGCAGCTAACTAGGACTAAAGACTGTAGGAGGAGTCTGTAGATAACTAGGACTAAAGACTGTAGGAGGAGTCTGCAGATAACTAGGACTAAAGACTGTAGGAGGAGTCTGCAGATAACTAGGACTAAAGACTGTAGGAGGAGTCTGCAGATAACTAGGACTAAAGACTGTAGGAGGAGTCTGCAGATAACTAGGACTAAAGACTGTAGGAGGAGTCCTGCAGATAACTAGGACTAAAGACTGTAGGAGGAGTCCTGCAGATAACTAGGACTAAAGACTGTAGGAGGAGTCTGCAGATAACTAGGACTAAAGACTGTAGGAGGAGTCTGCAGATAACTAGGACTAAAGGCTGTAGGAGGAGTCTGCAGATAACTAGGACTAAAGACTGTAGGAGGAGTCTGCAGATAACTAGGACTAAAGACTGTAGGAGGAGTCTGCAGATAACTAGGACTAAAGACTGTAGGAGGAGTCCGCAGATAACTAGGACTAAAGACTGTAGGAGGAGTCTGCAGATAACTAGGACTAAAGACTGTAGGAGGAGTCTGCAGATAACTAGGACTAAAGACTGTAGGAGGAGTCTGCAGATAACTAGGACTAAAGACTGTAGGAGGAGTCTGCAGATAACTAGGACTAAAGACTGTAGGAGGAGTCTGTAGATAACTAGGACTAAAGACTGTAGGAGGAGTCTGCAGCTAACTAGGACTAAAGACTGTAGGAGGAGTCCTGCAGATAACTAGGACTAAAGACTGTAGGAGGAGTCTGCAGATAACTAGGACTAAAGACTGTAGGAGGAGTCTGCAGATAACTAGGACTAAAGACTGTAGGAGGAGTCTGCAGATAACTAGGACTAAAGACTGTAGGAGGAGTCTGCAGATAACTAGGACTAAAGACTGTAGGAGGAGTCTGCAGATAACTAGGACTAAAGACTGTAGGAGGAGTCTGCAGATAACTAGGACTAAAGACTGTAGGAGGAGTCTGCAGATAACTAGGACTAAAGACTGTAGGAGGAGTCTGCAGATAACTAGGACTAAAGACTGTAGGAGGAGGCCTGCAGATAACTAGGACTAAAGACTGTAGGAGGAGTCGTGCAGATAACTAGGACTAAAGACTGTAGGAGGAGGCCTGCAGATAACTAGGACTAAAGACTGTAGGAGGAGTCTGCAGATAACTAGGACTAAAGACTGTAGGAGGAGTCTGCAGATAACTAGGACTAAAGACTGTAGGAGGAGTCGTGGAGATAACTAGGACTAAAGACTGTAGGAGGAGTCGTGCAGATAACTAGGACTAAAGACTGTAGGAGGAGTCTGCAGATAACTAGGACTAAAGACTGTAGGAGGAGTCTGCAGATAACTAGGACTAAAGACTGTAGGAGGAGTCTGCAGTTAACTAGGACTAAAGACTGTAGGAGGAGTCTGCAGATAACTAGGACTAAAGACTGTAGGAGGAGTCTGCAGATAACTAGGACTAAAGACTGTAGGAGGAGTCTGCAGATAACTAGGACTAAAGACTGTAGGAGGAGTCTGCAGATAACTAGGACTAAAGACTGTAGGAGGAGTCTGCAGATAACTAGGACTAAAGACTGTAGGAGGAGTCTGCAGATAACTAGGACTAAAGACTGTAGGAGGAGTCTGCAGATAACTAGGACTAAAGACTGTAGGAGGAGTCTGCAGATAACTAGGACTAAAGACTGTAGGAGGAGTCTGCAGATAACTAGGACTAAAGACTGTAGGAGGAGTCTGCAGATAACTAGGACTAAAGACTGTAGGAGGAGTCTGCAGATAACTAGGACTAAAGACTGTAGGAGGAGTCTGCAGATAACTAGGACTAAAGACTGTAGGAGGAGTCCTGCAGATAACTAGGACTAAAGACTGTAGGAGGAGTCTGCAGATAACTAGGACTAAAGACTGTAGGAGGAGTCTGCAGATAACTAGGACTAAAGACTGTAGGAGGAGTCTGCAGATAACTAGGACTAAAGACTGTAGGAGGAGTCTGCAGATAACTAGGACTAAAGACTGTAGGAGGAGTCTGCAGATAACTAGGACTAAAGACTGTAGGAGGAGTCTGCAGATAACTAGGACTAAAGACTGTAGGAAGAGTCCTGCAGATAACTAGGACTAAAGACTGTAGGAGGAGTCTGCAGATAACTAGGACTAAAGACTGTAGGAGTCTGCAGATAACTAGGACTAAAGACTGTAGGAGGAGTCTGCAGATAACTAGGACTAAAGACTGTAGGAGGAGTTGTGCAGATAACTAGGACTAAAGACTGTAGGAGGAGTCTGCAGCTAACTTTACGATAATGATTTTTATATTTTAATCTTTTTTTTTAACTAGGACTAAAGACTGTAGCACATGAGCAGAACAACGCTCCAGACGTGTCTGAAACCACTCATTATTAGAACCAAGAGTTTCATTATCAACTCTCAAACGTGGAAGTTGAAGTGGCTATTTCAGACATTTAGCGGGACTATTAAAAGCATGTTATGCTGGGAAGCTATCCCAGTTATTCGCCATTACAGACACAACCTGATTAACCTACATACCATACTAAGTAAGTCAACAAAGATCTTGAGTAGCCGCAGAATAATAGCCTTAACCCTTTCACTACCACAGTTAACCAACTTGCAATGGGCCTGGTCTACAAGATACACTACACCACTCATGATGTACATGTCGAAATACTTCCCAAAGGTCAGTGAATACCACGCCCACAACACCAGAGGGAGTTCCACAAATCATGTGCAACCCAGATTCGGCACAAACAAGGGACTAAACACGTTTAGCAATTATGCCACAACAATGTGGAACGCCCTACCCACAGCCGTAAAAAAAAAATGTAATCCCTACCCACATTCAAAACTGCTTTTAAAGAGCACCTACGGGAGGCTGCAATTCGAAACTGGCCACCGTAAATGTCCAAACCCCCCACCCCGTTCTAATAGACAAGTCTCCTCCCCACCGTATGTATATAGTTTCTGTTAGGATCTCTGGGTAACAGTACAGTATATTTGCATATCGTATACGTCACAAATGTTACTATATAACTGTTTGTCATGTATGTCCCTATGTCATAAATGTCATGTATGTTGTGTATGTCATAAATGTCACTATGAATTGAAAATGGGGGACCCTGATGTAAACAAGACAAACGTCTTTCTCTGGTCTGCATCCCTTAACAATTGTGTGTATTGAGCCGTACTGTATTGTACCCATTCTGCAATCTGTTAAATAAAGTTTTCATTCATTCATTCATTCAACCGTCTGTAGTGTGGTAGTGAAAGGGTTAACCTTCTGTAGTGTGGTTGTGAAAGGGTTAACCCTTTGTCGTGTGGCAGTGAAAGGGTTAACCTTCTGTATTGTCACAGTGAAAGGGTTAACCCTTTGGTAGTGTGCTAGTGAAAGGGTTACATAATATGAAGTTGTGTACATCCCTATTAGAAAGGCCAGGGTAGCTCAGCTGTGGCTAACCTGTGCTGCCGTGTCTCTCTTTCCTCTGCCTGACTGCTGTGCATCATCCTCTGTCCTTCCATCCGCTGGGCCCAGCCTCCTCTCTAGCCTCTCACTGACCACTCTCTTACCCTGGGAGGAGACACTCAACGTCAGTACATAGTGATTTCTGAAAGGTACACCTAGGATTGCAACATTTTGGGAATATTGAAAAGGAAGAAACAGGAATATATGGTAATTAACGGAAGTAAATGGGGAATTATAATTTCACAGGCCGTATTTACCATGTCACATACAGATGGGAGGGTAAACCTTTTACCACATTGTAAGCACTAATCAGACACAATTGCAAACAATTGTAATAGAAATTAAAATAATAAAACCATTTACTTATAAGTTGAACTTTAAAAAAGGGACACTTCGCTGAAAAACATTGCTAATGTATTTAGCACATAATCTCACACATATCAAAATAGTTTTGCATGCATTAATGTGTGCAGGTATTGTGTATTATGAGTTTAAATATGTCCTCTTGTGATGTCATCGGAGGACACTGTACCCTTGTGTTAATTACAGCTCAATGAAATCATGAACGTGAAAGAATAGCAATCCATAAACTATTACTACTTTTTCATCTACATAATTTCATTGAGCTGTAATTAACACAAGGGTACAGTGTCCTCCGATGACATCACAAGAGACAGTCAATAACTGTCAAATTAAAAGAATGTTGTGAATTAACATTATAACAGTTGACTCAACAATAGAAATTACATTCCCTATGATTCCACTCCAAATAAATACATTTTCAACATAAATCTGTACAATTGTTGCCTAACTTTAGTACTGCAATAGTGTGCAATATCCCAAGCAGAAGAGTGCTCTGTGCATAGAGGGTTATAATTCTACTGAATTCCCGTGAAATGCGATTTTGTAAATTACATGTACATGTGATAGAGGAGTGTGCTTCACATTGAATGCACAATGCTGGGCTGCAATTCAACTGAATAAACATGAAATGGGGATATTCTAACTAAAACATGCCACAAGACCTAGTATTGTTTCATTATGTGTATTTTCCCAAAAAAGTTCACTATTATAAGATACAATTTTCCAAAGTGGCCGAGCTTAACTTCCTGTGGAAAATTTCCGGAAATGTACAGGAAAGTGTCCGCCCCCTTTGCAACCCTAGCTACGCCATAACAGTATGTACACTTTAAGGCAGAAATGGGTCTGTTCATCGACTACAGCTCAGCATTCAATATCATAGTCCCCTCCAAACTCATAGCCAAGCTCAGGGACCTGGGCTTGAACTATGACCTCTGCCAGTGGGTCTTGGACTTCCTGACGGGCAGACCCCAGGTGGTAAGAGCAGGCAACTGCACCTCCTCATCCATCACGCTCAACATAGGGGTCCCCCAGGGCTGTGTTCTGAGCCCCCTCCTCTACTCCCTGTACACACATGACTGCGTGGCACAGCGGAACAACAACACAATCATCAAATTTGCTGACGACACAGTAGTGGTGGGCCTGATCTCTGCCAACGACGAGAGGGCCTACCTGGAAGAGGTAGAGAATCTGTCACAGTGGTGTCAGGAGAACTGCCTCTCCCTGAACGTCAGCAAAACAAAAGAGATGATTGTGGACTTCAGGAGGTCGGGGGTCAAGGACTACAGCCCCCTCAGCATCGACGGGGCACCGGTTGAGAGAGTGAACAGTTTCAAGTACCTCGGAGCCCACATATCCGAGGACTTGACATGGACCACACACATTGACAGTGTTGTGAAGAAGGCACGACAACGCCTCTACTTCCTCAGGCGCCTAAGGAAGTTCCAAGTCAGTCAGAAGATCCTTAGGAACTTCTACTCATGTACAATAGAGAGCATCCTGAGTGGCAACATCACCTCCTGGTTTGGGAATAGCACTGCACAAGACCGTAGCAGACTACAAAGAGTGACACGTTCAGCCGAATGCACAATTGGAGGGGGGCTTCCCACCCTCCAGAACATTTACAACAAGCGGTGCAGGGGGAAGGCTAAGAGAATCATCAAGGACTCCAGCCACCCGAACAACTGCCTCTTTGAACTGCTGCGGTCAGGCAAGCGATACCGGAGTCTTAAGGCGAGCACAGAAAGACTCAGAAGAAGCTTCTATCCCCAGGCCATCAGGCTGCTAAACGAACAATAAACACTATGCAACAACCATCAAATGCACACAGCACACACACCCACACTCACTTAAACAAACAACACACTGCAGCACCCACTCTCCACACTTTAGAGCACACAAACACACTTTATATTTATTGATAAAGGATTTGCACTACAACTCGTACACCTACTGTAAATTGTACCTAAATTGCACCTCATCCCATTTCTGCCTTGCACTATATAGTATTGTATATTAGTACACTGCATAGTATTGTATATTATATGGTAACTCAGTTACGTCTATTCTGCATCGAACATTGTACATATGTCTATACTGAACACTGTGACCTCATTTTTTTACTTCTAATTTACATGCTATACTATGTTATTTTATTTCATACTTATCTTGTCTTGCACAGTCTCTGGAGCGTAACAGTAAGAAGCATTTTGTATAAAAGTATTCTGTACTTCTGTATGACAACTATTAAAGAAACTTGAACTTGAAACTTGAACTGTGTAGGTTAAATAGGTATATCTGGGGCCATGGGAAAAGGCAGAAAAAGATAATAATGGCCATTATTACATGGCGTTTTCACATTCGCCGAAATGCTTGCTTGTGATTGGTCAATAGCCCCCCGACTGCGGTCATTATTTTTCAATAATGACCGCTGTTTTTTCAATAATGACCGCAGTGTGCAGCTGTTGGCAATCAAGCCCACTGACACATACTGTTTCAGTGCAATTAGACAGTGTTCTGCTGCCGGCGATGACAGGGGGCGGAGCGACGAGCGGAGCCAGAACACAGCGGAGCCAGAAGGCTGCCCGCGATAATAATAATCACTTTATTTGGGCTGACAGAGCCACAGAACAACTGCGATTTGTCAAATGAATTAGGTATATTGTTAGTAAGTTAGCCATGTAATAAGCGGGATAATGTATAGCCTACTCGGTATACGTTTAAAACACCTCTGCGCGGCGCCTCGGTATTTTAAACTCCGTGTCGGTCAATTATTTTGCGACAATGACCTCGTAGCCATACATTATCCCTTACTTAAACAGCACATGAATAATGTGAAGGTTTCACATATTATATTGTTGCAAGCAGTGATGGACAACATACACAATTACTTGAGTAAAAGTTGAAATACCTGGATAGAATAGTTGGTAAAACTTGGGAGTAGTGTGGTAGTGAAAGGGTTAACCTTCTGTAGTGTGGTTGTGAAAGGGTTAACCCGTTGTCGTGTGGCAGTGAAAGGGTTAACCTTCTGTATTGTCACAGTGAAAGGGTTAACCCTTTGGTAGTGTGCTAGTGAAAGGGTTACATAATATGAAGTTGTGTACATCCCTATTAGAAAGGCCAGGGTAGCTCAGCTGTGGCTAACCTGTGCTGCCGTGTCTCTCTTTCCTCTGCCTGACTGCTGTGCATCATCCTCTGTCCTTCCATCCGCTGGGCCCAGCCTCCTCTCTAGCCTCTCACTGACCACTCTCTTACCCTGGGGGGAGACACTCAACGTCAGTACATAGTGATTTCTGAAAGGTACACCTAGGATTGCAACATTTTGGGAATATTGAAAAGGAAGAAACAGGAATATATGGTAATTAACGGAAGTAAATGGGGAATTATAATTTCACAGGCCGTATTTACCATGTCACATACAGATGGGAGGGTAAACCGTTTAGCACATTGTAAGCACTAATCACACACAATTGCAAACAATTGTAATAGAAATTAAAATAATAAAACCATTTACTTATAAGTTGAACTTTAAAAAAGGGACACTTCGCTGAAAAACATTGCTAATGTATTTAGCACATAATCTCACACATATCAAAATAGTTTTGCATGCATTAATGTGTGCAGGTATTGTGTATTATGAGTTTAAATATGTCCTCTTGTGATGTCATCGGAGGACACTGTACCCTTGTGTTAATTACAGCTCAATGAAATCATGAACGTGAAAGAATAGCAATCCATAAACTATTACTACTTTTTCATCTACATAATTTCATTGAGCTGTAATTAACACAAGGGTACAGTGTCCTCCGATAACATCACAAGAGACAGTCAATAACTGTCAAATTAAAAGAATGTTGTGAATTAACATTATAAGAGTTGACTCAACAATAGAAATTACATTCCCTATGATTCCACTCCAAAGAAATACATTTTCAACATAAATCTGTACAATTGTTGCCTAACTTTAGTACTGCAATAGTGTGCAATATCCCAAGCAGAAGAGTGCTCTGTGCATAGAGGGTTATAATTCTACTGAATTCCCATGAAATGCGATTTTGTTAATTACATGTACATGTGATAGAGGCTTGTGCTTCACATTGAATGCACAATGCTGGGCTGCAATTCAACTGAATAAACATGAAATGGGGATATTCTAACTAAAACATGCCACAAGACCTAGTATTGTTTCATTATGTGTATTTTCCCAAAAAAGTTCACTATTATAAGATACAATTATCCAAAGTGGCCGAGCTTAACTTCCTGTGGAAAATTTCCGGAAATGTACAGGAAAGTGTCCGCCCCTTTGCGACCCTAGCTACGCCATAACAGTATGTACACTTTAAGGCAGAAATGGGTCTGTGTAGGTTAAATAGGTATATCTGGGGCCATGGGAAAAGGCAGAAAAAGATAATAATGGCCATTAAACAGCACATGAATAATGTGAAGGTTTCACATATTATATTGTTGCAAGCAGTGATGGACAACATACACAATTACCTGAGTAAAAGTTGAAATACCTGGATAGAATAGTTGGTAAAACTTGGGAGCATTCAGTCCTCTATACATTGACCTCTACTGGTTATGTTTAGCATTCAGTCCTCTATACATTGACCTCTACTGGTTATGTTTAGCATTCAGTCCTCTATACATTGACCTCTACTGGTTATGTTTAGCATTCAGTCCTCTATACATTGACCTCTACTGGTTATGTTTAGCCTCAGTGGTTGATGTTCCAGTTATGTGGGCTCAGATTACTCCCTCTTAAATCTGACAAGCTTGTCCTTTAAACTGCAACATTTTTACCAGCTCATCACATTTTCTATGCAAGGCCATTTTCTTCAAACCAACTAGTAACTGCCGAGTTCAGATAAATGTAGTGAAATAAGAACTAGGATATAAATTTGTTTGAGTACAAGTACAAGTAAAAGTTGCCTAAAATGAAATTAAATATCCCGGTAATGTACAAATACTTCAAAACTGTACTTAAATCTGCTGGGGGTACAATCTTTATATATATATATATATATATGTATTTAAATGATTAATCCTCCACTGCACTGTTTTTTGTCCTGTGTCTGTGTTGTTGTTACTGTGAAAAAAAGAAATGAAAAAAATGCATACACTGTAATGCCGCAACAATTACCAATGTGTTAAAGGAATCTGAATCTGGCAGATGTACACAAATATGTCCTTTTATAACACTGGAACTTTCAGTCAGGTACAGTACATGTCAGTGAACATAATTACATTAGTTAAAAAAAAATAGCCGTTTTTGTATCTTATTTACACAGTTCTGCATTGTTTTCTTCCACTATGTTTCTCTGCTCTAGCCTCTCACATGAGTTCTCACATCGAGATCCACAGTATAGCCAATGCGGTACGAGCCATTCCCTGACAGCTTCCCCGATATATACGTATATATTATAATATATATATACAGATATATTTCTTTAATATATTTTACCTTTTTCCCCACCATGGTGACCAGCAGCTGCCTCCTCCTGCCTCGGCCGTTGGTCAGCAGAGGGCATTCTCCCGCCCCGTCTAGCCCAGCCTCCTGCTGCCCCTTCTGGGAAGGAGAGCCACCGGTGCCAGGCTTGGTCACCACCACTCGGGTGTCCTGCTGCTCCATAGGCAAAGCAATCAAGATTGGGTTCAAACATTTCAACACTAAATCTAACATTTAGTGAGCTCAAACTGTTTGAGTTCATGCCGTCTGGCAGACGGTACCGCAGTCTCGGGTCCACATCCAAAAGAACACTGAACAGCTACTTCCACCAGGCAAACAGACTACTGACAGACAGACTCTGAATTAGAATGTAGAATAATTTATTTTCTTTTTTTGGTATTTATCCACTGTTTTTAACCTTGTAAAAAAACATATACCTTGTATTGTATAGTTTGTATGGATCATTGTGTATTGTTGTTTACACATCTACTAGGGTTGAGGAACCAGGGGAAAACAAGCATCTCACGTTCTGAATGTATGTACATTTAACCCTTTCACTACCACACAATACAGTAGAAGGTTAACTCTTTCACTACCACACTACAGACGGTTAACCCTTTGCAGTGTGGTAGTGAAAGGGTTAACCTTCTGTAGTGTGGTAGTGAAAGGGTTAAAAAAAAAAGACAATACAATTATCTGAATCTGAAATCAAATCTAAGACTATATGTTATCAGGTACAGTGTAATACAGTGTACAATGTCCTGGTGCCGTTTCTTCACATTGAAGACACTCACGCTGGTGGACTTGTTGATGGTGATGGTGAGGTCCTCAACTTTGCCCTTGTGGTTCTGCAGTGCCATCCCCTCTTTCTCCGCCTTCTTCTTGTCCTCCTCCACCTCCTGGAAGTCACCCCGTCAACCCAGTGAATAGAGGACAAAACCACCAAAAAGGGTCTCGCAGTAATATCACTATGAATTCTTACGGATATAGAAAGGGATACATTCAGCGACACCTGAGGAACAGAAATGGCTTTAATGTTAAAAACCACATTTTTTAATGAAAGAAAAGTTTCCCGATGAAGGCCATTACAGCTGAAATGTGTTGGTTTTTAAGATAAGATGAGAGAGATATTCCTTTATTGATCCCCTTGGGGAAATTCTGGAACACTAAAGCTTTCTCTAGAGACCTTTTTCGGAAAAGCTCGGGCCCTCTCCACGGACTCACCTGGTATCTCTTCATGAGCACTTCGTTCTTCCTGCGAAGGGCCACGATCTTCTTATCCAGCTCCACGTCCCGGTCAGGGTCCCTCTTGGGCATGCCGTCACTGGGGGGCTGGGAGCAGTGTACAGAGAGCAGTCGTTTTAGATGGAAAAAATAACGGTAGGGATTAGAGATGAGTTTCTTCAAGTTTCTTTAATATTTGTCATACAGAAGTACAGAATACTTTTATACAAAATGCTTCTTACTGTTACGCTCCAGAGCCCGGTTAATTGAATATTCTACTATTGGACTGTTTGCATCAACTTCACTGATTCAGCCATTTCAGTCATTTCTTCTTACATGTTCAATAAATTTAATTTGTTTTCCTTATTTGTTTGACTAATAAATGGTAAACAGTTGCAATATTGATTATCTGTTTGGTGAAGGAGAGGATCCCAGAAGCCCTTCTACAATATGAGTGTGCTGCCCTCTTCTTTTGTTGAGGGGGGGGGGGGGGGGGGGGTAGTTCAGCTAACTGATATGAGAAATGTTTTAAATAGAATATTGATATGTCTTCAAATTCCCATCCCCATTAGGGATTGCAATTATAGGGTTTCTTCTTTTCCCGTTGACATCATGTCATTAAGCTGTGATTAACACAATGCAAGGATTCAGACAGTGTCAGTGTAATTGTAGGACATATTCAAAAGCATTTACTCTCAATAACTACTGGTAAATGAATGTGTGTATTACACGTTCTATGTTTATAGAAAATAATGTGTTGATTCCACGATAGACTGCTGAGTAAATGGGTGAAAAGAGAAAGTAAGAAGGATGTTGCCTGGTTTGAGTGGAATAGAATGGATTCAGTGGAATGGATTTATTATCAAACAATAAACAGAAATAAATTAAATAACTGAAATATCTGTATAATTATAAACGGTTTCCATTTTCTCAGATATGAGAAACATGAAACATTTTCATTCACTCTATGGTACAATAAAATATCCCTTTCCTCTATAAATATCTGCAGTTGGTTGCAATGGCTGACAAAGCCAGAACGAAGTTCTAAAAGTAAAAAACAAACAAAACATAAAGTCTGTAACATTAAATGGTTTAAATGTGGTGAATGACAAGAGGATATCACTTGCACAACATGTATAAAGTGATCGATCAAAGCTTGCCTACAAGTTCTCAGCCATTGTATCCAAAAGTCAGCGGCTTCATACGACTAGGCACAAGACACCATCTGGACTTGAAACATACTGAAACAGGTTGCGTGCAGTAAACACATGTGCACATTCTGTGCAGTCGGAGTTGGAGCAGCCTAGATTCCCCACCGACACAGACACTTTACAGGCCAGAGAATGAATAAAGAGCCCTTTCCCAAAAACAAACAGATTTAATATTTTGACTTTAAATACGGGTCCCTCATGAATAAAAGACCCCCTGAGACAAAGAGGTGAAATATCACAGGCAGCGGCCGGACAAGCACAGGAGTGTGTCTCTCTACACCACGTGTCTGTCAGTCTGCCAGAACATGTACACATTACACAACGGCATGCCCTCCTACTCACAGATGGGACGTTCATTACTGGGGTCGGTTGCCCGGTGGGAATGCCTATGCGGAGCATCCGAAATATCCCGGAGCCGTCAGCAGAGCGAACCTCCTCACACGACGTGGTGGGGCCCCTCGTTTAAGTGCCTCCTCCACGTGTCCCGGTGGCAGGGCCGGGACGGACTGCGTGTTTTAACACTAGGCTGCTTCTTTACTAGACAGTCGCACGACACTAACCATCAAGTTGACTTTTATTACATTGCCGTCAGCTCGAGGGGCCAAACCCAAATGACTTAAATATGATATTCATCACAAGACTAAAGCTAAAAAAGAATAAGCAGCCTTGGGGGCCTGCTTATGGCTGGGGAACCCCTGACTCCCAGGAAAGAGGGATCTGAACTTGCTGACCGGGTATGTCCAGCCCCTTGGCAAGGCTTTACTGTGGTGTGGTGGGATGTGTTTGAATGGTGGTGGTGGTACCATGTAGTCACATTAAATGGCTGCAGTGCAGGGTGGACTGAAGGGCACATGTCGTAGGAGGCTGGGGAATGATTAGGAGAGTAAAATGGCCCTCTGTGAGGCACTACAGTACGTCATCGGAGGCCTAAGCTCGGTCATGTTATGGTATGTTATGTCAAGAACGCAGCGTGTCTAAAGTGCGGATGAAAGCAACACATTGATCCTCGAGAAATCAGTCCCTTTCACCAGTTCTGATCACAAATCATCAGTTGGCACGGGAATAAAAACACACTACTCTGCCTGCTCTCCTTTGTGTGCTTTGATTTGCATAATAGCTTCAACCTGTGTTCGGGGAACGGCAGCGACTTTCAACGACTGTGAAATTTGTTTAAAAAAAAGGCCTATTTGCCCCAAGCCGCGACGTAGCGCAGAAAAACACTTGTGTCCTCTTCAAGCGAGCGAGTCCGCATACACCCGCAGCTGTAGTGTCAGGTGGAAACAGATAAATGCACTTCACAGCGCTCAGGGAGAAAGTGTCAAATCCCGTCGCCTGAACAGTGAACACTCACTATAGTAGCAACACAGACACCAAAGGACCCCTTTTGGTCCCACATTGAATTCCTGTGATCCTCATTGGCCTGTCATGAGGACAGGTGGAAACAATTATTAATAAACACAGATAAGTCACCAGCACAATCTAGCTTCAGCTGTAAATCCCCCTCGTCATTCTGGGCTGTATTAATTGTCGTCTAGTCTGGTCCTTTCCACTGGCACGGTAACAAAAATGTAAATAATCCAACGTTGTATGCAAAGCGCACGATTCAGGTCTGTGTAAATTACATTAAGACAGTGTGGTCTGCGACAGAGGGGAAGCAGACATTCCTGACTGATGGGGGGGGGGGGGGGGGGAAGAGTTAGGAGGTGGCACTGCCAAACCGCCAGCCAGCCAGCCAGTCACCTGCCACTGTGACGACAAAAGAGAATCCTCGCTGCTCCATGTGACATTCCGCCTAGCGCCCAACAATGAGTCACAGCTAGCATAAACACACACACACACAAAATCCTTTTTGGTGTTGGATGAGACTCTTCCATGCTCTTCCATCACCATCACCGTTATTGCTGCCTGCAAAGAATGGCTGCCACTCTCCTGGTGCACAACGCATATGGTCAAGAGATTTGGTGGGAGACGGACAGTTGCAGATGACCGGATTCCTTATTTTAATCGTCACTACTCATAAGCACATTCGTATAGCCCAAACAACCGTGAAGTTAAGTAGGCTTGAAGTGTTTATCAGTCTATTGGACAGTATGAAATCAGCTGATATCACAACTCATAATCATGGGGCAAAAGAAAAACAAAACAAGGAATCAATCCACTCCAGAATCAAATTGCATCTCAGACCATGTTTCAAAAAGCCTGCAAAAATACAGTGAGAGAAAAGAAAAGTTGGGACTCACTCACAGAGACGGCAGGTTGGGAAGTGACTAGCTGCCTCACAGCTTCTGGTTGTCAGGGTATCCAAACACAACAGACCATGATGACATACCACCAGGAATAGGAGCAGGGGATAGACACGCTGCCGACTCCCAATCTCAGCAAGGCCAAATGGCGGAGCGCGAACAACGGGCAACCTCCGGTCGCCGGCGAACCCCACCGCTAGCTCTTAGTGTGGGTGAAATGCTGTGTGTGGGAGCGGCACCCCTCTATAGATTTGTGGGAGTACCTCCTCTGTGCATGCGTAGCTGCTCCGATTGTGTGGTAGGGAGGCAGGTCCTCTCGTAAACACACACACCCTAACACACAGAGAGGCTGTGGGTCTGCCAGTGGATGGTGTCCATGCCCAGGCAGGCCAGAGTGGAAGCTGGCAAAGCTCTCTCCCTGCCCAGCGTCTCTGCCACCTACATGAGCCGTTGCAGGGGAGAGAGCCAGCGGAGTGGCGATGAGACAGAGCGACTGACTGAAGTGCTGCATTTAGCCACGGCTCAACCCCCAGCAGCAAGGAGAACGCAGAGAGAGAGGGAACCTGAAACCAGACAGGCTAAGAGAGAAACTGATAGAAAAAGTGTGAAAGCTAAGAGAGGGGAGAGAGAGAGGGAGAGAGAGAGAGCATGGGAGCAGACAGGAGGGAAAGAGAGAAGGCACTCACGGATCTCTCCATGTCAGCGGTAAAAGCTGGGCTGGGTCCAAGCGCTAGGCGGCCGAGGCAGCAGAGAGGGCTGCCTGGAGTCGGTGATCATGCCTTGATTACAATGAGCCAAGTTGGGCAAGCTGCCAAGACGTCTAACAAATGCACAGTGCTCCCCTGTTAACGGATTTTGCAGCGCCCGCCCGCCTGCTTGCTTGCTCCCTCTCTCTCTCTCTCCCCAACCCTCCCACCCTCCCTTACACATGCACTCCGTCTCTCCCTCTTTCACTGGGGCACTTGCTCTTTCCCCTCCTCCCTGGTCCTCTGCTCAGAGCATTCTGGTTAAATACTCACCCTCCACCCCCACGTTCTGCACTCACTTTACCCAGAATGTTAAATGAAACTGACCCATTTCCCTCTCAACTTCATGACAATCTTTACAATTTTGAAAAAACGACGTTAATCCCTCAAATTCTGGATTTTTTTTTTTACTAAAAGTAAGATGGCTGAATTCCAGTCATGTCCCATCCACCAATGAGCATGTTTCATTTGGTCCTTGGAGCAATCCCACTGTCATTTCAACAGCTGCCTCGTCTATGGGTACCCAAAGAGCTAGAGGCAACATGATCAGAGAACAAGAGAGGGGAGGGGGAGGGTTCCCCTGTGTTGGAGGAAGAGGGGGTTGCCTGCAATGCCTGCAGGATTTCCCACGATTCTTCATGCATGGGATGCAGTCTCTCCCAAAGGCAATGGGGTAATGACATGCAGAAGGCAGGCAAGCTGGCAGATAAGGCCATAGATTGCTCAAGGAGGCAGCCACAGCAGGGAAGTCAACCACTTGTGACTCAATCTCAGTTATTAGACAGCATGTTTAGGTTACTAATGAGTATTAGGTTACTAATGGGAGCTAACTTGTAGGCTTTAGGCATAATCAGGACCACACAGCATACAGTACATGTCTAAAGGATTATTCTAACAAGCAGAAGTACCATAAGCATTGCAGGCTTACTTGATGTTACATAATTATGTTGCCTAAATTCCCCAATAAACTTCTGGAAAATGAGGCTATTATGTGTTTACAGCCTACTTCAAACACCATACACAGGTGGTTTGATTGATTGATTGAAAAGTTTATTAACAGATTGCAGAATGGGTACAGTACAGTACAGCTCAATACATACAATTGTTAAGGGGATGCAGACCAGAGAAAGACTTTCGTCGTTTACATCAGGGTCCCCCATTTTCAATTCATCATGACACACACGACATACAGATAGACAGTACTGCTACATCTATACATTTATGACATACCAGATTTGCAAATACAGTACTGTTTGTGATACAAAAAGTGTCCAAAAAAAGAGTGTATACATTTGACATAGAAACTGTACATTGGAGGAGGTTGGGTAGGTGGGGTTGGGTGGGTGGGGCTGTACATTGGAGGTGGGGGGGGGGGGTTGGGTAGGGGGGACACACTGTACACTGTACATTGGAATACTGACAAAGCCATACTTGGTCTTTACTGTACAACTGGGTTAGGACATTTGTAGGGGCCAGTTTCGAATTGCAGTCTCCCGTAGGTGTTCTTTGAGAGTGTTTTTGAAAGTGGGTAGTGATTCACATTCCTTTACAGCTTTGGGTAGGGCGTTCCACATTGATGTGGCATAATTGCGAAACGTGTTTAGTCCCTTGTTTGAGCCGAATCTGGGTTTAACATGATTTGTGGAGCTCCCTCTGGTGTTGTGATCGTGGTATTCACTGACCTTTGGGAAGTATTTTGACATGTACATGGGTACCTTGGTCGTGTAGTGTATCTTGTAGACCAGGCCCATTGCAAGTTGCTGTACTCTGTCGTCTACTCTAAGCCATCCTAGGTTGGCAAAGTGGGCAGGGGTGAGGTGGGTTCTAGGAGTCAGGTCAAGCAGTAGTCTGACTAGTTTGTTTTGAGATGTTTGTAATTTGGTTTTTAGTGCCTTTGAGGTGCTTTGGTACCATGAGGTTGCCACTACCCCTTCCCCACTTTCCTTAACTTACCGTTTCATAAGGGCTGTCTAAGTCTTCCACATCATATCTCACACAGCCATCAGAATAACTCCAACTCTCATCGTTTTGCAGGTTGAGAAATTCCATGTTTCACTCCACTCTTTGCATGCAGGTTGCAGCCCAGTTGCAAATGAACGTTAACTGTCGAACACACACACAATTCAGTGCTCGTCGTCATCAAGGTTAAAATATTAAATTAACAGTTAAATCAAATACAATCTAATGAAATGTATTTGTAAAGCCCGAAATCACCCCGCCCCCCCCCCCCATGAAATCCTAAATACATGTAAAAATAAATGCAACACTCCCAGACATACCCCAGCGAAGGTAAGGACAAACTCACTACTGCCGCATCTTACATCTTAATGAAAATTAACGTTACACACGAAACACGAATATCGGGTTGCTTTATAATTCCATTAGAGGGATAACAACATGACTAGGCAGTTGATTGTACACGGAGTTTAAACGTTAGTGGTCACTACACTACTAGGATACCTGGCGAATCCAAAATGCGATTGATACTGGAGTCAAATGAGCCTCGACGTCATCAACATGGGATCAACTCACTGTGATATTACATGTATCTTCTATGCGTCCAGTAAGTGGCACCAGATACCACACCTTCTGAACAGTGAACACCCAGCGGTGGCACAACGCCTAAATTACTCTCCTGGGTTGCACCAGCTGTGTAGGTTCGTTCTCTGTTAGTGTGTAAAGTCGACACTATACTAATTAGTATGTAACTAAATCCGCTGCTACCTGTTAAAAGGTGCTGTATAGTAGACAACATCTTTATGTAGAGTAATTACATTACAATTAAAGTAAAGATCCACAGAGCTTTTAGAAAGGTGCAGAATTATTGCTCCCCCCCCCAAAACAAATGTTGATATACTTTATTATTTTTTTAAAATGTGCATGTCCAAAACGAATGTTGTTGTTTACATGTTGCTGCATGTGGGATTCCCTACTTCCCATTTACCAATGTGGAATGCACCTGGTTGGATAAATTACATGGTGGTCCCACCCTCTGGAACGCCCTTCCCAACCATATCCGTCATGCAGACCATATATATATATCTATGATGCAGACACCCTCTCATCATTTAAAAAATCCCTCAAAACCCACCTTTTTACCCTTGCCTTCAAGCCTTGAACTCCTTCCTCTCACCTTTTTATATACTTTTTTTTATTTTCTCTACTAAAACTGTATTGTTTGTTTTGTTCTGTTTGTATTTGAGCATTCAGAAAAGCACTATACAAATTTGATGTATTATTATTATTATGTATAGTACATACATGTAAATGTATAGTACATAAAGCTATTTTCATTCCATACGGCCTGCAATTATGTTTTCATTGAACCAGTTTGCTTGAAGTCAGATAAATTGATACTGTATGGGCAATAGATATGGCATTAGCAACCGGTTTAGTGATTAGGACTATTCTTTGACCGTTTATGCAGATTGTTCAAGTGTCAAAAAAAAGAGAAAATACCCACAATAATTATATGGCATTCATTTTGGCCAATTAATGATTTGATCAGAAATTGATTTCCTGCGAAAATGACTCATTTCAATCAACAGCACTTTATATCACTGACATATATATATATATATATATAAAAAAAAAAAAAAAGACTGGCAGCCAGTCTTTTTGTCCGTTTCTGGTCCAGTGCCTCTGCCCTACCTATCCTTCAACCAAAACACACTCACAGATCATAACATTACGATTGGGTGTAGTTCTTGCTTACTCGCATCCCTCATCAGTATGCGTTGGACAAGGTATACGATCTACTTGGATATAATTTAATAACACTAAACAGGTCTGATTCTGATTTTAAAATGGGTCAATCAAAATCTTTAACAGCATTATACTTTAATTTTGTACTGTAGCCTACCAAAAAAGAGTGGCCAATAATTATAGAGTATTTTTTGTAAGATCATTTTGGATGTTTAGGATTATTTTTATGTTTACAGAAAATGCTGTAAATGTCTTTACTGTATCGCTATGGGCAATTAAATCTTGTCTTCATTAACATAATGGAGTCCATTTACTTTTGAATACATACAGCTTTAAATGTTGCTACAAATGGGCATGGCAGAGCAGTAAATGCTAATGAGACATGACAGCACGTTTCTCCCCGAACAGGAGGAAAAGGAGAAATGCATGAAGGAATGTGGGGGAGATCTCAATTTGCCAGTCTCTGTGTATGTTATTATTACTCTTTCAACAACCCGTTCGCTGAGTTCCCCACTTGCCTGGATCCAATGTGTCCCCAGAAACACATTTTAATCCACCACCATCTTTCAGAGTTCAGAGATGGTGCCAAAGTGAAGGTAGGTTGTCCACCAAATAATTTCAAATAGAAAAACTGAAAGTGAATGATAAATAATCAACCCATAGCAGGCAACACATAATCTCCTGTTGTTTACATAATAGTCCAATTACTGTCTTGGAAAATCCCACTCATGGTGTGGTAGTGGTAAAAGGCCATTGACAATCATATCAAGGACGGCATTGAAGAAAACCTTTTTAATTGAGATTGAAGAAAATCCTCGTCCTTTCTGTAATGATTGTGATATATCTAACACATTCACAGTAAACCAGTTCAGAGGCAGACAATACTGATTTATTTGTATTACTTACTTTTAAAGTCAGAAGCACATCTGCACAAAAATACATAAATGATGTCTCATAACAGTATGCGGCCATCTAATCTGTTGTTCAGGACTCATGAATGTTCAGTTATGAAGTAAGATATCCAGTAAAATTGTTAGTGTTCTGCACTGTAAATGTAGTTTTGTGCTAAACTGCCTGATAGTGAGCTCCTACAAGTTATGGTCTGAAATACTCCCATCATTGCTAGATTTAAGCCAAGCAAACTACGCTGTAAGGGCAACCGAACAACAAAAGGATGCCAGTGAAGGATATGGTATGAAGCCCTTTCCAACGCGTGGTGCTGTTGACAGTAAATCAGGTAGTCTCATTGAGTGCATTTAAAGGGGACATGTACTATAAATGTCATTTTTCAGTCTCTAGCATTGTATTATAGTAATAGGAGTTAGTATCAATGTGTTTTAGTCTCTAAATACCATATTGGCGGATTGCTCTGATTCAGCTCAGATAATTTCCTGCTCCAGTAAATTAGTCCATCCTGATTTGAAGGCCTGAGTCACGTCATTCAGGCTCTGGGTAGAAGACAGTGATGTGATTGGCTCTGTGGTTGTAGCTAATGCCCGCCCACTTCCTCATACTGCGAGGCAGATTGAAACCCGACACCTCTGCATACTCTGGAGGGAGAGAGAGATAGAGGGAGAGACAGAGAGGGAGAGAGAGGGAGAGACAGAGAGAGAGGGAGGGAGCACTTGGGGGGGGACCTGCCGCGCCACACGGGAGAGGGGAGGAAGGGAAGGGAGGCCCCCCCCCCCACACAAGCTGCCACAGGGAGAGAAAAAACAAAAGGAAGAGACGGCCTGTCTTTTTTTTCTCTCTCTCTCACCCCCTCCCCCCCTCTCTCTATCTCTCTCTGTCTACCAGTCGCAGACTGTGTGGACTGACTGTCACTCAAAGTGCTTATGGGCGGAGCCAGGCCATAACAGCCTGAAATCTTGGAGCTGAAAAATGATGGTTGAGTACTTGATTAGAAATATAAAACAATGCATTTAAAAAAAAAAAAAACTTACAGATGTCTTCAATAGACTAACAGGAATTGTGTAAAGTTGCCCAAATAGTGCTAGGAATAGCAGTACATGTCCCCTTTAAAGCTTTTATTTTTGCTTGCAGGATGGATAAAGCATAACATAACAACTGGGTGTTTAAACTGTAACTTAAACAAATAAACTTGTGTTGCGAAATAAACCAGAAAATAACTCAAAACAACTGAAAACAAACAAAACATGCACGGTTGAAAAACTGTGTGGCTCCCCTGTGGCGTTTCCCAATTCCCTCCCGCTGTGCACCTGGTGACACATACAAATAGGCTGTGTCCGAGATCATCTGAGCCCTGCCTATGCCCACCTAATTAGTCAATAATCTCATAACACCTTCACAATAACACAGCAACTTCATACAATAAAGTAACCACGGTAAAATCATTAAATTGGCTACAACATACGCCATCTTATCCAAATTAATACATGAGACAAAATCAGTTCAAATGCTTGTCCAAAATCACAATCCATGAATGACTTCAATCATGATCAGGATAGGGACAATTGGGAGTGCCTCGTGATTTTCCAGTGAGCTAACATTACATTAAAGTCCTAATAAAATGTTAGCCAGTGTTGTAATCATCAGTGAAATCATTATGCAAGCCCTAGGTTTCACAAACAATAATAGAATAGACAGATGATTTCATTATCTGAATAATTAGAACATCAAAACATGTATTTTTTGTACATATGTTATAGCCAGGCTACATATCAAAGTAAATAGTCTGTACCTAAATTCTTCTTATTACTATGGAAAGTCTTTCACAATCTGGTGTTATCATACATCACACATAATAATGATAACCAATGATGACAAAATAAGGAGGAGGGTGCACAACATTTTCTATACTGTCAACTCCACAAAACTATACATACATTTACATTGTCATTTAGCTGACGCTTTTATCCAAAGCGACTTACAAGTTCTGTACGACAAGTCATGTACGACAAGTCATATATAACAGTGACATGCATTTGTGAAGATTCCTACTGTATCCAAATAATGGTGAAAGAAAGGTGGAATTACAATTGCAGCCAGGAGAGCTGAATGTCCAGAGAAACTGAGTCAATCAGTCAACCTGATTAAGAGTCCGGTTTAAAATCACCAGAACTATTCGTTTGTTACAAAAACAGGAAAAATGCAATAGTTCGGTGGCAAGACTGTATATGACTATTCTATCCAATGTAATGACGGGAGGGTTTCCAGTTAACTAAGAAAATAAGTAATTTTTTCTGCATCCAGCTATTCAGTAGAGACCCTTAACCTATTGATCCATGCTGGCAACAGACTCAAGCTCATGACTGAATTGATCTAGGGCAGCATTGATAGCAACCTGAACCACAGAGCATGCCGTTTCCAGCAAAACCATTTCTCTTTGATCAAACTCACGCTTGCCATTTTCTTCAGAATGACCCATCCCACAATATGAAGTATCTGGGACATTATTCAAAAAAGGGCTGGGTTCTGTATTACACGATTGCACATCATTAAATGGGTTTAAATGCAAATCCTCCATAATTTCATCATTTGCCATGATGCTGCCAAGTATGCTCCCTGGAGCCGGATCTGTGCCAATGTGTGCAGAAGAATCCTGGCAAACTGTGTTCGAGTCACTGCTGTATGTAACGTGAGTCCTGATCTTCTCCCCTGCTGTGGGGTGTCCTGACGAGGCTACACATACAGTTAAAGTTATATATTCATTAATGCCTTGTTGTCTGTGCTGGATCTCCAAACTATCAACCACTTCCGAACACTGACTCGCCACATTATTCAGAGGACCAGAGGGCTTCTCTAAGGAACTTAGGTTCATCTGAATCCGTTCACCCTCAATCGGAGTCTCTTCAAGATTTCCTTTAGGTTCTTCGATCATCACTTTTATGTCCTTTTCGAGATGCGATGGCGCTTCAGAAGCCTTGGTGTCTTCGCTGGTGATTTCAGTGGCTTCCTTGACCACCGCTGACACAGCGCTCACATCCACACTCACTGTCAGCCTGTCAGGGCAATGACCTTTGTCTTCGGTGGCGAGGTATGGACACAGGGACATGGTCTCAGCCGTGGGACAATCAGCATGTTTATTGGCCAGGACTATAGTCTCCTCTTTAATGTACTCCTGGGTTCCTCCTCCAATGCGCTCCTGGAAGAAAGGAGAGGGCTTTTTGGCTCTGTGCCTCCAGAATGGCCAATCTGCCCATGGCGGTTTCTTAACGGAACAAACTGCGTGAGGGGTGTCACCTTTTGGGAAATTATCTGGTCCAACGGTTTTTGCTTTTGAATGGTCCTTAGGAGCCATAATCAGTCTTTTGTAGAGACTCAGGCTTTTGACTTTGATTGTTCCTCTCTCCTCCACAGGACACTGGTGCCCAGAGGAACCATGTACCTGCTCTTCAGCGACCGAAACATCACGGACCACAGCTGACTGAGAGGTCAGGTCCAGTGAGTCTCTGGTTTGCCTGTTGAAGAACATGACGGCACAGCGTTCACCGCCGTCGTCATGGTCACCTCTCTCAACAGGTTTCCTGAGACATGCGAGGCAAATGAGAGACCGAGAGAAAATCTGCTTCAGACCGCTTCGCTTTTGCGTCATTCGTTTGTGGCCTGGTTGGTCAGCTACTACTTCACTTTGGTCTAACGGCAGTGACTTGGTTGCCATCAGCTGGTTTTCACTCGTTACCCTCGCTTCTTTCCTTTCCTTATTTTCCTCTGAATGTCTTTGAGGGTTACTGGTGGTAGACGTCAGCTCTAGTTCTTCACTGCTATTTTCTCGACAGCTTGGCATCGAAGCCTCCATTGTTTTACTGCTGTCCTTCAAGCCCCCAGGTTGCCAAGCCTGGATTCCCCCCACATGCTCAGGGTCATCTTTGGTCTTCGATTTACCAAGAAGTTGAGGACAGGTGAGCTTCTTCCCCCTAAGCCCCATTTTAATTCGACCATGTCCAACCGAAGCGTCTTCCACTGACATGCTTGATTTATGATTGTCCACAGTCTATCAAGAGCCAATTTCTGTCACAACCCATCTGTGAAAAAGATAATTGTCTAAATATCAAGCAAGTATGACATTTGTGCCCACTGTTCAGTTAGCTCAGTCATAAAGGTCTGATTATATGACATTTATCAGAAGCAGACAGCCTGTGTATCAATGAGACACTATCAATCAATTTGACAGTTAGACCATTTTGACCTACATAATGGCTGCATGACTCAACTGATGCTTTGTACTTAAATTAGCATGTTAAGTATTAACATATAGCCTATATACACACACACATCATATATATAAATAAAATGTAAGCTATGTATGATAAACAGTATAGGCTATCCATAATAGGCATAATGATCAATGGCATTCAGTGCTGCCTTTCCAGCATATCAAGTAACCCAATGCAAATGGCTATTGAAACTAAACCATACTGCAGACTGATGTGGCTATAAATGAACTTATCTTGGCTTGTTGTTAGGCTAGTAGTAGCCTTTATAAAATTGATTCTTACCTCTTAAAAACAGAGATCCTTTCTTCATTAGGCTACTAATGACCATTCCACTTCAGAAGAGAAACACCATGCTTTGCGTGCGCTCCTGCACTTGGGAGTGCGCAACAGAGCTCTGTTATCAAGAGCAGCGACCAGAGTGGCATCACCGTAGACAGGGTTTCCATGGCGACTCAAATGATTGACATGATGCCCGGTGAAAACATTGCCATCCACTCCCAAGTCGACCATCAGCCAGTGTGAGAATAGAATATCCATTCATCAAGTAAAGAATAATTTCTCAAGTGTGCTGTATTCTAGAAATGTAGACATTCAATTATTATAAAAATGAGGAATAGCCCAAATAAGAATGGAAGAAAAAATAAGGCAAACAAAAATAAATAGATCTATACCGGTCTTATAACTCAAATCAATAAATATTTATTAGCCAAAAGCTGCTTCTCGAATTAGTATAGCGGTAACGTTATCCTTAATTGGAACGACTCGGTCATCCCCTTGTGAATGATGCTCGTCAGAGATGGGTCCCAGCAGCAGACTGTCATCTCTAATGAATGAGGAGTAGCAAGACTTCAGCCACTGTCAACAACACACACACACTCACACACCAGTTAAATAAAAGAAACGTGAGGTGAAATAACAGTTTAAAGAAACGTGAGGGGAAATAAGAACAGTTTAAAGAAACGTGAGGGGAAATAACAATTTAAAGAAACGTGAGGTGAAATAAGAACAGTTTAAAGAAACGTGAGGTGAAATAAGAACAGTTTAAAGAAACGTGAGGTGAAATAACAATTTAAAGAAACGTGAGGTGAAATAACAGTTTAAAGAAACGTGAGGGGAAATAAGAACAATTTAAAGAAACGTGAGGTGAAGTAACAATTTAAAGAAATGTGAGGTGAAATAACAATTTAAAGAAACGTGAGGTGAAATAACAGTTTAAAGAAACGTGAGGGGAAATAAGAACAATATAAAGAAACGTGAGGCGAAATAACAATTTAAATAAATGTGAGGTGAAATAAGAACAGTTTAAAGAAACGTGAGGGGAAATAAGAACAATTTAAAGAAACGTGAGGGGAAATAAGAACAATTTAAAGAAACATGAGGGGAAATAAGAACAATTTAAAGAAACGTGAGGGGAAATAAGGAAAGAACAAAGTATTTCTAGAAATATGCAGTAGATATAGTTCTAGTATATGCTGCATACAGTATATCATGAGGAGGCAACTTGTTTCAATTGAAAATACTTTATTAATTTATTTTCTAATATAAATTCAGTACCAGTGGTTTATAGCGTCATCATGACTCATTTTCACAGTTAATGTGTTAAAGTACATTAATTAAAGTAACATAATTAACTATGTTAAGACACTGAACATATTTCATTTGATTACAGAAAAAACTAAACAGAACATCGGAGGCACAATTAAGATGAGATCTTTCCAGAATAAAAACGGGTCACAAAACATTCTGTAAAGGCAGGGAGAGGGTTTGGCTTTTTGACGGCGACAAGCAATTCCAGATATTAATTACACTTCTTAATTTAACCTTCAGTGGCTTTGCGGGCAGCGCAAATCCATTATTTACAGTTGTCAGTGGCCGAGTGGGGAAAAGAAAAAACAACAACATTATTGACAGTGCAAAGAGGAAGGGCTTCCAGTCATTTGCTCCATTATGTTCCATTAAGGCTCAGCAGTGTGGGGGGGGGGGAGGGGTCGGGCAGCAGGACATCTCTGTACAGAGAACACAGAACGAGAAGGAAGATGTATTTTAGAAACATATCGGACGAAAGACCAGATGTACTGATGTCACGCTGTGCGCTACCCTACTCCTTACCAGTAAACGGTGCAAAACCCCACTTTTCATTTTCTCTTAATATTTTTTTACATTTTTTTAGAACAGCCCACTGATCTCTTCAGTGTCGGGGTCCAAGTCGATGTCGTAGAAACACGGTCTGGTGGGAAGTCCAGGGATTGTGGGCATCTAGAGGACACAAGCAACAAAAAGGGAGAGGGTTCTTTAAAATGGTGCACCGGGTGAGAGTCCAGAAAAGTGAAGACATTCCAAGGTGTATTTTCAGAAACGAATAAACAAACAGTGGGTCCCCTCTCCCCTGGAACACCTGTTTCAAGCTAGAAAGCTGCAGTACCTGAAAACATACCATTTCGCTATTGTTTACAAAAGCAGGATCTGCAATTTCTGTTTATAAAACATATTCCACGTTTACGTTTGGCCTAGTGCCTCAAAATGATTGTTTTGATTCATGCCGACATAAGATGGAATAACTAAGAATCCCATGCATATTGAATATGTTTTGCTAACAAATCGCAGGCTCTGCAAATGTAAACAAATTCCCTCCCCCGAAAACAGCAGAGAGAGTGCACCTCTAATAATAAAAACGTCATCAGCATAGAGGGAGATTCCATTGTCATGTTTAATTACAATGCCAACCGTTCCCAGCATAGATACGGTCGTTACACAACAGAGCCTCGGAGCTGGACTGAGAGCGAGGTGTTCCTCGGTGACTCACCGTGCCGACCAGAGGGAAGAGGAAGCCGGCGCCGACGCTGGCCCGGATGTCCCGGATGGGGACGACGAAGCCCGTGGGCACGCCCTTCCTGTCCGCCTCGTGGGAGAGAGACAGGTGGGTTTTCGCCATGCAGATGGGCAGATTGCCAAAACCCTGAAGGGGGACACAAGAAAGATCCAACGTTCGTTACGTTACGTTTCTCCCCCACACACTCCCCTACCAGGAGTGACCTTTAGCTGCTCAGCCGTTTTCATCCTAACCTTTGAATCTCATTTCTCTTAACCCTTCACAACTGACAATAACAGCAACCGCAAATATTCATTCCAATCAGGTTTTGCAGACGACTCGGGTGTAATAAAGTTTGGCAGGTGTAATGGGCCACCAAAGACAACAGGTTTGACAAGACAGGCTAGTCATGGTGCCCCTCTCGCTGCTATATTGCTGAGTAAGTGGAAGATATGCCGCAAATGTTATAACTGTACGTATATTGCTTGACTGGTATATTTGGACGTGTCCCTTTGTCCTTTAACATTTTAAGATTGTTGTGCTTTTAGTTGGGTTTGTAAACGTTTGCATTGCGGTATGCTATGTCGTTTTGCTACAGTATGTCGGAAATGCTTAACCTGAATGATTTTTCAGCGCCTCCCCCCCCTCCCTTCAAGAGGCGTTGTCTCTTGCCAGGCCATCATTGTAAATAAGAATTTGTTCTTATGTGACAGGGAGATCAGCCCCAACCACCTGGTTGCAGTTTTTGGAGTGCTCCCTGGCGAAATCAGGGTATCTGTCGCTCAAACAGATGCTGTGGCCTTCTCCTCTTTGTTGGCTAGACGCCTTATTTTGCTTAATTGGAAGTCAGCCATCCCTCCATCACATCGACGCTGGGTCGAAGATGTGATGGCACACCTAAAACTTGAGACTTAAATACTCCACCAGGGGCTCTACCCAGAAATTCTTCCAAGTTTGGCAGCCATTTCTGGATTATTTCAATCTAAAATTCCCGGCTGAGGATGCTTAGGCATAGGATAGGCAATTTCTATATGGCAAGTGACAACCTCTATAGGAACAATGCAATTTTCTTTGATTATTATTACTATTTTTATTTTATTTTTGTGCGGTTATATGTAGTCATGTATTGTATGTATGTTTGTACGTATGTATATAATGTTGTTGAACGTTTAAAAAACCAATAAAAACAATTTAAATAATAAGAATTTGTTCTTAATTGATTTACTGGTTAAATAAAAAAGGTACAAAAAATAAAATAATAATAAATAAAACATGTGTGTGAACACACAAATAAACAAGGAAATGCGAATCTCAAGTGGGACTCTCCAGGCGAGCTGCTGACCTGTTTGGTGTACAGCTCCACCTTGTGCTGGGCCTCTGGGAGCAGCTCGATGTCATCAGCACCATAGATCTTCTGGGCGATGGTGCGGATCTTATCGGCGATGGGCAGCTTATGGGGATTGAAGAACGCACACACAAACACACACAGCAGTGTATTCAGTCAGGCCCAAAGCTGTTGGAAGACCTTTTCCTAGATTGCTTTTATTTTCAGCGATACTGGTGAATTTGAGACTGGCTGGTCTTGGGTGAACAGGAGCAACACTCAACACTTATTCTCATGCAGAGTCATGAAGGGGAGCGACGCACCAGCTGTTCATCCCTGGCCCCTCTGGCGGGTTCAGTGTAGTGGAGAATAGACCACTTTCACACTGACTAACCTCCGCCCTGGAGGGTGTTATCAGACCTCCAGCTGCTCTCACACACAGTGTCTGGCCACATGATAAGACTAGACCAAGCTGATGCTGAATGAAAGAGTATTTTAACCATCATCTTTGCCTCAGTGATGTGAGAAGCGGTAGGTGGTCGAGTAGGGACGTTTTTGAGCTGGAGGACACGTGGTATTGAAGTGAAGTGGAAAATCAGAATACAGATGGATGGATGGATGGATGGATGAATGAATAGTGTTGATTGGAGGAAATCTAAGAGCTGATTGCAACTGAGAGAAAACAACAAAAGGAGTCATGCCTGACGACATTGATCAAATGTACCTCCACATCATAGAGGAACCTAAAGTCGCTGGGGGCCTCAGATGCTCTCTGCACGGCCTGGCCCAGGGCTACGGCGCCTGCACCACCCTCTGCCCAGTGGGAGCAGCGCACTGCGTCGAAGGCCCCTGTGGCCTTGGCTAGGCTGCAGATTAGATTGAGCTCAGCTTCTGTGTCTGTCCTGCAGGAGGGCAAAGGTCACAGGTTAGGAGGAGGGAAATCCCCTCTCACTTGAAACAAACATTTAACCTTCTTACTGGAAGAATCCCTTTTGGCTGCCCGAAACAATAGCTCAACTCTAATACCTTGGTGAGCGCAAAGGGGCTACAGCCCCCAGCCCTCTCTACTAAGCTCAGCATCTCCTTCTCTCCCTCAGTGTTCTTACAGATGGCCTTGATGAGAGCACTCCTCTTAGCCCGAGCTCAATTAACCTATATGTACTTTGTATATACGTTTTCACTATTAAACCTATTATTGATCATGAAGATCCATCTACAACATAATTTATGAATTTGGTTCCACCACACTATACTACCATCTACTATGTACCACTGCCAGAATTGTACCCCTCCTGCTGACTCGTTCACAATTTGTAAGTCGCATTGGATAAAAGCGTCTGCTAAATGACAACAACAAACTAGAATGGCAGTTAAGAGAGATGCTACACCCCGATACAACATGATCGGATAGGAAATGTCAGCGTTGTCACTGTGACTCACAATCCAACACAAGTGATTACAATACCACCTTTGTGCTTCACGTAATAATAGTAATAATCTGAGGCAAAATATGAAAACACACTGCGGAACACAATGAGGCTGAAAGGTATGCATCACTGTTTTTAACCTTCCATCATGAACAACAAACAGGTTGGTTTTTAAACCATTATCAGGGTGCCTTGGGAAGAAAACACAAACCTGACTTCCCTGTTATCCATACGGTTGTGTGTGAAAAGCCACAAAAAGACAAATGGTTTAATGTATCCAACATCATTATCAGCTACTTACTTGAAAGCGTTGACGGCCACCACCACAGGCACCCCAAAGTGCTTTGCGTTCTCAATCTGCTTCGCCATGTTACCACAGCCCTTCTCCAGCAGCTCCAGGTTCTACACACATGCACATGCACACACTTCACTTAAGGCCCTTTTAAAAACAGAAATCCCACAATAATGCCACAAAGAAGACCCTTCATTGTGCCGGCTTTGCTTTTTTACAGCAAAATGTCACCCCCCAGTGTGTGATTTTAGATAGCATGCCGTTCCAGAATCAGGCGTGATAATTCAAAGACATCCGTTTGTAAACGTTCTAAAACTGGGTCCGGTCACATCAAAGCAATGAGCATGAATGATGATACATAATGATGCAGTGCAGTATGGACAGCAGCCTATACATGGAGCGCTGTAATGCTGTCCATGGTGCTGAAATAGGTTTGGCTGTTTGTGGTGCTGAAATAGGTTTGGCTGTTTGTGGTGCTGAAATATGTTTGGCAGTTTGTGGTGCTGAAATAGGTTTGGCAGTCTGTGGTGCTGAAATAGGTTTGGCAGTTTGTGGTGCTGAAATAGGTTTGGCAGTCTGTGGTGCTGAAATAGGTTTGGCTGATGATTATTATCCTAAGATCATGTGGTCAGCCTTTGATGCAACAGCGGATAACTGGACAGAGCAATATTCCAGTGGGTTGGTGGTGCGAGGATAGTGGCATAGGGCAGTGCTCCACTTTATAGTTGTGGTTATGATTACCTACAAGCTACATTAAGGCCTACAACCTCACTGTCCCGGCATCCTGCTAGTGACATTTACAACAATAATATTTTTTCTTTTATTATTATATATTTCTTTAACCTAAAACATAGTTTGCATTTTACATGCCTACGAAAATGGAGTCAAGTGTGGCCATCTTTAAAGCACATAAATGCTTTCCCGTAGTGGCTTCCTAATGTGCCGATCCATAAATATGTTCAGAGCTTTTGAACCAAATCGAATTGTCCTGCATTTTAGATGTAGCCGTGATGCTCCGACCCTGGAAATGGCACGAGATGAGCGTTAAACCCAGGTTGGCGGCTACAGCACCACTCTGGTAGCGGATGAAAAAAGCACCACACTTTGATGACAGGATCAGTCAACATAAAATGATCATAAAAATTAAGTTGATGTATGGATTTACCTCCTCCACATACTCCTTGGGCAGGGGCATCCCAGCAGTGACCTAAAGAAGAATTAACAACAGAAATCCAATAAGTAATTCACCAAATCTCCATAAACACAGAACCTCCTGAATTCATCATCTCCACCCCCAAGTAGTTTCAATCCGTAAACACACAGCGGGACGCACACAACAGTTGAGGGGGGGGGGGATGCACTCTTCCTGCATGACCTCCACACAGCAGGAAATGTAATTACATTCCCAGCAGTGCACCTGCATTCATTGAGCGAGGATAAAACATTGTAGGAAACGAGGGGAACATTTAATGTGACATGTGAATGTTCTTAAGCCTGATCCCGTCATTAGGATTCACAGCACAGAGCCACGTGGAAAAAAGACTGGAAAGAGAGTGTCTTTTATATGTTAAAGGTGCTATAGATAACATTTCTATGTAGAGTTCATCATTTAAGAAAATACATCCACAGAGCTTTTAGAAAGGTGCGAATATAAGTATTGCTTTTCCCCCAAAAAGCAAGATACTTGATTAATGAATGCATCATTTAAAAATGTTTTGCAGGTCCGAAATCAATGTTGTTTACATGTTGCGTGCATGTATCCCCTCTCTAGTTCCCATTTACCCACATGGAATGTAACCGATTGGATAAATGTGACCGCGCCCAGTGCTTGCGCCCAGCGCTTAAAGAGAGGTCAAATCGCGTAAATCACACCAAAATATGTGATTTCGTTTTTATAGTTTTCTTTTCATATGATCACAGTTTGAATGTTTAACCTCTTAACAGTCGGGCAAATTTTTCACAACGCATGTCGATTGCATATCCAAAGTAATTTGCGATTTATTATACTTCATACTTATAGCACATGCATGAGTCTGGTCTCTTTTGAAAGGTAACATTCTGAAGTTTCTTACACAATAAAAGATAAATCACTTTGAGTGCTAATTAGAGAAACAGAGGTTTGAACACACTGAAATAAAATATTTGCTCCTTACTTTTGTGTTGACTAAAAAACTCTGCTGGTGTTTTAGGGCCCCTCGATGCCAAAAAACGATCTTTTATCAAAAGCCTTGGTGTCACTTTTGATAGTGATTTTAAATTTGACAGACAAATTGGGTCTGTAGTTAAACTAAAGGCTCCTTTTTTCAGTTGAGAGGCTTTTGACCAAAGTGAAGCCCTACCTCTCTCCCAATGACCTGGAGAGGGTTATCCATGCCTTCATATCTTCTAGACTGGATTACTGTAATGCCCTGTATGTGGGTCTAGACCAGCTCTCCCTGCGACGCCTGCAGCTAGTGCAGAACGCTGCTGCACGCCTCTTGACCGGCACAAAGAAGCGTGAACACATCAAACCAGTGCTGGCTTCCCTGCACTGGCTCCCTGTTCGTTTCAGGATTGATTTTAGAATTGCGATGTTTGTGTTTAAGGCATTAAATGGTCTGGGTCCTCAGTACCTAGCTGAACTTCTCCATGCTTGCACCCCAGCTAGAGCACTGAGGTCATCAAATAAACTACTTTTAGATGTACCAAGGCTAAAAACAAAAGGTGACAGAGCTTTTGCAGTGGCTGCCCCTAAATTGTGGAACAGTCTACAAATTAGGTCTGCTCAGACCCTAGGAGAATTTTAAAGCTCAGCTAAAGACTCACCTGTTTTCATTGGCGTTTTGAGGCTTGGTAAGCCAGTCGTGTCGTGATTGTTTTGTACTGTATTTTGCATTTTTAGTATTTCTGTTTTCATATTGTAAAGCACTTTGGTGCAACTTCGGTTGGTTTTAAATGTGCTATAGAAATAAAGTTGACCTTGACTTGTTGCCAGATGCCTGTTTTTGGGTTCCAGCTGAGAGGTAGGAGCGGTTCCGTAGCCTGAAGTCTTAGTCATACAGGTCCAAAGTATGTACGGTACGTCGAACGTTAACAAGTTAAGAACATATTTACTATAAAAGCGATCAGTTATAGTATCTCTAATAGTAACATTTATTTGTTTAAAAAAGGCTGTTTGTGTGTGACTTTGGTCATTGAGTGGGGGGCGAAGTTCAATTTGCATGCAAATCAAGATGAGTGCCTCTGAGTTTTGACGACCATAAATAACACACATGGCTCTGTTGATGTTATTGAGACACTCGCCGCAGCTATGAACAAACTTTCGGCTTCAGGATCCATCGGATTTAATGAACGAGTAGATAATGGACTTTGTCGATGACTCTGCCTCAGAGGGTAGTTGATTTTCTACCGAAGACTTTATTTCCATGGTCTTTCTGCTTTATTTATGGGTAAGTTGTTGCCCTCGGACGTCCCGTTGCATCGGTTGAAAGCTAAAATGGCCACCATTTGATTGACACCCTGCTTGACATATTACGTGCTTCCAATCTCGGGTTATAAAACCAAACAGCCAACGGGCGTCCGAACTTTCGTCACTTTCAAAAGACACCAGACTTGTACTACACAAAACGTTTTTCGAAACAAAGAAAATGTTATTGTAATACAATGGGAATAGTTACCATTCCTTTAGGGATTTAACATAATCAAACACAAACAAACAAAGCGCTGCTCTAAAAACTGTGATTGTTATTTTTGTTTAGGATCAGCATTTTTTTGGTTTGTTGTGGCTTTACATTTCATACTCCTCTATCCACTAAGTGCAATATATGTATACTTATTCATCCTATGGATATACTGACTGCAAGCAACTTTGTTCGCTGTGATAACTGCATTTTTGTGATACTGTGATTTATTGTGTAACACCTTTTAAGTTGCAAGTTCTTTATCTCATTATATGAAGTATAATGACAATAAAGACATACATTCTGTACTTTCACAATCTGGAAAAATCTGGAAAATGACAATGGAGACATGTGGCCACAATCGCTGGTCGCAGTCTCAAATGGCTCAAGTGTGACATCTAGTTATCTATAGCACCTTTAACTTTTATTCTCTCAAGGAAACTTTGCGATTTACATAAATGAAAAGAATATCAGAACAATAAGCACAAGAGTGGTTCAGAAATTAATTAGAAGCCGCTGACAAAGATATTTGTTGAGGAAAGCCCAGTAAACTCACCGCTGGTCCTCCTCCGTGCATCTTCAGGGCTCGAACCGTGGCCACCAGGACCACCACGTGGGGCCTCAGGCCTGAGTAACGGCACTTGATGTTGAAGAACTTCTCCATACCGATGTCGGCGCCGAAGCCAGCCTCCGTCACTATTGAGAGGACAATGTTGAGAGACGTTGCAAGGTACAGAACCAGTTGTTATGCATAGCAGAGCTCGTGGCTGTGAGGGATACTGACGAATATTATTGGTGACAGTCGGGAATCATTCTCCAGTTGATGTAACTATTGCAACATCACTGGTATCAAAACAGGCTAGGTATCTGGCATGGACATTTGACCAACGTAAGATTTTCCACATAAATATAAATAGTTTGCCTCATATGATAATTGCCTAACTAATTTTCCAGCAAATGTTTAAGAGTTTTTCATTTATATTTAGAAAATAAGTTCCACAAGGTGCATCAACAAGTTTGCAAAAATACAAAAACACAACAACCAATGCGTAACAAAATACGTTGTGACTTAGGCATTTCTTCCTCTTACATACATACCGGTACATGTCATACACTAGGCAGTTGTTTTACTTGCCCAAGTCATGCGATCGCAGTCTGTGTATGTAACGTTAAAATGCACAAATCACATGAGTGAGTTAGGCAGATGAGGATTTTTTTAACGTAACAAACGTTCTGATTAGCTGAGGACATAGGCACTGAGCCAGGGTGATGCAGCAGTGTGAGGAGAGTAGTTAGGCAGAAATGTAAATTTTTAAAAAGAAAATTACTTCTGCAATTATCGTATGAGGCTAACGAATATAGCATCTACACTCATTGCACACACATCCACACTCAGTTTTTTAAAAGTTTTTTTATTATCTTTTTCCGTTTTTCTCCCATCCCAATGTTAGTCGTTATATCAATTCCCAATCCCCTTCCTGGTCATTGCGCACTCTACCCCCTACCGTCGGTCCGGGAGGGCGGAGACTATCACATGCTTCCTCCGACACATGTGTACCCAGCCCATCGCTTCTTTTCACCTGTCCTCGAATCTTCACTTTTAATTTCGTTTTGAATTGTTTTACCGGTACTTCCTTTTTTTTATATTCATTGACCGGGAGCTCTTTCATGTGGCTGCACACCAGAACGTCGCAAACCGGAAGTCCTCAGACAGCAGTTTTACCCTTTACCTTACCCCAAGTCCACCCTTGCAAGGTCTTAATCTAACTTCAAAAAACCTCAACGAAAAAAGGCATTTTATTTGCAGTATATGTATGGTACATGGAACACGCAAGCGAAAAATAGTGGTTGCGAGTTTGTATTCTCCATTGGGTTGCACATACAGTGTGCTTCAGTGACTCGTTCATTTCAGTCATTACAGTGCTTAATGTCGGGTCAGCTTGTCATTTATTTCTGTCAATGTGCTGGTTCTGTAGCAGGACTGGGTCAGCCAACAATACATCCTTGGTACCGAAGATAGTCTACTCTACACGCTCCCTCCTCCTCAGCTAGAACTCTGTGATCAATCTCGCTCTGTGAAGTTTCTCATAGTTCGCTCGGCTTAGTCCATTATTTCACATCCCATGGGGGTGTTTCATTACCATATATGGATAATCATGCACGAGCATAGACGGTAAGAACAATGGTATTTATCAACACGGAGTGTGCGTACGACCTGTGCACGCACGGTTGATAAATCCAAATTTGTCTGTGCGTAGAGACATTCTAAATTCCGGGCGTACGAACGAAAATAGAACACTTTCTACGCATTATTGATAAATGAGGGCCCTGGACTCCACTCACCTACGAAGCCCTCGGGTCCGACCAGCTTCAAGGCGATCTTATCGGCCAGGATGGAAGAGTTGCCATGGGCAATGTTGGCAAACGGGCCGGCGTGAACGAACACGGGGGTCCCCTGTCGGACGAAAGGACTCTCAGCATGAGCAACAGAACACAACCCAAGGCAATGCAATATGTGCTTCACAAAAGAAAAAAGACAGGCATAAAATGAGCACGTAAAGTGCAGACATATAAAATCACCGTTTTTCACATTAAGATCTAACATCCCAACAGGCCACCTTGTTTATGGATTGATTCAGTTAAAAAAATAGACAATAATAAAAAGAGTAAGATAGAGAATAGACAGAGTAAAATAGTGCAATAGTGCAGTGCAATAAGTAGTAGAATAGACATGAAATTAGTACATAAAGTGTAGACAAATTAAATCTCTCTTTTTTATACAGTGCAATAAAGTAGTTCTGGATTACTGTTTTAACAGCTTAAAGTCGTCTTTACCTTCTCTGTTTGGTATCCACAGTTTAAAACCTGACTGTCTTCCCTCCTGTTTGATACCCACTTTTACCCTTCAAACCTCCCACTCAGGGAGCAGTTCCCTCTCTCAGGGTGCAGTTCTAGGCCTGGGTCCTACACAGTTTTAAAGCCCGACAGTCTTTCTTGTTTGATACCCACAGTTTAATACCCGACAGTTTTGAATCTGTAATAAAAAGCAATAGACAGAGTAAAATAGTGCAGTACAATAAAATAGTAGAATTAAAATTATGCAACAGTGCAGTGCAATAAAAAGTAAAGTAAAATAGAGGTGACAAGCTGAAGTTCAGATCATTTAAGGAGGGGGAACGGTTTTAATGCAAATGAAATGAAGCAGACAGCTTTGATCATCTTTAGTTTTGTCAATCTTTGTTAAAAAAAAGACTAGTTCACTCCTTTCCCACTCAGGCTCGGCTTAGATAACAGAGGATTATGTTTGCGACCAAACCGCCTGAATGCCAGCACCATCTGTCCTCTCCAGACACGTGTAGGAAAGGCCTCGTTAGTGCTGCTCATGGGTCTGAGCGTTGCACACATGCACACTTTCCTAACCCAGTTACAGATCTAAGGACCAACTCCCACGCCGGTGTCCTTTCCGCGTAGTCGAGTTCGAGCCCAGAGTAGCGCTCTTGCGATTAAAGCCTCGTCAGCCGTGCGTTTTCAACCCACCTCCAAAGTCTGCATCAGGTTCGGCTTGATGGCGTCCCTCATTAGTACGGTCAGCGCTCCGCTCACGCCCTGTAGGGAGAATGCATGGCATTGCGTTAAAGCCCCTTCGCTCATCGTGACAACTGGAACGAATCTTCCCATAAAAGCAGCTCCTTCTCGACGGCTGTCTTAATGAGCCCTCCGTCGCTTAATTGATGAACTCTATGCTTTATTCAGAGTCTATATAGTGGTATAGATCTATTCATATTTGTCACCCAAATTTCTTCTATGTTTTGCATGACCATTATGTCATTTTACAGCATTCTCACAAAACTCCTGTGTCACTTTTAGTCTTTGAAACCTTACAGCCTCAATACAATTATTCTAGAGGATTCTCTTTATTATTCTGTATATCCTGAAGAAAACTGCTCATTACAAGGTATATTACACCTTGACAAACGGTGTTTAACTTCTTAACAACAGTCCTGCACATTTTGCATAAAACGGCTGTCGATTGCATAAGAAGAATCACTCTGAGTGCTATTGTCATAGAGTTACAGAGTTTTGAATATATATTTTTTCCTTTTCGTCTGAATTATTTTGCAAACAGATGCCTGCAGATCTATCTACTCTACTCTAGGGCTGTCCCCGACTAAGGATTTGGATGGTCGACTAGGATTGGCCAAAATTTGCCGTTAGTCGACAATTTTTTTTATCATTCCATTTGGGCTGTGGGGGTGCTTAATGTCTGAAGGAGTCGACTGAAGGCTTCTTGTCCTCTGCAAAAGCATGCAATTGGTCCACTGATGGATACATCTTGATATTTGTCTAGTCTAGTGTGTTCATTAGATGGGTGAAATCTCTTTCAGTGCCTCTGTGCCTGTTTTTGTAGGCAGTTAGCCTCTGGTATGCGTGCCATTAGCGTTAGCCACGCTTCTAGGCCTCTTTTCTTTTGGAAAAAATGATAAAATAAAAATATATATATATATTTTTTTTAAATTATTATATTCGACTAAGAGGTTGGCTAGTGGACTACGGCTCCTTTCGACCGATTAGTCGACTAATCGCTTAATAGGGGTCAGCCCTACTCTACTCTATAGTTATTAGCTGAAAACACTGCTGGGGCCATAGCCTGAAGTCTTACCTAGAACATGTCAGCTCAAGCAATCCTTTATCTACCGCGGTCAGGCCACTGAACTTAGAAGCAGGCTAGGACAGTGTTTCTAGTTGCAGCAGCGCAATAGTTAGAATAACCTAGGTGGTGAACAACCAGGAGATCACTGCAACTCACACAAGTTGGAGAACTATCTCTCTCTCTTGCTCTCACACACACACACACACACACACAAAAGGAGCCGCATGTGATTGGTGGAGGCGGGACCCTTACAAAAATCTGTTGTTGCTAATCATTGACACATGCTAGCCTGTAATAATCCCCCCCAGAAAAATCTACTTTGCATTTGATATATTGCAAATATATGCCATCACACACACTGGCATTTAAAGGGTTAGAATTATAAAATTAATATGTGGTGGTATGATCAGGGCTGAAGTTGAATAAAAGATTGTATTATTTTCAATCTGACATTACAAAAAAAAATTCAATCTGACATTACAAAAAAACTGAAAATCCATCTAAATCAGTGTTGTTGCTAATCATACATATGCTAGCCTGTTTTTTAACACTAATTTGTGATGCCATCACAAACACTGGCATTTAAAGGGTACAAATAAAAAAAAGCCTGCACCAGAATGCAGGAAATGAAGTCTTTGTAACAAAAAATGTCCTGGTGGGGGACCCCCAGACCCCCTGCTTAAAAAGTGGCCTGACTGGGGCTATATTTTGCACTATATTATCTGGCCTGAATGATTTCCCCAGTCTGGCCCTGGTTAAAAGCCTCCAATGCTTATTAGTAGGGATGTCCGATATTATCGGCCGACCGATATTATCGGCCGATATCGGCAGTAAAATGTGATATCGGAAAATATCGGTATCGAATTTTTTTTTTATTTTTACATTTATTTAACCTTTATTTACCCAGGCAAGCAAGTAAGAACCAATTCTTATTTTATTTATTGTCAAAAGTATGCATGTTGGTTTAATTCAACAACAAGAGATATGTAATGTTAATTTTTACTTTTTTAATTATCATATTTTGCACAGATAATGCTTACATTTAGAAAGCCTTTTGAATGCATCCAGTGAAATTATTAATTACCTAAAATTATTCAGTTTTTTTGGGGGGAAACCCTGCATATATCGGTATCGGTTGGTATCGGTATCGGTATCGAAATTAAGAGTTGGACAATATCGGAATATCGGTAAAAAAGCCAATATCGAGCATCCCTACTTATTAGTGTGTGTGCGTTTGAACGTGTGCATGTACACGCGAGCCGTGTATTTCCGCCATTGGTGTCACCGCGCATGCGCACCAGGCATTTGGCTGCCTGGTGCGCATGCGCGGTGACACCAATGGCGGAAATACACGGCTCGCTCTGTAAGTAACACTCGTGGAGTAACTTTTATTAGCAACTCCGAGCCTCCAGACCCCACTGTAAAGCTGTGTTAAACCCATATTGTACGCTGGGTATCTTTGAAATTCATATCTGATATATTTTTGACACACCCCGAGCCCCCCGATCACGCTTGGTAGTTTCTTTTTAAACTGGTCGCGGTCTACCTGAGAGTGACTGCGGTAGAGCCCCAGCACCGCAGTCACGAAAGGGGCTAGCCTGATGTTATCATTGGGAATGGGTCTGAGCTCGCAAAAGGGCAAATACCGCCACCTACGCCTTCCAGCCGGTATTGCATTAGAAATTATGTAATTTCTTTTCTGGGCCGATCTGAGCCGTGCGGGCGGGGTTTAAATACTCCGGCAGGACGAGTGTTTACAACGATACATCTGCGAGGCTGCCCCCGCCCCCCTTCATATGCAATGCCGGACAACGTGAAACGGACCTCCGTGAGCAGTATTTGGAATGGCGATCAGATAATTGGATAATTTTTTTGCATTACATCGGAGACAAGGTAAGAACACTATATATCAAATCTTGCGTTGATCTGATATTTCTTTCTCCCGCGATCGAAGCTGTGTGTGTGGACTGTGTTGTGCTTTTTACCGTTGGCTGCGGTGGGGGGGGGGGGGCGAGCACCCCGCTACAAGCCCCATTTCATGTATGCACGAGGAGGCATAATAATGATAATCTAGCGTTGATTTCAGGAAGATTCGATAATCAGGCGAAAAATTACAACGTGATAACTGGATTCCACTAAAACGCTATTATCGCGTCTTTTCCTGGAATTACTAAGAATCACCAAAACTATACTCATATTCAAAACGGTATAAAACGGAAATGTACGGATGAAAAAACAATCTGTTTTATTGCATGTTGACCAGAAGCAACTCACTGACAATCAACGGTGTTATTAGACCCATAGCTATAATAGAAGATATATTTTAAGCACTGGCAAATTTCTCCCCATTGATTAAAGCGATGGCGTTCTAGCCAGAAGGTAGACAGCAACCCCTGGCGCTGAATGAGTTAACATTTTAAGCATTTTATGAGCAAACACAATTCGTTAGATTGGACATTTGAAAACGGTCTCGAATGGCCAAAATGCTCTGGAGATTATAGCCTGCTAACGTTACCAGGTAAACTTTTCTTTTCACCAGTTAACCCGATAGGCGTGCTGATCAGCAGTAATGCAACGTCATGATTGTCGATTGATGGGATAAATCGGTAAATAGACAGATTTGTTTATGTAGGCTATATTAAGCAACACAAATGATGAAAGATAGTGACAAAAACAATGGATGCAATGTCATGGGTCATGAAAATACAAATTAAGCAAGCTCTATACATTACGAAGTAAACGAAATAAAATACGAAATGAACGGAATACTAATGGTGAAAAATACTGTTATGTCTATGGCTCATTTCGGGTTTATTTCCCCCCTTCCTGATATCTGCCAACAGCGCTGTCAGGTGCAGACTGCTCCATGAGCCAACTGCGCTGGAGCAGATCAGGAGAAAACTGCACACATATGGGCGTGTCTGCTCTAGTATCTCATCTGCGCAATGTCCTTTGTGGATAGCCAGTGTGTTACACATGGACCATATGTAGGGGGGTGGAGGAGGTGTACAGGCCACTGACCAGGTCCTCTGTGGTGACTGGTTGCCCGCTGCGGCTGGTTGCCACCACCATCTTGGCCAGGCGCTGCCGCATGTCCTTCAGGCTGCTGGTGAGGGCCAGGACCGCCATAATTTCACTGGCCACTGTGATCTCAAACTGGGCCTGAGAGGGGGTGTTACACATCGATATTAACATGGTAGACTTGAGACTCAAGTACATTCATTCAACAGTGAGCTGGATAAAGAATTGAAACGGTCCTTCAACTGAATAACTAAACTAACTTCACCTACCTCTCTAGTGTGTCCCTTCTCGGTCGGCGCCTGGCCAACTGTGATCTTCCTCAGGAAGCGGTCGTTCGTGTCCAGCACTGGAATGAAGCACAGAGACATACATTTCACCATGGCTACATACTGCGTGATGTTAACATCTAGCGATGTGTTATAGATCTACTGAAGTAAATAATACATTACACACACAGGACTGGGTTCATAGTGGGGTACCTCTATGCCAGGTGACGGCGGCAGGGTCGATGTCGAGGCGGGCGAAGCGGGTTATCTCCTCCTCGGTCAGTGTGGCGGGGTCCGTCTTCGCAATGCCCAGTTTCTACACATCATTACAGGAGAGAAAACAGACTCTCTAGCAAGGAAACCCTGAACAGATGATCTGCCCCGTGTGGCTGAACGAGACGAAATAGAATGTAAAGAGTTCTTTAAGAGCCGTTTTTGTTTACTTTCAATCGGTTGACCTGGATGGGGGAGAACTGCCTCTGGCCTCCACTGAGCGGGACCAGTCGATTGTACAGAGCCTGCGGGCAGAGACGGAGAAAGACACAAGTCACAATCCACCACCTGACTGGAGCGGTGAAATCTGGGCGATGGCGTTTTGGAGACAGGGGGAAGCGTTATGGACCTTGTCAGTCTGAGTGGCCTCGTGGAACATGCGGGCGTCGACGGCGGCGGCCACCAGGTTGTTGGCAGCTGTGATGGCGTGGATGTCCCCGGTGAGATGGAGGTTAAACTGGAACGACAACAGATCCATTAGGGATATGAGAGAAGCCCGTTTGTATTGATTGCTAAACCAAGTCCCCGGCGGTGAAACCTTTCCTCACCGTGTGTTTTGATTAATTGAGTTTGAGTAATGGTTTCATACCAGGTTGTATTTACACTAGCATTGCTAAAAAATGCTAATGAGAGGCTCAGAATCAGAATCGCATTTATTCGCAAATGTACATAGATGACACAAGGTATGTAAATACACACCAGACTGTTATATGCACGCCAGCGCATGGACATACGACAACTCCCATTCGGACAGGACAACACACAGGCTTATATACAGACTATAGCTATAGCATAATATGTAGCATATACAGATTAATACAATGCACAAGATTAAAAGTTGCACTTAAAAGAATTGCACTCAAATCATATACAGACTACACAGTATAATACAAGCACTTCTATCCCTTCTCTCCCTTTCCCCCCCGGTAGCTAGCTGACCTCCATCTCTACATCCCACCCCGGAGGCTGTGGTCCTCCAACTCTGGTCTCCTCTCCATCCCCACCACCAACCTCCCAGAGCATTCTCTGTTGCCACACCCACCCTCTGGAATTCCCTCCCTCCAACATCCGTAATGCTACATCCCTGGACTCATTAAAATCACAACTCAAATCTTACCTCTTCACCAACTTTATCAATGACTCTGCCTGACTTCCCCTCTTTTACCCAATTGTTCCTCCAATTTCCTTCCCCTTAGTTTGCCCCCCTCCTCTGTTAAGCGCTATATACATTTATGAAATTATTATTATTACAAGGACCATTTGCATGTTCTTGGTATCTAGGGAGGGACATATATGGACCTCAGGGAATGTATTCCCAGTGTAAGCAATATTGTGTCTGTTACTATGCTTGAGTAAATTGTAATGAACCAAAGTAGAATATAAATTATTATTAGTTATTATTTTTTCATCTTTGACAGTGAATAACACCATGCTAACATTGACCAAAAGTGAAGAATTCACTCATTCAGCACCTTCTTGAGATCAAGTTTACTAAAAAAAATCTATGCAAATGAACAAAGGGCAGATGATTTATATGGGTTTTTGTAGATACAGTACTGAATTTTGCCATCCGGACACATGCAATTTTAAATATGAATATAGGATATAGAATATCAGGCCTATAAATGACCTTATTATGGCCAAGTCATACATGGGCCAAATCTCCTCTTTCCAATGGCAGAGTTAAATGTGGATTTAATACCACCAGGCGCCCGTTACAGTGCAACAAAGACTGTGAATGAAATCTACTGTAAGTACAGTTACTTTTGTATAATGTCCATAGCGCCGCCATTTTTTAGACGTTCACAGAAAGGTAAAGAAACCATATATTTGTATATTATGACAATAACATTCAGGTTTGTTCGACCCATGAGATATAATCACGATTGTGGTGCACCGCATAGTGCCTCGCACACCTACGCGGCCGTCCCGGGTTCGCCTCCCGCTCCCGGTGATATTTGTTGCATGTCTTCCCCGCCTCTTCTCCCGTTCATCCTCTCCTCCTCTGTCGGTCATGTCTGACCATGAAAAGCAATAAATGCTAAAAATAAATATCTAAAAAAATAAATAAAATCATTGCTAAATGTAGTGCTGAAAATATACACTTTGACTGCTGTTCTGATAGGGTTAGGGTCTTTACTCTTGGCTACATTTGAAAAAGAAACACAACATTACGGGAGAACAACGGGAGCAATTAGGGGTATGTCATGTATGTCATATTTATGTTATGATGAATTGAAAATGGGGGACCCTGATGTAAACAAGACGAAAGTCTTTCTCTGGTCTGCATCCCCTTAACAATAGTGTGTATTGAGCTGTACTGTATTGTACCCATTCTGCAATCCGTTCATACAATTTTCAATCAATCAATCACTTAATACAGACTGTATTGATCCATTTGTGACGTGAAATAAATCTCGGTCCGATACCGCCGATTGGGCTTAAAAGGGGAAATATCATGCGGTTTTGTACAAATTCATTGAATCTGTGGAACATGTTTGTTCTGTTTTTTTTTGCAAGGAAACTACACTAAATCTAACTTTATTTAAAGAAACTAGACTAAATCGAACTGTATTTAAAGAAACTAGACCAAATCTAAACTTTATTTAAAAGAAACTAGACTAAATCTAACTTTATTTATTTTCCTTTCTTCCCTTGTGTTGAACACAGTGTTTTTGGTGGCAGTAGCAACACAACACTGCACCCCACACCAAAGAGTAAAAAACCTTTACAAACTGGTCAGTACATTAGGTAGGCACAGTAAATTGATTGATTAACACATTAGTTGCCATGGGTTATATCCATCAATATAGCCAGTCTGCCACCGTTGAAAGCCTATGGAGATGTTTACCTTCTTTGCAGAGCTATAACTTTTTTAATTTTATTGCTATATCTGCATTACTATGGCCCATTCAACATCGATTATCTATCGTTCCGGATGTGGGAATGTTATATTTTTTCATTCATACATTGTTGTGTTAATACCGTCTTGAATATAAGTATGTTTATAAGCTTTTCTGCTGTAATTCCAAAAACGCTAGTTATAGGCCCAAACGCATATGATAGATTATCGATTGCCGTTTCTTTCCTATACACGCTATATTAAAAAAATTCAAATGTATATGATCGGTATACATTATGCTTCATCATGCGTGGAGGAAAGGGGGGGCGGGGGTCGTCTATAATTCCTTTATCGTCAGTAACGGCTTTATGTAGTATGGGCTGATATATTGATCAGACTGTTTGAAAACAAAGAAACGCACAATCGGGCTGAAAATAACGTTACTGTCCTCTTACCGTTCGCCGATGAGACTGGAAGAAAAAGATCCCAATTATTTGACGCCGATCGCCTAGATCCATTTCCGGTTTGTATGGCGCAATAAACGCCAAAATCATATCGATTATTGCGTTATGGAAGCGATCCATATGCACGCCAGTGTTTGTCTGTAGTCCCGTAGTAAGATATTACTGCCGGAGGGATTTCCTCGACGCACCGATCACAACGTCCGGTTTTGAGAGTGTAACACGCCCGACCATCCACCAGGCGGCGGTATTGAGGCGTTGCAATCTCATTCAGGGTCCCGCTGCAGGGTCGGAGGTTCGCTGGATGAATTATGAATGCCATGGCGAAAAAAGTGAAATATTGATTTTAAAAACGGCTTACGCCGTTGTTGCCGTTCAGCGCATGGCGGCCAAAAACGGCGTAACTCGTTTATGGCGACCAATGTGTTAAAGCCAATTTATTGCTTGTGTCCCCCCTGTGACGTCACAACGAGCAATAATTCTGAACAGATGTTTTAGGTGTGAAGACTTCAAAACCCTGGTGGAATGGCAAAGAGTACCTCAATAACATGTCGGACCACATCCATACAAAGACTAGGCAACACCCACTTTACGTAATATGTCCCCTTTAAAAGAGAGCTTTGTGTGCTCATATAAACTAACAGTTTGGGAGTGAAAAGAGAGCAGCACAGCACCTCCTCCATGGGAATGACTTGGGAGTATCCGCCTCCTGCAGCACCGCCTGTATACGGAAAAGAAACGCCTTAGCACTGATATAATGCATATTAAATCATACATTTTTATTTCTTTTAACGATGCCTTAGCATTGATATATTGCATATTAAATCATTAAAATAAAGATTAAAAAAAAAGGATGCCTTAGCATCGATATATTACATATTAAATCATTTAAAAAAACTAAAAAGTATGCCTTAGCACTGATGTGGGGTGACAGTGGCTCGGGAGGTAGAGCAGTCGTCTGGTAATCCGGAGGTTCCCGATTCGATTCCCGGGCAGCGTGTCGAAATGTCCTTGAGCAAGACACTTAACCCCTAATTGCTCCCCATGAGCAGGTTGGCACCTTGCATGGTTGCCCCCGCCGTCGGGTGTGTGAACGTGTAAGTGAATGGGTAAAAATGTGAGGAACAAATTGTAAAGCGTTTTTGATATAAATGCAGCCATTTACCATTTCATATATATTACACATAATTAGAAAAACTGAAAAACTATGCCTTAGCATTGATATATTACAATACCATTTTACTGCAATACAGATTTTTGGAATGAGGTGAACAGACTGAAAACGTTATCGTATTAGATCAAACATATTATATATATATGTATTTTTTTATTTTTTATTATTGCAAATGGTAAATGGTGCATTTATATAGGGCTTTTAGCCAAAGCGCTTTACAATTTTGTTCCTCACATTCACCCATTCAGTCACACATTCACACACCGACGGCGAAGGCAACCATGCAAGGTGCCAACCTGCTCATCGGGAGCAATTAGGGGTAAAGTGTCTTGCTCAAGCACACATTGACACGCTGCCCGGGAGGAGTGGGAATCGAACCGGGAACCTTCCGACTACCAGACGACCACTCTACCTCCTGAGCCACTGTCACCCCAGATGTTAACAAAGTTTTCCATTGGGGACATAAATAATAGTTAATAATAATCAAGTTGTGGTCAGTGTGTGTTAAAGAGGCACTATGCAATTTGTTGTACAATATTTAATGTACAATTGGCCAGTTTGTGATGCACGCTAAATAATAAGATACGCTTTCATGTCAATTCTGTGAAAGAATACATACAAAATTCCTGCTTTTTGATTTTTTTCTTTTTCAGTTACAGATATCGAGATATATCATACGGTACCGTAATTCCTCTAATAGTAACCGGGTCTCAAATACAAGCCGGGTCTCTATTAATGGCCGGGTGCGCTCTTGAGCTAAGCAATTATAAGCCGGCCTCCTAATACAAGCCGGGTTACTAATATACTGAGCTGCATACTGAGCTAGTTACTTGATTTCACTTTGAAAACGTTGAAATGACCAGTGACCGGGCGGTTAGGTGGTCGAGCGGAGATTGCGTTCGTCACCAGCCCCGGAGCTGTGAGCTTGGTTCGCCTGTTCGAATCCAGCTCACAGCTCCGGGGTTGTCACCAGCTTGGCTGGCCGTCTGCACTGATACAATTGGCTGTATCAGAGGGTGGGAGAAGCTGGCGGGGTGGGTCCGGGTCGTTGTAAACAGCGACTCCTACAGTTCGGTCGGGGCGCCTGCTAAGCGCGGATTGGACGTGAGGGGGATAGTGTGGTCCTCCCACACGCTACGCCCTCTCAATGAGAATCCGCGCTGCCGGGTGAAAAGAAGCGGTGATTGGCTGGACGTGTGTCGGAGGAAGCACGTGGTAGCCTCCACTCTCCCAAATGATCTGACTGTGGGGGGTAAAGCGCAGCGACCAGGAAGGGACTGGGAATTGGCATACGACTAACATTGGGATGGGAGAAAATCGGAGGAAAATGGAGGGGGAAAAAGACAAATAAAAAAAAAAAAAAAAAGAAATGACCAGTGACCACCTGTAATTGCACTGTTTACTATTTCATACAGTACTTGGTTTCAATAAATGAACCCAGTACATTTTACTGGGTTCAAACTGACACAAAATGTTGATTTATTCATTATGATCCGTTTGAAAATTTGAAATATAGGCCTCCCTCTTATACAGGCCTCCTCCTAATACAAGCCTGGTACCCGCTACAGTTGAAACAAATACAAGCCGGGGTTACTATTAGAGGAATTACGGTAATTACATTTCTTGCAATATTATTGATTATCACAGATAACATGTATTGTGATATAATCGTTATCAAGGGCCAAATATCCATATCATCCCACCCATAATTAAGAGGGTTACATGTTTAATCCATTTAAAGAGAGTTACATCATCTTCTGTGCTGACCTTTGATGCCAAAAGTGGGTCCCTGGGAAGGCTGTCGGACGCAGGCAAAGACATTGAGCTTCATGTGGGCGCCCAGGGCCTGGACCAGGCCGATGGTGGTGGTGCTCTTGCCCTCCCCCAGTGGGGTGGGCGTGATGCTACAGACAAGGAGCAAAGCAACAGTTGTGATAGGAGGATCAAGAAAAGAGGGCAGGTTTGAGATAGGTCAATATCATCGACAACAGCACTTGTCACACTTGCTGCTCTAATACTGCATAACTGATTAATTTATGCAAATGTTTTATCAATTTAACTAATTTATAAAAAGATAACATGGAATCCACGACTATTAGTTCATTTAAAACAACGCATCTATAAGATTGTTGTAACTGAGGGGTACAATTCCCTGACTGTATTACTAGATATGATACTTACTACCACTACCTTTGTACTTAATATTCGGCCACCCAGTACACGGCATAAATATATTATCATGAACACTCTCACGTAGATGAAACGGATCCAACACAAATGTACGAATTAGAAACAGGTCTTTATTTCCTACACAGCGATGGTGTGTAGAATAAGCACTTAATCACTTAATTACATTTATGAATTGAAATAGTATGCACTTTTATGGCAAGGAGTATTCGTCGGTATATCAATAGAGAATGTCCAATCTCTGAAGGCGCAGGTGGTAAATATACGACCTGGAATAGTTAAGGAATAACAGCAATGATACTTTAATGATTATACTAGATACACTAGAGGGGGTTAATCCGGTCGCTTGTAAGCCGACAGGAGTAGGAGGGGGGGGGGGGTAGAATCCGGCTGCCTCGTCCGGCCAAGGGTATCCCAGGTGAACCCACTGTAGTGCCGTTCAATGCGCCGGCGATCCTTGGACCACAGATGAAAGCAGGTGGACTCTTTGTGGGCCGGCTCTCTCCGGTCCACGGGGGAGAGACGTGAAGCGACCTCGTCTTGCAGAGCGTCTCCTCACCTTGCGTCCTCTCCAGGGGGGGGGGGTTCCAACACACGGCAGTGTCGGGGGTCTTTATCCATGGAATAATCAAAGTATCCAAAGCATAATCCGTGCCTGGGAAGGCGGGCTGTCGTCGGTAGAATAATCCGGTATACAGGTCCACTCGCTCGTCGGCTCTGGGGCTCCTCGGGTGCAGCTTCACATAGGGTCAACCACCCTGGGTAAGCAGCCAGTTCTCTGCCCGAAACGATGGGGTACTGACTACGGTAGTATTCTCACCGCACGAAGCACTATATATTAACAGACTATTATTAGCTTAATAGACTACGTCCAACTCGACGATATAGTGCCAAATATGACTATTCAAATATTAATATACACGATGTCTCAATACCGATGGTAGGCGAACTTGGCCTTACTCCCACACGTGGCGTCGCGGGGAGGCTTTACGTCTGTGACTCTATTGGAGGGTAAGAAACTGGACTGAAAAGAAAGTCCTACTTTAGTAGCGCAGTATATATACGCACTATGAACAAATAGTCCCATTAGTGGTGCGGTAGCCAAATTCCTACGCGGAACTAGGACTTGTTCGTACAAGTCGAGCGGTACGTTTGAACTGGGTCTGAGGGGTATGGCAGCCTGGCACCAAGGTCTCGACCAATAGTAGAATGGAGACTATTATGGGATGTTCAGTAGGCTAGAATGGATATTCAATGCATATTGTACAAGGAATATACAAGGGATATCAGGGAATATTAGAGAATATACAAATACAATTAAATATATATATATAAATAAATATATATATTCGGTTTAATCTGGCCCTTCACAACAGCCACCCCCTGAATAGGTCCCAGACCTAATCAGTTAAACAGAGACAGATTAATCGCGTTGTCTATTTACACATAAGGGTTTGCTGTAGGGGTCAGTCAACTTCACAAAGTCATAGGGTTGTAGGGTCATGGTCATCATCGATTGTGTCTGGGAGTCGAGGCAGTTCTATGAGCCTTGCCACGGGACGGGTGTAAGTGCGACCCTGGACGAGCACTTCAGCTGCTCGGACCTTGCCGTCGGCACCGGTGATCACTTTGCTTACGCGGCCGGCCGGCCACCTAGCTCTGGGCAGTGATTGATCAATAATCATGACGACTGTTCCTTCTGTCAAATTGTCTCTCTCCTTTACCCACTTCTGGCGGGTCTGTAGAGACGGTAGGTAGTGTTTAATGTCATCCGGTAGATTGGGGGCTCTGCGTAGGCGACCACCCACTCTGATGAGGGTATGAGCGTCGCTCTCGGGGGCCAGATGAATTAATCTGCTGTCGGATGGGACGGGCTTTCCTCCCTGTAGACAGGCCAATTCATCGGGGAACGAGTCTCTCTGGGCTCGCTGCAGTAGAAGCAATTCTGCTTCCTCGTAGTTAGCTGCTGACATATCAGCGGGGGACTTGCACTCCGGGTGGTACCGCAGGAATGTTCTTTGTTGTGCACTCTCTATGGACGTGCAATCGTCTATGTTAGGGTCGGTGGAGGCTACGGTGCTCAATCCACAGAACACAGACTTCTTAATTTCCACCTCCTCTGGACTTGCTTCCCTCGGGATAGGCATGGGCCACTGTCCTTCCGGGAGTCTTAGGAATGCGGGGCCGTCACTGTAGACATTGCGACGGGTGAGGTCATCCAGGGGCATCCCCCGGGTGATGACGTCAGCTGGGTTCTGTTTTGTATCAACGTAGCGCCACTCTGTTTCTCCGGTTAACTCTTCGGTTAAGTCTTGAATCTCAGTGACTCTGACTCCCACGAAGACTTTGTACTTGCATGAGTCCGATTTGATCCAGGCGAGTACCGTCGTGGAATCTGACCACAGGATTGTTCTAGACACCGGTATGGTGAGCTCACGTTGGATGAGCGTGGCTAGGTGCGCTCCGGCTAGGGCTGCGCAGAGCTCTAGACGTGGGATAGATTGTTGCTTGCGTGGGGCTATTCTCGAGCGGGCGAGGACAAATGCTGTGTAGATCTCTCCCCCCTGGTCTTGGGCCCGCAAGTAGGCTACTGATCCGTATGCGACCTCTGAGGCGTCACTGAAGACGTGTAAGTCCATTTTACATGTCTCTGGCCTCACCGTGGGTGGGAAGTAGCTTCGGCGCATATTAACGCCTGGGAGTGAGTGGAGCTCCATCTCTCTCCAGGTGGATGCAAGGTGTGCGGGAATGGGGTCGTCCCAGCCCTGGTCCTTGTCCCACAATGCTCGTACAATCATTTTTGCCCTGGTGGTGTACGGTAGAATACATCCTAGCGGGTCATATTGTCGGGCGAGTGTTGTGTACACACTCCGTCTGGTGGTCGGCGCCGCCGCCGGCCTTCCCTGCTCCGTAGTCAGGGGCTTGTGTCTGTAGTGAAGCGAATCTGTTTTGAATCGCCACACCAATCCCAGGGTCATCTCCTGGGCTTCTCCCGGGATTGTAGCCATCCAGGTCTCGCTGCTGGCTGCCTTGTCCTCGGAGGAGAGGCTGCGCAGTACTTGCGGATCGCTGCTGGCCCACTGCCTGAGATCAAAGCCGCCTTTGATCAATGAGGCGCGGAGTTTAATCAGGAGAGCCTCGGCTTCTTCCTGGGTTGAAAGGCTTTGTAGACAGTTGTCTACGTAGAAGCTGTTCTTTACGCTGTGTCGGACCTCTTCGTCCGCTGCTGGGTCCTCTGCTACATGTTTCTGTAGTGCAAATGTCGCACAGCAGGGGCTGCACGTCGTTCCGAAGGGGAGGACTTCCCATTGGTAGATGGCTGGGTGCTCATCTCCTGGCTTCTCTCTCCATAGGAACCGTAACAGGGGCTTGTCCGCCTCTACTAATCTCACCTGCAGGAACATTCCTTTAATGTCCCCGCTGATGGCCACCTTTTCCTGGCGGAAGCGGAGTAGAACGCCGAGTAGGGAGGGGCCGAGTGTGGGACCGGGCAGTAACTCTTTATTCAGATTTTGGGATCCGATCTGGTAGCTGCAGTTAAATACTATGCGGTCTTTACCGTTGTGATGGACCTTGTGGTGGGGCACGTACCACGATTCAGTGGTCTGGTCAGCCTCTTTAATGTCCATCTTTGTGACGTGTCCCGCTGTGATGAGCTTCTCAATCTCAGCGCGGTATACACTCTCTTGGGCGGGGTTCTTGGCTAAGCGCCGCTCCGTGTTCAGCAGGTACCGTTCTGTGGCGTCTGTCTTGGCGTGGAAAGTAGGCATTCCTTCTCGCCGCAGGAGTGGCGTGGCGTATCTCAACACGCCGTTGACCGGGACTCTCCTGGTCCCTGTCTCGAGGAGGTGAATTGCGTAAATGTCATCTTTAGAGCGAATGTCTTTCTTTCCGTTCTTAAAGGGCATTTGTTCCAAGGTCCATAGCCGCTCTACGTGTTGCAGGAGTGCGGTTTCTCCCTCTGTGACTCGGGAGTGGAGACATCTAGTGGCTGTACTTCGGTTGAGAGATTTGGCGAGCGGGCCTTGGAGAGTCCATCCCAAACGGGTCTCGACTGCTGCAGGGCAGCCTCGGGGTCCGGTATGAACCCGGTCTATCGGGACAATGAGGTCTGCATGGTCGGAGCCTATCAACAGGGTCGGCATAGCATTGTCTATGAGCGGGATCGGTAACTTGCGCAGATGTGCATATTTCTCCATCAGCTTGGCGACGGGGTATGTGTACCGCGACAGTCCTATTTCTTGGCTGGTGAAAGCGTCTGCAATCTGGTACCGTCGCTCAGGCTGGCCGCTTGCTGCGATAGAGAATGAGACATTCTCGCCCTTTATCGTCTTCAAATCTCGTCTTATTGTCCGAATTGTCATTTGGGTTTCGCTTCCCCGCAGCCCTAGCTGGGCCGCAGCGGAGGCGAGCAGCAGGGTCTTCTCTGACCCGTCATCGAGGACGGCGTAAGTGTCCAGGACTTTATTCTGGTAGCTTAGTGTCACACGCACTACTTTTAGGAGTACTCGGGCTCCACTGCTGCTGGCGGGATCGATGTACATGACGCTCGCTTTGCTGCTGGATGGTGCGGGTGAAGGGCGCCGTCTGTTACTGTCGTGAAGTATGTCCAGATGGGCTCCATCGCACTTGGTGCACCCTTTCTTTAAGCGGCATTCGGCTGCCATGTGTGAGCGCGCACAGCGAAAACAGCGCTTGTTGGACTTTATCCATTGACTTGCTTCCTCCGCGTTCAGCTTGGGGAAGGAGTCACATTGCGCTAGCCAGTGTTCTTTCTCACAGTAGGGGCACACTATCTTCCACTTCTCCGTTCTGGAGGGGGTACTGTGGCTCCTGCTGCTCGGTACTGACTCCGATTGGTGCATCACAGTCACCGATCTTCTTCCATCATTTAGTCGTCTGGTTCCTTCTCTGGAGCCAGGGGTGCTCCGTCCGAATGTATCTAGCCGTAGGCTGCTGACTTCTCTCGCCAGGAAGTCTGCTAGATCGAGGAGGTTCGGTTCGGGGCCATTCGGGTCTCGGTGGTCTCTCTGTCGCCTAAAACGCTCCTGTCGAGCGGGCGGCAGCTTCTCCAAGATCCTTTCCACATTTGAGTTGGCGTAAAGTTCATGCCTCCCCTTCTCTCTCTGCGCTCCCAACATCCCTACCAGGGACTGCACTCTGATGGACAGGTCGTCCAGTGCTCGATTGTCTATTGCTGGGGGTAAGCGGTCGATGTGTCGGATCTCCTGGATCACGTAATCCCATATGCGCCCATACCTCTGGTCCAATGCTACCAGCGCTGCTGTGTATGGGGTGGTGGAAGTCGCGTAGGCGAGCGCTATATTATGTGCGCGGGGTACCTTTAAGTGCTTCAGTAGGATGGCGTATTTGTGGCGTTCATCCAATACATCCACCAACATGGTCTCCAGACACATGCGGAGTTCTGTATACTGGGCCCGGTTCTCTTGGGTGAAGTCGGGTACCATAGGCGTGCCAATGTATGACGCTGACTGTGGATACATAGGCGAGCGTTGGGGGAGAGGCCTCCTAGGCGAGTCTCCTCCCGCTCCTTGGTATGGGCTGGTACCGGCAGTGTACCATGGCCCGCTTGTCCAGGTGCTGTTCCTCGGTGCGGGTCGTGCGTCGTGCTCACCCGTGTATAGAGTCGGGGGTCTGTAGCGCAGCTCCGCGGGAGTATAGCCTGGGCTGTACCGGACCTCCTGGTCCGGTAGAGTACTGTGCTGTCGTCGGGCGTGGTTCTCCTCCTCTTCCTCTTCGTCTTCAGTTAGGTCATCCAGTGCTTGTAGTCTCTGGTTTAGCCTCTCCACAGGATATGCTGCTCCTTCCCGGTTGCTAGGTCTCGCTTGGACCGGTGGGGGGAGGTGGTCTGTGGGGGGGTATAGACCTCGTCTGTTGGTCAAGTTCAGGGTTGTTTACTCGGCTAGGGGATGCCGCCCTGGAGGTGTGTCTAGACGAGTTCCTGGAGCCTCTGGCGGAGGGAGAGGGTGTTGTCCGTCTGATCAGCTGTTCTATTAGGTGCGCTTGCTGTCTGTCGCGCTCTGCGTCCCGTAGAGCACCAGCAGCTGCTCGCTGGCTGTCTGCTCGGTCTCGGGCCACATTCTCTTCTCTCTGAATGCGTCTTATTTCTAGACGTATATGCTCTTCTTCGCTCCGCTGCTGGATCTGCAGTCGGTCGCGTTCAGCAGCGGCGTTCAGGCTGATGAGGAAGGCCTGCTGTAGGGTCCTCTCTGCCTCGCTGGGAGAAGGCGGTTGTATAGGGGAGCCTTCCCTCGGGGTACTCCTTGCGGAGCCTTGGAGCTCTATCTCCACGGTGCTCTCCCCGTCTTCTTCCGTGCCGAGTTCTCTCTCGGTAGCGTTGTATTCCTCCCGGGACTCATCGGGGACTACTTCTTCAGTACTGGCGGGGTGTGAAGTCATGTCTGGTTCCCACTGGTCCCCACCGTGAACTTGGTCAGTTACATTAGAACCCGTAGGGGCCTCTATGGTCGGGGTAGTCTGGGCGTTGGGGTTAGACATACTTTTACTTTCTAGTTTTACCGCGTTTACTGTTAGTAGAAGACTAGGTTGTTGACTGACAGCGTAAGCCTCTAAGTACTGAGGGAGCCGTCGTTCGGGCTGCGGGCGTTGGTTAGGAGGATCGTTTCGTGGAGTGTTCATCATAGGCCATTTCAATATTAATAACACTATATTAATATTACACTGATTACCCTCCGGCTCGAAGGACCAATTGTAACTGAGGGGTACAATTCCCTGACTGTATTACTAGATATGATACTTACTACCACTACCTTTGTACTTAATATTCGGCCACCCAGTACACGGCATAAATATATTATCATGAACACTCTCACGTAGATGAAACGGATCCAACACAAATGTACGAATTAGAAACAGGTCTTTATTTCCTACACAGCGATGGTGTGTAGAATAAGCACTTAATCACTTAATTACATTTATGAATTGAAATAGTATGCACTTTTATGGCAAGGAGTATTCGTCGGTATATCAATAGAGAATGTCCAATCTGCGCAGGTGGTAAATATACGACCTGGAATAGTTAAGGAATAACAGCAATGATACTTTAATGATTATACTAGATACACTAGAGGGGGTTAATCCGGTCGCTTGTAAGCCGACAGGAGTAGGAGGGGGGGGGGGGTAGAATCCGGCTGCCTCGTCCGGCCAAGGGTATCCCAGGTGAACCCACTGTAGTGCCGTTCAATGCGCCGGCGATCCTTGGACCACAGATGAAAGCAGGTGGACTCTTTGTGGGCCGGCTCTCTCCGGTCCACGGGGGAGAGACGTGAAGCGACCTCGTCTTGCAGAGCGTCTCCTCACCTTGCGTCCTCTCCAGGGGGGGGGGGTTCCAACACACGGCAGTGTCGGGGGTCTTTATCCATGGAATAATCAAAGTATCCAAAGCATAATCCGTGCCTGGGAAGGCGGGCTGTCGTCGGTAGAATAATCCGGTATACAGGTCCACTCGCTCGTCGGCTCTGGGGCTCCTCGGGTGCAGCTTCACATAGGGTCAACCACCCTGGGTAAGCAGCCAGTTCTCTGCCCGAAACGATGGGGTACTGACTACGGTAGTATTCTCACCGCACGAAGCACTATATAGACTATTATTAGCTTAATAGACTACGTCCAACTCGACGATATAGTGCCAAATATGACTATTCAAATATTAATATACACGATGTCTCAATACCGATGGTAGGCGAACTTGGCCTTACTCCCACACGTGGCGTCGCGGGGAGGCTTTACGTCTGTGACTCTATTGGAGGGTAAGAAACTGGACTGAAAAGAAAGTCCTACTTTAGTAGCGCAGTATATATACGCACTATGAACAAATAGTCCCATTAGTGGTGCGGTAGCCAAATTCCTACGCGGAACTAGGACTTGTTCGTACATGTCGAGCGGTACGTTTGAACTGGGTCTGAGGGGTATGGCAGCCTGGCACCAAGGTCTCGACCAATAGTAGAATGGAGACTATTATGGGATGTTCAGTAGGCTAGAATGGATATTCAATGCATATTGTACAAGGAATATACAAGGGATATCAGGGAATATTAGAGAATATACAAATACAATTAAATATATATATATAAATAAATATATATATTCGGTTTAATCTGGCCCTTCACAACAATTGTGTTTCCTACATGCAATCATGCAGAAGGAGCTATTTGACGCTATTAATGCTTACCAGAGACGTGTTTATTAACATTCATGGTTATAACAATATTCAGCATGGGGGGGGGGGAAGCATAACTAAAAACAGACTAAAAAAGACCAAACATACCCAGTGACCACTACGTATTTGCCGTCAGGCTGGGACTGCAGGCGTTTGATGATACTCAGCTGGACCTTGGCCTTGGTCACGCCGTAGAGCTCCACCTCGTCGGAAAGCAGACCCACCTCCCTGGCAAGACGGTCAATGGACTTGGGCACACAGGAGCGAGAGATCACTATGTCACTGTTGGGGAAAGCGCACGCACACACAAGCACACACACTTATTGAGAACAGGAGAGAGCAGCATGGCATGTTAAACCAGTCATTCTGCCGTCAGATTTATTACTGGAGACAGATATGATACCCGCCACTGCTTTTTCCTGTGATGCTTCCAACACCTGGCTCCAACTGACTCTGAAGCTGAAGGTTCTTCCTTCTTTTGCTGCATTTGATAAAAAGTATTATCTCTATATGTCGCGACAGTGGCTCGGGAGTTAGAGCAGTCGTCTGGTAATCCGGAGGTTCCCGGTTCGATTCCCACTCCTCTCGGGCAGCGTGTCGAAGTGTCCTTTGAGTAAGACACTTAACCCCCAACTGCTCCCGATGGGCACCTTGCATGGTTGCCTCCGCTGTCGGCGTGTGAATGTGTGAGTGAATGCGTCAAATGTGAGGAACAAATTGTAAAGCTTAGCTGATCTTTTGTGTTTATTCTTCTTATTTGTTGTGCTTATATGTATGGATTTGCTGATAAAGTGTATTTTCTTTGTAAGCTCGTCGTCACTATAAATGGGGGTAACCTCAGTCTCATGAGGTGAAAATAACACAATGGCCGCCAACAGTTTACTCGTTATTGGCCGCCAATCGAATAGCGCCAACAACGAGTTTACTCGTTTTTGGGATGGTTATATCGTTTATTCGCTATATCTATTCATAATTCCTAGCCGCAGCCTCTGGTATAGTCTTCAGACCTGGTCTGAGCTGGCAGACGGTCAACAACGCCTTCTACTGCCAGGCGGAGCTATTGCATCTCATTGAAAATGGGCTTGTGTCTTTTAGGAGGCGATCTGAGCCGGGCGGGCGGGGTTTAAATATTCAGGCGAGCCACTTCTATACAACGATGGCATCAGTAACTCCGCCCGCCCGCCCGTCATTGTGAAACGGTCGGTAGTGTGGTGCGGACCTCCACAAGCATTATTTGGAATTGCGATAAGATATTTGGATTATCTCTTTTGCATTACATCAGATACAAGGTAAGAACATCATATATGAATTTGATCGTTGATCTGACATTTATTTCTACCGCGATCTGTGTGTAGGTGTATGTGCTTATTACCGTTGGCTGCGGTGGGGGTGGGGCGCCCCGCTACGATGGTAATTTCATGTATGGACGAGGAGACATAATAGTGATAATCTAGCGTTGATTTCAGGATGATTAGATAATCAGCCGAAAAATTACAACGTGATGACTGGATTACAGTCAAATGCATTTTTCTCGCCTTTTCCTGGAATTACTGAAAAACACCCAAACCATACTCTATTCAAAACGGTATAAAACGGAAATGTACAAATGAAAAAACAATCTGTCTCGGCAATGTTGACTAGAAGCAGCTCACCGAGACCCGAAGGCGTTATTAGACCCATAGATATAATATAAGATATATTTTAAGCACTCGCAAATGCCACAGTCTAAAACTATATCCATTGAATAAAGACCTGGCAATGAATGGGGTATTAGCGCCCCCTACTGTGGAGGTCAATGTGTTAAGGTTTGAAATAAAATTTTATAAAATGTTACGCAAGTCTCCCAGCACCACATTCTGTGCCGCTTTCTACCATGAACAGCATCCCCTCCTCAGTACATCTACGGCTGAACTATTCAACGGACCCTGTGAGCCGTTAACAGAGAGCATGACTGTGAAGCAGGGGGAGGGATGATGAAGGACATGAAGAGGGGGGGGTCCAACCTTGGCACAGGCTTCTGGAGGTTGAGCTGGGTGTAGGACATGGTCCACTTCCCCGGCTGGTGGCTCTCCAGGAAACGCCCGGCACTGAGCACTGTGTTCTACATGTAAACAACATGTGTGTGTGTATGCACGCACAAGCACACACATGCACTTTGATTAAACATTTACATTGCATGGGTCAAAAACAAAGTCAAAGACAAAATCCTATGATTCAAGAGACAAAAACTATTACATTTCATTTTCAACCTTTGTGAATGTATGCCTTTCTGGCATAAATGACAAATCAAACAATCAAATCAAAGATTCCTTTCAATTTAAAACGTTCAATTTAAAATCAGAACGCAATTACCGCTGCGCTGCACCTTATCTCTCGCTAAACAAAACACGTTCATTCAGAGAGGCATTGTGTGCCATGTCACTCTCGATAAAAGGCAACTCTGGATATCCATGATTAGGCTGGCGGCAGAAACGCTCTTGTTGTATGAAAACAACCTCCCGACACTTTCAGAATAATCGCCCAGGGCTGGGCGATTAATTGAGTTTCAATTTCTATTACGATTTTGGCATTCCACGATCATGAAAACGATCATAATCCAGATAAAACTATTATTGCCACATTGCTCTCATTTTGTCTTGTAAATGCAGCGCACCCTTCCTTCACAGCGGTGTGCTCCCTTCAATACAAATTCAGTCGTCGTCATGATTTCAATAACAAATCAAACTAACTTTTTTGGCATAATCGAGCAGCCCCATCATCGCCATTGAACCTTTAGTGTGTCTGGAGTAGTTTTGTGTGATTTCTCATGGTAGAACTAGCCTTACCCCCATCAGCATGGCTACAGTCATGGGTCCCACCCCACCGGGCACAGGGGTGATGAAGCCAGCCTGCTGCACGGCTGAAGCGTAGTGCACGTCCCCCACCACACGCTTCCCGCTGGCCCTGGTCTCGTCTGACAGGGACGATGCAGAAAAGCAAATGCAAGATTGTCAGAAGCTTTAAAACTGGAAGGATAGAGGAGGAGTTGGAGGCAGCTTCCTACTTGTTTTTAAACCTAGGGCTGGGCAATATGGGAAAAGACATTTTTATTTTAACATTTTGAGAGAAATCTGACTTAATATTAACTTTTTCTTGTTAATTGTATATCACGATTGACAATAAGAAAAATTGTCGTTGGGCGGCTAGGTGGTGTAGTGGGCAAGGCACTCGCCACCAGTGTGGAGACGCTAGGATTCGCGTGTTCGAATCCAGCTCTCCACATTGTTTTCAGTTTAGCTGGTCGTCCGCAGTAATACACATTGGCCGTATTACGGGGAGGGAAAACTGAAGGGTGGGGATCGAACGTTGTGAACAAGCGACTCCTACAAGTCGGTTGGTGCGCCTGCGCAGTAGAATCAGGAAGTGTCGGGGGCAGTGTGAGCCTCCCACGCGTTACTCCTCGACACTGAGAGATCGAGCTGCGCAGGTGAAAAGATGCGACTGCTGTTACCTCAAGTACCGGAGGGGACTTGTGCTATGTATGACTTAGTCCACATTGCAGCCGGCTTGTGGGAGGCAAGAAACAGCGTTCGTGACAGGGGAGGGTTGAATTGGATGATACGAAATTGGGATGGGAGAAAAAAATATAGAAAAATGGGAGAAAAAGTGGATAAAAAAAAACAAAACAAAATTGTCGTTTAAATAAAAATAATACGACACTGATAAAACAGTAAAATGTTAAATATCCGTGTATTGCCCAGCCCCATTTAACCCAGGTTAACCGTCTGTAGTGGTAGTGAAGGGTTAACCTTCTGTAGTGTGGTAGTGAAAGGGGTGACCCTTTGTCGTGTGGCAGTGAAAGGGTTAACCTGCTGTAATGTCGCAGTGAAAGGGTTAACTCATTCAGTGCCAGCTATTAGACAGGGCCCGTCGTAGCAATGCCACGCTTTAAAAGATAGGAGTGCGTCACCTTGTTTGTAGAGCTATAACTGTATTCTATATTATAGCTATGGATACAATACTATGGCCCATTTGACATCAACCATCTATCGTTCAGTATGTGAAAAAGAATAAATGTTTTCATCCATACGTTCCCGTGTTATACCGTGGTGAATATAAGTATGTTTTAGAGCGGTCTGGGGTAATTCCCGAAAGGCTGTGTTATAGCCTCATACGTGAATCCTACTATAAGCGTTGCCGTTTCTTGGCAACACGCTACTATTCCCAAATCAAATCTATATAATAGGTATTATGTTCCATCATGAATGCATGAAAGGGGGGGGGGTCGTTTCTGATTATTTGATTGAACACTAAGAATGCTTATCAGCCCGATCGGTATAAAAGCATTGCACGAGTATTCCAAAAATTATATTCCAATTGTTTGATCGCCATCTGGTACATCCGATGTCCATTTGGTCCACGGCATAACCCACCACAACATATGAATCGGGGATATTTGACGCGCTTCAATGGAACCGGGAGAACCGCTCGACTGGCCCGACCCAGAAAACTGCACCCGGTGACATTTGACTGTTGCACAGACCAAGATATAAGGTTACAAAGGGTGCTCGATACCGCCGTCTAGCTGGATGCGGCCGGTATTGCACTTTGGCGATCTCAGACTCATTCCCTATGGTAACACCAAGGTCCCTGGATGAATAATGAATAAAAACATCGAATAAACAACCAAAACCCAAGATATCTCGGGTCTGGCAGCCAACGCATGTCAAGTTAACCCGACTTATCTCGGGTTTGGCAATTAAAGAGTTAAGAAGGGGCACCAAAAACAATGTTGATTTATTTTGCTCACACATATCCAAACATAACAGTTTTTGCACACAGTAATTTAGTTGATAGTTATTGAGAGTAATTGAGTTTGAATAAGGCCACCAGTGATGTCATCAGGGACACTGAATGCTTATGTTGTGTTAATTACAGCTCCATGAAATGATCTAGATGGAAAAATAGCAATACCTCGTCTTATAGGAACTGCTACCTCATCATTTCACTGAGCTGTAATTAAGACAACACCAGGGCCCTATTCCCCGTACCTGGTTCAACTAAGTCGATCAAAAGTCCCATTAGCCAGATTCAATTAACCCGATGTTTGAATCCAGGCTTTCTCTGTTCCTCAAAGGCGGATTCACTCTTGTTCATTCGAACCAGACTTGATACTCAGGATAATTGCGCGCGGCCGCCTCACCTGAAAAGACAGCATGTGTCGATCTCAGAAATCCTGATTTTCTAACGGCATTGATTGATTGAAAACTTTATAACAGATTGCAGAATGGGTACAATACAGTACGGCTCAATAGCCTCACAGACTAGTTAAATGCATAGGCTAATTTTAAGTCCCTCATTACACCAATCAATCAGATTATATTTCTTTCAATGTGCCTGCTGGCAGTAGGCTTAATGGAATGAATAATCAAATGAGATCTTGCTAGCGAAAATAATTAGTTCAACTCTTTCAGAATAAGTAGATAAAAACAAGCCCAAAGAGTATCTAATTGATACGAATTAAGATACTTATGAGGATATCTGTACTGTATGAGCTTAGGTATCATGTAATATATAAATACATGGTTCCCAAAGTTTTCAAGGTGCGACCCCCAAAATAACATGTCAGAGAGGCTTGGAGGCTATACAGTTTCACTATTAATCAGGTTTTAATCAGTTTCGGACATCATCCATACATGCACTGAATTAATTAACTTTTGGTTTATATCAGTGACACCAGTCATGTTCATCACCCTCTTTTCATTATCAGATAACAGTGCTTGAACAGATAAATGCATTTTCTCAAATTCATTCATCAAAACGTCAAAGGCTTGCTCATTCAACTTTTCTCAAGTCACGTCCACGTCATCAAATCCGTCAAACAGCGCATCTCCTCAGACATTTTAATCCCAGTTACAATATCACAATAACGTGTGAGTGACAGTGATACAATTCAACAATCCACAGATTCAGATTCTCGTAATTCACATCCAAATTCCATGCATAAAGATGCTTCAATTTAAGCTTGAATGAAACATAATCCGGACGCTCCGCTAAGCAAATACATCCACAGCGGAGAATATGAAACGAATCAGAGCCAAATGCCCGATATAGGTTTCATTCATTAAAAATATCCCCGCGGGATTCACATTTGCAATGCTCCGTTATTAAAATAACCACATAGTGTGTGTCGCGACTCGCGAGCACCGTATATGACGTGCATTAATTAGGACAAAGTAAATCCATAGGCTGAATATGATTTATTATCAGCATTTTAGGTCTATTATTTTACATTTCAAAAGCCCCCTCAAAAAAAAAGCACAAAAACATAATTCGGAATGGTATAATGGGATCTGTGAGGAGAGCTGGCATTTTTTTTGGAGGGCGTAGCCAGTTTACCCAGCTAACTGAACTAAACTCTGCGCTGGAGCAAGTTCAAACTTTCTGATCTGTTGCCATAGTGATTTAGACAATCGCGCTTTGGGGAACCGAAAGGTCTGGCTTATGTCAAGTTATCCTGAAAATTATCCGGCTAACTCAGTTAGCCAGGTACGAGGAACAGGGCCCTGGATTCAATGTCCCCGATGACATCACTGGTGGCCATACACAAACTTATTTACTCTCGATAACTATCAAGCTAAACGAATGTGTGTAAAACCATTAGATTATGTGCAAAATAAATCAGCATTGTTGTTTTTTGGTGAAGTGCTCCCTGAATGGACCCGCTCTGCAGCGCTACGTTCTAGACAGAATGAGGAGACCAACCAGGGATGTAGTTGATGCCACAGTCGATGACGACCGCTCCCTTCTTGATCCACTCCCCCTTCACCATCTCCGCCTTTCCAATGCCAACCACCAGGATGTCGGCTCTGCCCACCTGCACAGATAGATGTTAATGACTAGTCAACGTGTTGGAGGCTGACTAGACGTTTCTTCAAAGATTGATGTAGACGTATCGGCTTACAAAACACACTATACGTTATATTTCGATGACTGCCTTATCTGTCGATGCAGAGAACCCTTCGACACATTTCAACATCTCTTAACGGAGACACTGCTGGTCAAATCGATACACAAATAGGCCTTCTGCCAAGTGACCAAACAACACATGACAGAAAATCAAAAATGTGTCAATATGTGTGAATATCAGTGAATGAGTATGACTGAAAGAATATGAGCAGGGAGGGCGGCTAGGTGGTGTAGTGGGCAAGGCACTCGCCACCAGTGTGGAGACGCTAGGATTCGCATGTTCGAATCCAGCTCTCCACATTGTTTTTCAGTTTAGCTGGTCGTCCGCAGTAATACACATTGGCCGTATTACGGGGAGGGAAAACTGAAGGGTGGGGATCGAACGTTGTGAACAAGCGACTCCTACAAGTCGGTTGGTGCGCCTGCGCAGTAAAATCAGGAAGTGTCGGGGGCAGCGTGAGCCTCCCACGCGTTACTCCTCGACACTGAGAGATCGAGCTGCGCAGGTGAAAAGATGCGACTGCTGTTACCTCAAGTACCGGAGGGGACTTGTGCTATGTATGACTTAGTCCACATTGCAGCCGGCTTGTGGGAGGCAAGAAACAGCGTTCGTGACAGGGGAGGGTTGAATTGGATGATACGAAATTGGGATGGGAGAAAATATGGAAAAATGGGAGAAAAAGTGGATCAAAAAAAGAATATGAGCAGGGCTGGGCATCAGTGGCATTCAAAATATTGTCTGAATCACATTGATTCTACCTGGTATTTAAACATTTTGAGAAAATGTTTTTTTTGCAGCCAAAAAAATTCATGATTTAATTGACAAACTCGACACAAAGCTCTTTATAATTTTACTAGGGCTGTCAAAGTTAATGCTTTGGAGATTTATTTAAATTATTTAAAGCGTTAAAAAAAGATTAATCTATGGAGTGAAACATTTTCTTTTTTTGCATTGACTCATGCACCTTTTTGAAAATCATCTGACATGAAGATGGAACACATTTGTGTTGTTAATATGATTTATATTACTGGTAGTTCATACAAGACATTATCGTCCTCTAAACCAATCTTTACTTTAACATAGGCCTGGGTTGTTTTTATTTCTGTTAGCGCCGTGGATATAAGAAAGAGGTCTAGCTGAGTCAATGTGAATGAATGAATGAATGAAAACTTTATTTAACAGATTGCAGAATGGGTACAATACAGTACGGCTCAATACATACAATTGTTAAGGGGATGCAGACCTGAGAAAGACGTTTGTCTTGTTTCCATCAGGGTCCCCCATTTTCAATTCATATAGACATATATGACATACATGACATACAGATAGTCAGTACTGCTACATCTATACATTTATGACATACCAGATTTGCAAATACAGTACTGTTTGTGATACAGAAGGAGTCAAGAAAAGGGAGTATATACATTTGACGTAGAAAACTGTACATTGGAGGAGGTTGGGTGGGGGGGGTTGGGTACATTGGGATATTGACAACCATACTGGGTAATTTACATTGGAGGTGGTTGGGGGGGGGGGGGCCGGGGGGCACACTGTATCAACAAGTAACACTGTACATTGAGGGGGGGGGGGGTTGGGTTAGGATATTTACAGGGGCCAGTGTTGAATTGCAGTCTCCCGTAGGTGTCTCTTGAGAGAGGTTTTGAAAGTGGGTAGTGATCCACATTCCTTTACAGCTTTGGGTAGGGCGTTCCACATTGATGTGGCATAATTGCGAAACGTGTTTAGTCCCTTATTTGAGCCGAATCTGGGTTTAACATGATTTGTGGAGCTCCCTCTGGTGTTGTGATCGTGGTATTCACTGACCTTTGGGAAGTATTTTGCCATGTACATGGGTACCTTGGTCGTGTAGTGTATCTTGTAGACCAGGCCCATTGCAAGTTGCTGTACTCTGTCATCTACTCTAAGCCATCCTAGGTTGTCAAAGTGGGCAGGGGTGAGGTGGGTTCTAGGAGTAAGGTCAAGCAGTAGTCTGACCAGTTTGTTTTGAGATGTTTGTAATTTTGTTTTTAGCGCCTTTGAGGTGCTTTGGTACCATGAGGTGCAAGCATAGTCGTAGTACCCCTGAATGAGTGCTCCTGCCAGAGTCTTCAGGGTATTCTTGTTTACCAGAGAGGAGATCCGGTACAAGAATCGAGTTCGTTGGTTGACTTTTTTTATTACATTGGATGCCATTTTGTCACAGGAGAGATTAGCCTCTAGGATGGAACCCAGGTAGGTAATTTCATCTTTCCTTGTGACAATATTGTCACCCACTGTAACTGAGAAGCCGTCGGTCTTGCTGAGTTTGTTATTTGAACCGAAGAGAATGGACTCTGTTTTGCCCATGTGTAATGATAGTTTGTTATCAGCGAGCCATATGCAGATTCTGCCTAGTTCCGAGCTGAGGGTTTTTTCAACCTGTAACTTGTTCTTGTCAGAGACCAGCAGGGCTGAGTCGTCCGCAAACAGGAACAAGTTGCAGTCACAAGCTGACGACATGTCATTTGCATAAATTAGGAACAGTAGCGGTCCTAGTATGCTTCCTTGTGGAACACCACAGCTCACTGTGAGAGGGGGGGATAGGGTACCGTTTACCTCCACCATCTGTTCCCTCCCCTCAAGGTAGGATTGCATCCAGCTCACTGATAGACTATCAAAACCAATTGCTTTTAGCTTGTCAATCAGAATGGAGTGATTGACCGTGTCAAAGGCCTTTTGTAGGTCCAGCATGACCATGCCGCAGTATTTGCCTGCGTCCACCTCTTGTTTGATGTGGTCATTCAAATAGAGAAGGCATGTGTCAGTGGAGTGGGATGTTCTGAAGCCAGATTGGAATTCGTAGATTAGATTTTTTTCCGCTAGGTACTTTTCGACCTGTTCGTAGACTATTTTTTCCATGACTTTCGAGATGGAGGTGAGAATAGAAACAGGGCGGTAGTTGCCTGGGTCTAATTTGCTGCCCTTTTTGTGCAGAGGGGTCACCCTAGCAATTTTGAAGTCCTTGGGGACGTGTCCCTGTTTTATGGAGAGGTTTATTATGTGTGTGATGATTGGGGTGATGGCGGCTGCTGAGTCTCTGAGGAATTTGGAGGGGATGTTGTCATGGCCAGTGGCCTTGTTAGGTTGGAGGGCGCTCAGTTTATTGAGTACCTCATCTGTTGTTACCATTTCCAGCTTGAAGTCGTCCTTGCGGACCCCTAGGTTTTTGTAGTAAGCTACTATGTGTTCTACCCCATAAAGCCCTGAGTGGGAGGGTAGTTTGTTTACCAGTGTTGTGGCTATGTTTGTGAAGAAAATGTTTAAGTAATTGGCTACATCCAGCTTGTCTGTGATGAGCGTGTTGTCCGTTTTTATGTTTATGTTTGAGAATCTGGTTTTAAGTTTTTTACTGCATCCTAGTTGATTATTGAGTAATTTCCAAAGTTCACGTGGTTTGTTTTTGTTTTCCTCAGTTTTGTCATTGATGAAATTCTTTTTTGCAGTTTTGATCATGGAGTTTACGTCGTTTCTTAGTCTGTTAGTTGATGGTTTTGTTGAACATTTGTATTTCACAGGAGAGAAACTGTATTCAAAGAAAGCTATTAAAATAGTCTTTGAATCTAAATATACTTTCTTTGTGTTGATTTTACATTAATTCCATGATTTTACTCAAGTAAATATCTGTTACAAGCTTCGGTCTTAAGTAGAAAAATGCGATTTTTAATCTAGATTAATTACAGAAAATTGTGAGATTAATTAGTTCATTTTTTTTTATCTATTGACAGCACACCATTTTACATAATAGTAAAATATAGAGCTGTATATCTTTATATAAAAAGCCTAAAAACAAACGGGTCATAAGGTTTGGGTCCTATATGTACAATCTGTATGTCCAATCTGGTGGTGAGGTTGCCATGCCCCAGTATTACCTCTTCAGCGAGGTCGACCGTCTTTGAGTGACAGGTGGTGACAGTGGCGTGGTTCCACAGCAGCAGGTCATGCATGGGCGCCCCCACGATCTTACTGCGACCAATCACCACAGCTTTCTTCCCGGCCACAGACACACCTGTCAATCAATTACAGCAGAGTCAATCACTCGTCATTCAATTCCTCTCCTATTAGGGCTGTTGCCGTCTCTCCCCTCTGTGTCAGTACTACAGATTGGAGATGATCAAATAAACCTGTGTCAGTAGTACTACAGATTGGAGATGATAAAATAAACCTGTGTCAGTCGTACTACAGATTGGAGATGATAAAATAAACCTGTGTCAGTCGTACTACAGATTGGAGATGATAAAATAAACCTGTGTCAGTAGTACTAAAGATTGGAGATAGTAAAATAAACCTGTGTGTCAGTACTACAGATTGGAGATAGTAAAATAAACCTGTGTGCGTCAGTACTACAGATTGGAGATGATAAAATAAACCTGTGTCAGTAGTACTACAGATTGGAGATAGTAAAATAAACCTGTGTGCGTCAGTACTACAGATTGGAGATGATAAAATAAACCTGAGCATCAGTACTACAGATTGGAGATGATAAAATAAACCTGTGTGTCAGTACTACAGATTGGAGATAGTAAAATAAACCTGTGTGTCAGTACTACAGATTGGAGATGATAAAATAAACCTGTGTCAGTACTAGATTGGAGATGATAAAATAAACCCGTGTGTGTCAGTACTACAGATTGGAGATGATAAAATAAACATGTGTGTGTCAGTACTACAGATTGGAGATAGTAAAGCTACACAGATATTTACAGTTTCAGACGTCTGCATTCAGGATTCACTACGTCAAAATGACATAATCAATTAGTGGTCAAGGTTTTCCAATGGCCGATGCCAATACAGAATACAGATATTTAGAGAGCAGGGTGGCCGATGGCGGCAGGCCGATATAATAACACTTAAAAATCAACAAATGGGACATAACATAATGTATCTTATTTAATTTAGTACATCTGCACTCGGCTTATCATTTAAAAATCAACAAATGTATCAAACAAAATAAATAGATTTTTTTGTTGCAATTGACAGTTGTAAGACTGACACAAAAGGGAGCGCGAACCTTTTTGTTAATCGGCCGCGTAGCCGCGTTTATCAGGCGATTATGTCAAAATGACACATATCGACCGGACCAATTCAAATCGGTCCATCACTAATATCAGTCCTAAAAACTCTCCATTGGCTCCCAGACGCCCCATTTCGATATGGTTCTCGTATATATTTGACAGACGACTCGCGCTGATCAGCGAGAGATGTTATTGTATTAACTATTAAAAAGCATTTACCAGCCTGTCTGATGAGCTCCATGCAGCCGTTGGGAGTGCAGGGGATGAAGCAGTCGCCCAGGTCTCCGCGGGACAGTTTCCCTGCGTTTATACAGGTCAGACTACAGACAGACGGGGCATAGACACACACACAGACACGCGGTCAAACAATCTGAACACACTGAACGTCTGGCCTCAATTAATAAAACCAAAGCCTTATATCCCTTCACCTCCTCACCGAGCTGTCGATCGTTTGAAGCGTATCAAACAAAATAATCACTCTTTTGAGCAGATGACGGAAATCAATGTGCTCATCATCATTAGCATCCGTTTATCAATCAGGCCCCTCAGAGCAGCAGCCGAGAGACGGGAGACTTGTTTATTTTTTTATTATTTTTAAAAGCTTTCAGTGGAGGCCAGAGAACACGCCGAATCAATACAGTCATTTAGTGGAGTGAGGGAAGAAATGAGCTTCTCGGAGGCAGCGGCCGAGAGACAAAAGACCCGCTCTCCTCCGATACAGAACAGTCACAGATTAGCTCCGAGTCGATCGCATTGCGCCACATACAAAAGAGAGCTGAGCTATTTAACTTTCACAAATCCTACACACACATGCGATTATGAGCAGATGATTGTTCCACATAGCTTCACACAAAAGGGGAAGAAATGCCTTTCAGCGAACTTTCAACATCAATTCTCATTTACCCAGAGAAAAGGTGCACAGAAGCACATCTAAACAGATAAATACTAGATGCTGGACAGAGGAAATACTTGGAAGAAATTAAAGATGGTGTCCGTACACTATGGACTATGCTCCAACATTTATTGGCAGATAAACGGCACATACATTTATTGGCAGAACATCTATTGGCAGATAAATGCTAACGTCAGATTGTCATTTGCCACCACATGTGTTACGGTCTGAACCCACGTATGGAGCAGGGACGGGTCGGTCTGAACCCACGTATGGAGCAGGGACGGGTCAGTCTGAACCCGCGTATGGAGCAGGGACGGGTCAGTCTGAACCCACGTATGGAGCAGGGACGGGTCGGTCTGAACCCACATATGGAGCAGGGACGGGTCAGTCTGAACCCGCGTATGGAGCAGGGACGGGTCAATCTGAACCTGCGTATGGAGCAGGGACGGGTCAGTCTGAACCCGCGTATGGAGCAGGGACGGGTCGGTCTGAACTAGGGCTGCACGATTAATCGATTTAAATCGAAATCGCGATTTGTAATGATGCAATTATCAAATAATTTTTTTTTTAAAAAGAACGCAAATCTTTTTTTGCAAGTTTAATCGCAATCGCAATATGTCAGAAAAATCGCAATTAGATTATTTCCCAAAATCGTGCAGCCCTAGTCTGAACCCACGTATGGAGCAGGGACGGGTCAGTCTGAACCCACGTATGGCGCAGGGACGGGTCAGTCTGAACCCACGTATGGAGTAGGGACGGGTCAGTCTGAACCCACGTATGGCGCAGGGACGGGTCAGTCTGAACCCACGTATGGAGTAGGGACGGGTCAGTCTGAACCCACGTATGGAGTAGGGACGGGTCAGTCCTTCACTACATTTGCTAAACTCACCCTGGTCCAGATGACTGTCCTGCCGCTATTTGACTTTAGCAATGTAATCTACCGCTTGGCCCGTAAAGTTGATCTAGAACACTTAGATATCCTATATCACTCCGCCATTCGCTTCACTACCAATGCGCCCTACAGGACCCACCACTGCGAGCTATACTCCCTAGTAAACTGGCCCTCCCTGGAAATTAGACGCAACATCCACTGGCTGGCCTTTGTATATAAAACACTTCTAGGCCGTACTCCCCCATACCTTACTCGCCTAGTCCAGGGGTTCCCAAACTTTTCAGGCCAGGACCCAGAAAATAAGGCGTCAGACTCAGAGAGCCGCGGCCCAATGCACATCGTCAGGCTTTTTTTTTTTTGCCATGCGACCGATTTTTTATGCCAAATATCACTTCAATCCTATTAAGTTAGTTCAAGTTAGTTATTCATTTATATGTGCTATTTATGAGAGGGCTAACTTGTTGCAAAATAATAATGATAATAATAATAGCCTCATTAAAATACTATTGTTGCTTCGGTTGTTTTCAGCGTTTTATGTGCATAATCTGTTATTTAGTTTGAAATGTTCGTTGAAATAAGTAGATTTTTCGTTTTTGTTTATTTATTAAGTTAATATAAAACCATATAGTCACATTTTAGAATACAATAGAATAGAATTTTAGAATACAACTAGAAACACTGTCCTGGCCTGCTTCTAAGTTCAGTGGCCTGACAAAATTAAAAAATTAAAATTAAAAAATTAAAAATTAAAACTAATTTTTTATTTTTATTTTTTTAATCATCTCGTGGCCCACCCGTGGCTGCTCGCGGCCCACCTTTGGCTCGCGACCCCGACTTTGGGAACCACTGGCCTAGTCCACCCTCGTCCACTCCCGAATTACCACACCCGGTCAGCCACATATATCCTGGTAAACACCCCCCCATGCCAACTCCTCACAAGGCCGTTCCTCCTTTCAGTACGCGGCAGCTGGTAATATATAGTCCTTACCTTGGCTCTGATGTACTGCAAAAAGAATAATCCAATTATCTGATCGCCATTCCAAATATTCCTCGCAATCGTTTGTCCGAAGGTTTCCAGCATTGCACGCCGCAGCTTGGCCGAGAAAACAAACCACATCGTTTAAAATAGAGTGAAATAGCGGCTGCAAGGCGGCGGTATCGCACCGCTGCGGTCTCAGACAGAGTGTCACCCAGTCCTACAGCACAGCAGGATGAATTATGAATGGAAATAGCGAATAAAAGAAAAACTGATCCAATAACGAGTTTACTCGTTGTTTGGCGTCCAACGATTGGTGGGCTATAACGAGTTAATTTGTTTTTGGCGCAGAAAAAGTTAAGGAAACCTTAACAAACTCCCTAGAGCACTCATTTAGCTGCTTCTCCGTGAACTAACACCATGCTGCCACTATTGTTCTGTTGTCTGTCAGTTGTTGTTGTTCAGTTCAGTTGTTGCTCTGTATGCATGTCCTGCCTTTTTAACACATTGGTTGCCAACAACGAGAGATCTCGTTATTGGCCGCCATGCGTTGGTTGCCAATAACGAGATTTCTCGTTATTTAATCGTTATTTCTTTTATTAGCTATATCCATTCATTTTTCATCCGTCCAGCCTGACATTATCATTGGGAATGGCTCTGAGCTTGAAAAAGGCAAATACCGCCGCCTATCGTCTCCCGGATGGTAATGCACATCATTGGATTGGATTGAGTGAAAAAGTGCATCAGAGAAAAACTCCGGTCCAGGGTTTTCCTATCTCTGGCAAGCAGTGTCATGTTACCAGATTCACTGGCGAGGCTGGAAGCAGCTTGGATTATGCGTTTCGGACTATAACGTTGGATCAATAAACGCGATCAATATTTGGAATGGCGATCAGGAATTGGATTCATCTTTTTGCAGAACATCTGATCTGAGGTAAGGAATCTATGTTACCAGTTTTGGGTTAATCATAGTTGTTTTTCACAGATTTCACAACGTGTGTGTGTGTGTGTGTTTGTGTGTGTGGCATTAGGCGCTGAGCGTGGCACGAATAAATGATTTTTCAGCCCGCTTTTGTATCGTGCATAAGAACACATACTCTCGATAATCTAGCATTTATTTGAAAACGATTCATAAATCAGCCGGAAAATGACAACGTGTTTTGTGTATTCCAGTAAATGGCTATTTTCGCAGAATTTCTCTGAAATTACTAGAACTCTCCGAAACTATACTCGTATTCAAAACGGTATAAAACGGAAATCTACTGATGAAAAAACAATCCGTTTCGTACATGTTGACTGCAAGCAAGTAATTGATAAGCGACGGGTGTATTAGACACATAATTTAAAGGATAACTCCACTATTTTGGGAAATTAGCTTATTTAACATCTTCCCTGGAGTTAGACAAGAAGATGCATACCTTTTTTGTCTCTGTGCGTGCATTTTAGCTTTGGGAATAGATGCTCCGTTAGCATAGCTTAGCTTCATCACTGGAAGTGGGGGAGGACAGTAGCCTTACAGTGCCTTACAGTGTATTGCAAGGTCTGACATTGACCAAACTTGATATGCATGACCTTGGTGGGCTCTAGGTCAACTCCTGAAAAGGGGGTCAATGTCAGACTTTGCAATCAAAAGTTAGGGGGCTAATAACCCTTGCCATAATTTCAGTGCGCCCCTAACTTTTGATTGCAAGGTCTGACATTGACCCCCTTTTCAGGAGTTGACCTAGAGCCCACCAAGGTCATGCATATCAAGTTTGGTCAATGTCAGACCTTGCAATACACTGTAAGGCACTGTAAGGCTACTGTCCTCCCCCACTTCCAGTGATGAAGCTAAGCTATGCTAACGGAGCATCTATTCCCAAAGCTAAAATGCACGCACAGAGACAAAAAAGGTATGCATCTTCTTGTCTAACTCCAGGGAAGATGTTAAATAAGCTAATTTCCCAAAATAGTGGAGTTATCCTTTAAGATATAGTTTATGCGTTCGCAAATGTGCTCGTCCTCCCATTGATTAACGTGGTGGCATCCAAGCGATAAATCGTGATATCCGGCTGGCAACCAATGTGTTAATCATGTTCCTTTGTGTTTTATTTTTATTTATTTAATTGTATCCCCCATCCCCTAGGGGGCTTTTTACCCCCAAATAGGCCATTATTGAAAATAAGAACTGCCTATACAAATAAAGGTTTGATGATGAGTCTGAACCCCGCGTATGGAGTAGGGACGGGTCAGTCTGAACCCCGCGTATGGAGTAGGGACGGGTCAGTCTGTCTGAACCCCACGTATGGAGTAGGGACGGGTCAGTCTGAACCCCACGTATGGAGTAGGGACGAGTCAGTCTGAACCCTGCGTATGGAGTAGGGACGGGTCAAAGTTCACTTTTCTAATGTGGTTTTTGACCGGACCCAGACCCCAATATGAGCCAATGACGGTTACTGAGCAACTCCCCAGTGTGGAAACGCACATGCATAAGTCCCACACTGGCTTAACTAGGCTAGTCTTGCCTAGTCTTGCTTTTATACACAGGTTATATACGTCGTTAGTGGAACTGTGTCGCATCATTAAACACTGGCCTCTGACCTGCATGCACTGTTGATTCATTCTTTCTCAGCTCAGTAGCTGGCTTGCAGTAGCCCTGCAGCAAACTTCAAGAGGATTTAATGACAGCCTAGTGTGGGATATGTGGACCAGAGTTGTCCTGCCATGGCACCATGTCCACAAGGCTGAAGAAAGCATCCGTTTATGCAACAAGTGAGGATGCTGGATCTAGCTAGTCAAAATAGCCTAGCAAGATGAGAGCAAATTCAGTGGAAGAGCTCCAGATGCCACCGTGGGAATTATTTTCCATTTAACCATCAACTATCCGAGCCTTTGTGAACGTGGGAACACACCCAATATTTGGATATTTGTTCAGACCACCAACTAACAAACCATGGAAAGGTGAACTTGTAGGGTGGCTGGGTAGCGCAGCGGACATTGCGCTCGTCACCAACGCATGAGACACCGGTATCGAATCCGGCTGTTGCCGTTGCCTCCGGCTTGGGCCGGCCGTAGGGGTGGAACGGTACGCATTCGAACCATGTACCAAACAATACACACATGCCCCGAACGCATTCGGGGCATGTGTGTATTGTTCAGTTATATAATGTTACATTAGCTACGAGCTAACTAACTTTAGCCGCGAGCTAACTAATGTTAGCCGCAAGCTAACAGTGGAAACGCTCACAGAGAAGTGACTCCACGACACGTTCGATTAGTGGGGAAGGGGGGTATATTGACGAGTTAATACTTTGACAAATGTTGCCTATATTTTTCAGTCAGTTCGGTCTTTGTGTGCCAAACATTAAAGGTAAACCTTTTTTTTTACCAAATAAATGAGAAGCATGTTTAAATCAGCAATGCCTCCACTCTTGCTGTACCAAAATCTCTCTTTGCTCTAACCGTCACTGTCAAAATAATGTGCCTGATGTCAAATGGCCTCATTCTTTCAGTTTTTGCATGACTACGTCCTTGAGAATAACTGAAAAGTTGGATAATTTTTTGGCTATATATCTTATGTTGATATATGGTATTTTTGGAGGGTTAAATTTTTTTTTTATAAAAAACAACGTATACCGAACCGAAAACCGTAAACCTAAAACCGTGATACGAACCGAACCGTGTATTTTGTGAACCGTTCCACCCCTAGCCGGCCGTCATACTAACTCAATTGGCAGAGTTAGCGGGTGGGAAGTCGATGGTTGGTAATCTGGACGTTGTAAACAGCGACTCCTACAGGTCGGTTGTGGCGCCTGCACAGCAGAGACAGGAAAATGGCGGGGGCAGTGTGAGCCTCCTACACGTTACTCCTCGCCAAATGAGAGTCCGCGCTGGCAGGTGAAAAGATGCGACTGGCTGCCTACACATGTATCAGAGGGGACATGCGATGGGTTTCTATCCTCCCTACAACCGGCCAGTGGGGGGCACATGCGAGCAACGTTCAAAACCCCTAGACCCCCTGGACCTGCCCCCTCTGAAAACTCTTTTAAAAAAACAACTAAAAAACACATTTGTTCAGACAGGCCTTTGGTCATACATAGGCACTTTTTCTTGTCCTCACTGTTCCTATAGTTTTGTTTTTTAATTAGTGACTCATGATTTTATCCAAATTCTTTTATTGTACTTTTTTATCTGGTTTCACTGTTTTTTAACTGCTGTCTGTTGTTGTTGTTGTTGTCATTTATATATATTATTTTTTATATAAGCTGTAGTGTAAAGCACCCTGTGCATTCGTGCTGTGAAGGGTGCTATATAAATAAAAGTCATTCATTCATTCATTCAAGACAGGGGAGGGGATAATTGGTACGGCTAAATTGGGATGAGAGAAAAATAGAAAAAGGAGAAAAAGTGGATAAAAAAAATAAGGAAAAGTGAACTTGTACACATCCATAGTCTGAAGAAGAACATCAGCGGAATGTGCAGACTATCTTTCATTACCTCCACCAAGACAAAGCCTGGCCCCCATTTAGTGTGTGTGTGTGTGTGTGTATATACTATATATATATAAATGGTAAATGGCTGCATTTATATAGCGCTTTTATCCAAAGTGCTTTACAATAACCACTCTGCCCCTTGTGGCAACTCAAATGCATGACACTTTGTTGCACCCGTCCATGCAACAAAATGCTTCGCATCTATGACACTCTACGACGTCCTCGTTGCATTAAACCAGAGAACCACTCACATCTTTAGCTTATATGTCGGTGCTTACCCATCTACATCCTTCTCTGGGGCCACGGCGTTGGTGACTTTCTCTGTGTTGATCTTGTGGATGGAGTCCAGAGGCAGCTGGACAATTAAGCCGTGGACAGAGGAGTCCTCGTTCACCTCTTTGATGCTGTGAAGAACCTACAGAGAGACAAGACTGTGTCAAGAGACTCTCTCAAAATACAGTTTGTGTCTCCGTTTGTGTGTCCTTGTGTTCCAAACAGTAATTATTTTTGTCGTTGTGGGGACATTGGCCGGACCCCACAAGGTAATTAACCCTTTAATAGCCAAGGACGACTTAACACGTCATTCTCCGCCATGCGTAATCTGCCAATGACGTCTTACAGCGTCTTTGAGATCAATATTTCAGAAATCTGTCATGGCAATCATATTTCACCCACGGAGACTTGAGACTTGCTGTTGATCTCCTCTCAACTCTCCAACGGTTCAAGACCGCCATCTGGTGGCCGATCGGCGAATCGCCAAAACCGGAAGTGACGCGCCGGAAGTGGTGCTCACCCATATTTCGTCCGGCCACTCGCTATCGCTAGCGGGACTCCAGCTCGACACACTGGATAGCGATCCATTGCCAATAACTCGATAAACAACATGATTTGGACGTATATAGCATTATACAACCTGGAAATGGATCGCATATAACAACATCCCATAATAGCGATATTTCTGCTCCACGCTGATCACCCAACGGTCAGAGGAAGCTGCGGTGAGTTTCAGCGTGTTTGATTATTATTAAACATACACACTGCTCCGATCAACATATCACCCATACTAAATAAATGATTTAACGTCGGCCACGGACTTATAAACCCCCCCCCCCCTCCGGTCACCAGCAGATGATGAGGCATGACGTGTAGGACTTTGTACAATTGAAATTTTGTATCTGACGTCAATCGGTATCAAACTACATTTGATGATCTAATATATGTATTTAGGGCTATAACTCACGTTCTGCAGAATGCTGCAGAAAACGATAAAAACATATTTATACTTTAAACCGTATTTTAGTATGAATATGTGAATGAAAAAGTAGAACGTTGCTACATCCTAAACGATAGATACTTGACGTTGAATGGGCCATAGTAATGTCAATTTAGCAATACAATTTAAAAAGTTATAGCCCTGCAAAGAAGGGGAACATCTCCATAGACAAATAGAGCTGGCAGAGGACGGTATAAGGATGGATATAAGCGTGGCAGAGAAAGGGTTAAGCTCTTTTAGGGTTAGGAGTCATGTTTAGGGTTAGAGGTTAAGGTTTAGGTTAGGGTTAGGCATGTACGGGTAAGGAGTTAGGGAGCTTCCCCACAATACTAAAAAAGCTGGCTGTGTGTGTGTAGACAATTGACAGAAGTTTGTCCGAGGGAAGAAACTGTTGTGATTGGATGATCAAAAAAGGCAGGGTTTGATAGGTCAGTGTAACTGAAGGCCGTGGACCACATGATACACCTCACGTCTTCCTCACCTCGTCCTCTGTTGCCGTCTTGGGAAGTCTCTTGTGTGTGGCATTTATTCCAATCTATGCAGAAAGAGGAAGAGTGTTCAAATGTATATATATATAGGTATACTATATTCATTTGAAATTCACAACGCTACAACCCTTCTTTACCTCAGCTGCTGCTTTCAGCTTCATGCTGATGTAGAGGTTTGAGTCGTCTCGGTCTCCCACCTGTGAATACAAACACCAAGTTCAGTTCCCAAGCATTACCGTGTAAACAAGACGAAAGTCTTTCTCTGGTCTGCATCCCCTTAACAATTGTGTGTATTGAGCTGTACTGTACCCATTCTGCAATCTGTTAATAAAATGTTCAATCAATCAATCAAAACCGGTCTGTAGTAGCCAGCTTCCTCTTTTTTGCCGTTGTATGCTGGGGGGGTAACATTAACTCAAGGGACACCAACAAACTGAACAAGCTGGTGAGGAAGGGTAGCTCTGTGGTGGGAGTCGAGCTGGCCAAACTAAAGGGGGTGGCAGAGAGGAGGATGAGAAGGAAGCTGGTTGTTATCCTGGAGAACCCCTCCCAGTGGCTCCTCCCACCCCCTCTATGAGGAGCACGTTCAGCCACAGACTCATACCCCCCCTCCCCCCATGGGCATGGACTAACTGGAGAACTATTAGGAATGACTGACTAAGTGTGTCTGACTCTTAACCACCAAAACCTGCACAGATTATAACATATGACAAGACATATAGCATGCCAGTTAGGGTACAGACCCTCACCTGTACCTCCCATCCCCCCCATGGTGCTATGACGCCGAAATTTCCACTAGGGGATCAATAAAGGAATATCTTATATTATTATTCCATGCTAGCTAAATGTGAATAAACCACCTGCCCTTTGGCCTACGTTTAGCATCAAATTGTACTGAAATAAGATCATGAGACCATCATCATGAGGGGGTGACTGGGTAGTGTAGAGGTCTAAGCACTCGCCTATGACTGCAGAGACCAGGGTTCACTTCCCGGGCAGCGGCACCTCCGGCTTGGTCAGTCATCCCTATGAACACAACTGGTAGTGTTCACGGGTGGGAAGCCGGTGGGGTACGAGTCCTGGTTGTTGCAATAGCGACTCCTACTGGTCGGTCGGAGCACTTGATTGATTGATTGATTGATTGAAAACTTTATTAACAGATTGCAGAATGGGTACAATACAGTAGGGCTCAATACACACAATTGTTAAGGGGATGCAGACCAGAGAAAGACTTATCTTGTTTACATCAGGGTCCCCCATTTTCAATTCATAATGACATTTATGACATACACAACATGATATACAGATATTAGGGATGCTCGATATTGGCTTTTTTACCGATACGATATACCGATATTGTCCAACTCTTAATTTCCGATACCGATACCGATATATGCAGGGTTTCCCCCCCCAAAAATGGAATAATTTCAGGTAATTAACATTACATATCTCTTGTTGTGGAATTAACACAACATTATGCATACTTTTGACAATAAATAAAATCTGAATTTGTTCTTACTTGCTTGCCTGGGTAAATAAAGGTTATAGAAATGTAAAAAAATAAAAAAATAAAATCGTGGACTTCACTGACCTTTGGGAAGTATTTGGACATGTACATGGGTATCTTAGTGGTGTAGTGTATCTTCTAGACCAGGCCCATTGCAAGTTGCTGTACTCTGTTGTCTACTCTAAGCCACCCTGAGTTGTAAAAATGGGCAGGGGTCAGGGGTGAGGTGGGTTTTAAGAGTAAGGTCAAGCAATAGTCTGACCAGTTTGTTTTGTGATGTTTGTATTGTAATCTTGTTTTTAGTGCCTTTGAGGTGCTTTGGTACCATGAGGTGCAAGCATAGTCGTAGTACCCTTGAATGAGTGCTCCTGTTAGAGTCTTCAGGGTATTCTTGTTTACCAGAGAGGAGATCCGGTACAGGAATCTAGTTCGTTGGTTGACTTTTTTTATTACATTGGATGCCATTTTGTCACTTGATCAGCAGATCAGGATCTGGAGGAGATAGCATGAAGTTCACCTCTACGCATGTTACGGTCTCCCAGTGAAACTCCTTGCCGTCGGGTGAAAAGAAGTGGCTGGTGACTACAGAAGTGGCTGGTGACTCCACATGTATCAGAGGAGGCATGTGGTAGTCTACACCCTCCCCAAACCGACAATAGGGCAGCGCAACGATCAAGAAGGGAATTGGCATAATGACTCAATTGGAGGATGGGAGCATATATCCATACAGCAAACTGCAAGACCGGGTCATAGGCACGCAGACGACACAAACTCTTTCCATCTGATCGTCTGAAGAGCCATGGGACAACACACGGCTGTATTAAAACAGCAATCATGGTTATTTCAAATAGACCCATAATCAAGTCAAGTCAAGAGTTTTATTTGTCACAGCATACAAGCATACAGTGAAATGCGGGAGGCCATGCCCGCAGCGATTGTGCAATAATACAAGTAATAAGAGTAAGACATTTGTGCAATAATACAAGTAATATGAATAAGACATAACGGGTATAATGTACATAAAGTTTACAAAAAGCATGGTAAAAGACATGCTAAGGTCCTGCGATAGTGCAATACAATGTTAGCTACGGATGAGGCACTGGGTCTTATGTACACTATACTATACAATATACAGTTATACTATATATCCTTATGCTATCTTGCTATATCCATCTATTTACTATACAAGAACCACTCCCGTTCCTTTTTCTTCTTTTTTTAAAGTGATCTTTTCATTGTGTAAAGTGACCGTTGAGTGTGAGTGTGTGCAGCATGTGTGTGTGTGTGTTCATGCTAAAGTGACTGTTAGTGTGAGCGTATACAGTATATGTGTTGTGTGTGTGCTCATTTGTGCTTGTGTGTGGAGAGTTCAGTTCAGGGATAATAATAATAATAATAATAATTCTGACCTGTAAGACCACCAGACCGGGTCGGAAGTTGGGGTCCTGGGCCTTCATCTGCTCCACCTCCTTCTTCAGCCTCTGCCTCACCTGCCTGAGGACACAAGAGGATGGAACGGGATCCGTTTGGGTTTTAAGTCTCCGTTCAGTGACAGGTGCATGCAGACAAAATCACAGGAGCACTACACTTGAAATTCTTGGATTTCATTCAAGGTTTCGAACAGGTCGCGAGTTCTCTTGCAGTGGATGGGGTTGCTTGGTTGGGGTGGGGGGTGCACTGACACTACAGGTATGAGTCAGCCTCAGAGGGCAAGGTGCAGTAGTGGGACTGCCATCCATAAATCCATTTATTTAGATCCAACAGTCTGAATGTATCTTGCGATTATTATACATTTCTCTCGAGTCGCTGCGTGCGTCCTGCCATTATTGCTCGCCATGACTCTGCTTGGCGCAGCCGCGGTAGGAAAAAAATTCCCTTTTTCATGATATTTGACGCCTCCGATTGGCTCAATTTAGTTTCAATCTGTATGCATCTACAAATCATATTATACCAGGTAGCCAATTGACGGGAAATCCGTCAGACTCCGAATCAAATTGACGGAACTCCGAATCAAATTGACGGAATTCCGTCTCAAGAGGGAACGCTTTAATGCCTCGGATGCGTCGCCCAAGTAAATCAATTATGTGTGTGCGTTGTAATCTCTTTAAGTGAGCCAACTATCTGACCACCCTGTTCTTAGAAACCTGGCTGCTCTTACAGGGATGTAGTGCTTCCTGAGATCAGTGAAACTACAGACCTCCATTCTCCACAGAGTCCATAGAGCCCATTAGTCAGAGAGGTGAGAGTTCAAGTTGTTTTATTTGTCACATATAAGGTACATGTACATTACAGTGAAATGCTTGGTTCTGTATGAGCCCCCTGAGATTGTACTTCATACAGTAAAAAAAGTAAAAAGAATAAAGATCTAACATTATTAGGTGTGTAACGGTCGGTACACAAAAACCACGGTTCGGTACGTACCTCGGTTTTGAAGTCACGGTTCGGTACGGGTTTTCGGTACAGTGGGCCAAAGTTTGGCTTTCCATGTTCCACTCAGGGGTGATGTAGTGTGCAGTAACTAATTGTACTTGTAGGGCTGTCAACGAATATTCTATATTGAAATTAATAATAGACTTGAAAAGAAAAAATTATAATTATTATATTAGATTGTGAAAAAAACTGCCCCCGGTGGGCGGTTAACATACGTTGTATTCGTTCGGTACACACTACAGCCGTTCGGTATGGTACGGTACACACTGAAGCGGTTCGGTACGGATATGTGTACCTTTACACCCCTAAACATTATACAAAATATACAATATACAAACTAAAACAAAATGAAGTACAAAATGCAAAAATGCAAAGATGAGGTAGGGATGTAAGTTCAAATATTTTAGTAATAAATAGATAAAATATGGTGTGGTGTTAAAACTTAAAAGCCTAAAAGGTGAGTGTTTAAAGTGGGTGTGTGCATGTGGATGTGTGTAGATGGATGGGTTAGTGTTGCATAGAGTCATTGAGCATCCTGATGGCCTGGGGATGGAAGCTCCTTCTGAGTCTCTCTGTGCTGGCCATGAGACTCCGGTAGCGCTTGCCTGACTGCAGCAGTGCAAAGAGGCAGTTGTTTGGGTGGCTAGTCTTTGACTATTCTCTTAGCCTTGGCCCTGCAACGCCTGGTGTAAATGTCCTGGAGAGTGGGAAGCCCACCTCCAATTGTGCATTCGTCAAAGGTGATGTTACCAGTCAGGATGCTCTCTATTGTGGATGAGTAGACACATCATGGCTGCAGCCAGGCCACCATAGAAGATGATTTAAGGTGGTTGGTCTTATGCCGGGATCAGACTACATGAATTCAGCCAGATTTTCCTCTGCTGTCTGTGTGAGAATGTGTGAATGTGAGGCACAATGTGAGGCATAAGTTTGGATAAAAGCGCTATATAATGCAGTCCAAAAGCAGTGCAGAACGCCGCTGCACGTCTTTTAACTGGCACTCGTAAATATGACCACATCTCACCGATTTTATCCTCACTCCACTGGCTCCCCGTGCACTTTAGGATTCATTTTAAAATTATTTTATTTGCTTTTAAAGCTCTTCATGACCTTGCCCCACCCTACCTCTCTGAGCTGTTGCAGGTCTATACACCTTCTCGCTCTCTCAGGTCAGCTGACCAGCTGCTCCTAGTAGTGCCTACAACTAGGCGTAAGCTCAGGGGGGACCGTGCCTTCTCCGTTGTCGCCCCCAAAATGTGGAACGAGCTGCCACTGCAGATTAGGCAGGCCTCATCACTGCCCCGTTTCAAAGGCCTCCTTAAGACCCACCTTTTCTCTCTGGCTTTCGACACCATGTTAGCTTGTTGATTTTATGATCTTATTGTCTTACTGTGTTGTTGTTGTATCGTTTTGTTACTGTGTCCTTTGCTTTTAAATATATATTTTTTTAAGTACTCTGATCTATTTAAATTTGTATTGCTGACTATGTTTACCTTTTTTTCTTCTCTTTTTTGGTACTCTTGTTTTTTAGTTTTTTTTTATCTATTTTTAGTGCTGCTTATAGTTTTTAATATGCTCCCTCTGTACAGCACTTTGTGCCCCTGTGGCTGTTAAAGCGCTTTATAAATAAAGTTGGATTGGATTGGATTGGAGTCCATATGAAAGCCAAAATATTGCGTAGTCTGATCCTGGCATTATCTTTGGGCTTTATCTTAATGAGCAAGATAAGCCATCAAAGTCGGGCCGTCAAAGCCAATAAACAATGGATAAGCATAACAATGGCCTGAATATGATTTATCTTCAGCACACCATCATGTGGCTGGCTGTAATGACTAAATCGATCCTGTATGTGATTATCACTAATGAGTAAGTAACAGTGACACTGACTACCAATTTGGGCTACTTCTTTTGAGGTTCCAGCATTCTTCTTGAGTTCTTGCAGTACTTCTTCCAGTTGTCAAAGAGGTTCCTGGTCCGCTTAGCTGATGCATTTTCCTGCATCAAGGCTTCTACATCAATTCCACTAGTGTTTTTACCTTGAATATTGAAAACCCATCCCATTGATGAAGGCGGAACAGTGAATGATCATTTCATTTATATAGCGCTTTTCAAAGCACTTTACAATGTAGGTGGAAATTGCCTCCTTCAAGACCACTGTGTAGCTATGCAGGCTCAATGGCTACCATACACTGTGTAGCACCCAATCTTGGGCCATGCAGGCTCAATGGCTGCCATACACTGGCACCAGGCACACATCACAGTACACAATAGCTGAAAGGCTCAGGAGACAAGGACTGATATCAGCCAATTAAAGGAGAGAGATGATTAGGTGACCTTGATGTCAGAGACCTGATTGGGAATTTGGCCAAGAACGTTCTTTAACAACCTTGGTTTAACGCCTCATCCAAAGGACGGCACTCACAGCTGTACGATGCTCCTATCACGGTAACAGGGGCATTGTTACTGCCAAGGACAGAGGACAGAGTGCCACACCACTTTCCGACAGCAGCCTTGGCCCGGGGCTCGAACAGGTGATCTTCCGATCATGAGTCCGGAGCTCTACCCATCTAGCCACGCTGCCAGACAGTGAGTCTAGAGCGAGAGCAGTTTGAGTGGCAGGGCAGCGAAGCAAGCTGGAGTGGACTCTGTACACAAGTCTGGGAGTGCGAGCTGTTCTCATAACCTAAACCTTTCTAAACATAACCTAAATAAACCTAAACCCTACAACTTACACTGTGGTGAAACCAAACACTGACACAGCCCATGCCTAGTCATTGTTTATCTTCTTTAGTAAAATAATAAATAAATAAATAAAAGACTGGGGTAGTATATAGAAATAATGGTTAATCTGGCAGACATTAATACCCACTTGAGTTTATGAAAGGTCAGTTATACCATCTTGCATAATACGCTGAAACCTCCTCCCAACAACGCTGCCCGATAAGACCACCTGTCGTATTGGCAGAGCAGCACGAGTCACTGATCAACTAGGCCATATCACTACATCATGTGAGGGAACAATGACAAGACCTGGCCTATGTGTACTCTGATGAAATCTGAAGTGTCAACAGAGCTATTCTGGAACGTAGTCTAGACGTTTGTCTAATTGCTTGCAGAACGCTTCATCTTTGGAAAGGAATGGCGTTGTGTGCACAAAGGCCACCTGCACCCCCCCCCCCCCCCCCCCCCGAGATCCATGAATGAATGAATGAATGAATGAATGAATGAATGAATGAATGAATGTGAATGAATGAAAACTTTATTTAACAGATTGCAGAATGGGTACAATACAGTACGGCTCATCAATACACACAATTGTTAAGGGGATGCAGACCAGAGGAAGACGTTTGTCTTGTTTACATCAGGGTCCCCCATTTTCAATTCATATTGACATTTATGACATACACAACATACATGACATTTATGGCATAGGGACATACAGGTATTTAGTACGGATACATTTGTGACATGAAGGGTATTCAAATATACAGTACTGTTACCCATAGATCCTGACAGAGTATATGATGGGGAGGGGACTGTACATTAGGAGGTGGGATATATAGATATGCTGAACGGGCCTCTGGTCATGGTCATTCTGCAGCAGTAACAGGCAGTAACTAACGGGCAGTGTGAGGTGAACGGTTAAAAGAGCACAGGCTCTTAATGTCTTGTGACAAGCATGTGCTACTTAAGTGCTAAATCGTGTTGCCTAGTTATCGCCAGCATTTTGATAGTTACAATACTGCTCGCAGTATGCCGTCAGCACACTCTTTGTTATCTACAGTAGTTGTTCATTGTAAGTTTGCTCAAAGATCTGTGTTTTTATTTAATAAAACTAGCTAACGAACAGAGAGTCTATGCCTATCTATCGGATACCCAACCTCTCACCACTTGAGGTCCCCATTCATGAAACCAATACTCAATAGGGCAAAGACCACATTGGACACAATAGCTGTATTTGCAATATTCACGTCAAGGTTTACTCATTTGACTTTTCCCAGGTATAATAATCTAATTCAAAATGTGTTGGCCATTCTTGAATCAAATGTTGTCGCTTTCCCTCGCCAAAACCTCATACACAGTTGTCAGAGTGCATAATAACCCTTAACTAAGGTTATAAGCAAACCAATTCTGATTGATCAGCTACTGTCAGATACTGTATGCCTGATCACCTGATGCACGTGGCCAACGCACAATCCATGTAACAATCCATCCACAATCCATGTAAAATGGGGGACCCTGATGTAAACAAGACAAACGTCTTTCTCTGGTCTGCATCCCCTTAACAATTGTGTGTATTGAGCTGCAGGTATTGTACCCATTCTGCAATCCGTTAATAAAATGTTCAATCAATCAATCAATCACGTACGTTCACTTGTGATTGATGGATGGAAGCCTAAAGTGATTGTTACCACTAACAGCATGGTTAATAATAACGAGATTAACAGTTATTTCTAACCCACGTAAAGACGTACGTGTGGTGGGGGGGAGCAGAGACAGTGAATGCAATTGTATAACTATATTGTATGCAGCTGTATTAGTTACTCCGTTAGTTAGTTAGTTACCTAACGTTAGCTGCCTAGTAGCCATCGCACAGGCGCATGGTTCAGTTGATGCTGGCTCTGATTTGATTAACAATACATTACATACATGAGCATGGATAAAATCCTATAAACTTACGCCGAAACTTCTTTCCCACTGATGATTTGAGCTGGCATCGTTGGGCTGGAGTCGCTGGAGAGAGAGTCCGTTCAGTGATACTAGCAGCAGACAGGTCTGTCACTTGCACTCGTTTGACTGGAAGAGCGCGGTTCAGAAAAGTTTATTATCTGCATGGACGTTGTTGGTGAATCTGTCTCCGACGCTACTAACGTAGGTTGGGGTCATGAAGCCAGCAGTACGAGTTAACATGTCCGTAGAAACTTTCAAGAATAACGTCAAACGTAACATCAGGGGGGGCGGAATAAATATGTGGGCGGGATTTATTCATCCGCTGTCAACCTTGTCAGCGAATCATTTACCTCTAAAGAAATGTTGGGCAGGTCGTATAAACCAATACAAACACGCGTTCTTGTATCCCACCCACGTGGAGGAGGATACTCGGATGTTCAGCACATGCTATGTCGTAGACGACCAGCAGATGGCAGCGTTGCGTTCGCCCTGGTTTAGTCCCTCTGTCAAAAAAAATAAATAACAGCGGTGTGTTTATGGGCGTAACTTGACGTCCACTCGAAGATGTGTTTTGAACCTCGCAAAGGTGCCAAATTTGACAAGAAAACACAAGAAATGTATTCGGCTGTGCGCCGGAAATAAGACATGAAGAAATACAGAGGACGATGGAGAGTCGATTTTGTGTTCTGAACGACACCGAAGACTTAAAAACGCTCATTTCAAACACCGAGGATAGTCTGCAATTCGAAAGGTAATGTTGGGCTCGTTGCAGCTGCTAGCTAGCTTGTTAGCATGCTGGCCTCTCTTACGGCGCCGTCTATTCCCTGAAGCAGGTCATTTAGCTCGTTTGGGTTGAGGAGAGCCTTGCTTCTCTCTAATACACAGCCTCGTTGTTATTCCATACTTAAGCGTTTAGTTTCTAGCTAACAAGCAATGAAGCTAAAGATTGCACCAGGCTCTGGCTATGCATTGGCGTGCGTACGTGGACGCATCCCCGTCCAGATAAGATGAGTAGACTGATTTCTATGAGCATAACGCTGAGAATCGTTACCTCCCACAGTCATCATAACACCCATTTCATCAGTCAGAATATGTTTAACAACAACAACGCATTTGTTTTCTCAGGTCCAAGACATTGTTTGAGGAGATTCGAGCCTCACTCAATAATAATGACGAGGAGGACCGCTCCTTCTGGAGGCCTGTGCTCCCCTGGGGTGGCGTCTACACCATCAGGGCAGGACGGAAGGCCATCTCCTGCACCCCCCTGTACGTCAAGATCAACTTGAAAAACACATGCACCATCGACGGCTTCCTCATGATCCTGTACGTGATTCTACGGGACAACCAGGGCTTTTCTCGGGAGGTGGGCATCTTCCTGGGCAAGCAGTTTGTGGAGCATTTCCTCTACCTGATGGACTCCTACGACTACACCACAGTGAAGATGCTGTGGATCTGGAACAGGATGTCCAAGAGACAGTACCGCTCGGCGGTCCACCTCGCCGCCCTGGAGATAGACTTGTTCGGCAACGAGCATGAGAACTTCACGAAGAACCTGGAGAGCCTCATGACCACCATGCAGGAGAGTCTGTGTACTAACTGGACCTGCCCGGCCCGCTTCCAAGAGCTCATCCAGAGGACAATCGACATCAAGTAAGCCTTCTGAATGGCTGCAAGAAACGAGTGCAACCGCAACGCCTCTCATAACATTCTCACCCAGTTCAGTGTCTTGTTCGCCGTGGTAGTTTTTGCACACAAAAAGGCACTTGTAAAAAGCAAATCTACATTTTACCAATGTGGTGGAACCGACTCATCGATTATATCTTAGACAGATCTCCTGATCAAAATATAGGTTTAATAGTAAAAACAATTAATACAAATTAAATGTGGGTTAAATGAGCTTGGGCTGAAAGGAGTGCTCTGAAGAAGAGGCAGAGACAATTGAGCTTATGTATAGAGAGGGGTTGGGGCCTGTAGCCTTTGGCCTCTCAGCTAGGTGTGAACTAAACTATTGTTTGGGGCAACCAAAGGGGATTCCTCAACACCAAGCATCTACATTACATTGTTTCAAAATAGGAAGCTATGACTTGAGAACGAATTCAGATGGACGACTGTGTTCAAACAGGACGCCCATGGCCCTAATCTTACTGTCACCAATGTTTTAAGTCGGCTAGCGCATGCACCTTCGTCTTCAAGTGGGTTGCATATCTGTCCCTCGACACGCCGTCCCAAAACTAAAATAATCTCCAGCTGTCTAATTGAGAGAGATGAGATGAAGGGGAGGAGTGTGTTCCCGACTGACTCCACCCTTCTCCTGTCTCTGGAGGAGCCTTATAAAGGCATGTTTACCCACAGCGTGCACTGTTTAGACTATGAATTATCTATCCTAAATCACAGCTCAAACTGTTTTTGTTAAAGGTGCTCTACTCAGAAAGGAGGCCTGGGTGGATGATGAGCACAGTCTTTGTGAATCTCGCCGCTGGCCGACTTGACTTTGTTCTCACACCTCTGACCGTTTCCTTCTCCCCAGCCCCCCTCAAGAGCTGCCTCACAGAGATCCCATCCAGTCGGCCGTAGATGAGTTCTTCTGCTCCAAGATCCTCCTCTGTAAAGAGCTGGGGTGAGACAGACGCTCAGTAGAGGGTCCTGAATGAAGGGTGAATGAAAAGGTGCACTCTGTGTGATTTTCGATTGTTTTGGAATGAGGACTGTGTATGTGTGTATAGACTCGCCCACATGCAATTGACCTATCTAAAGCCCTGCCCTCTTTTCTTGATCCTCCAATCACAACAGTTGTGATTGGGAGGATCAAGAAAAGAGGGCAGGGCTTTAGATGGGTCAATTGCGGGGAAATAAGCACATCATTTTTAAACGGCTAAATCAACACTGTCCTCATTGCCAGCCCAAAAGGGTGAGGATTGTGAAGATTCTAGGATTATCCTCTGCTAAAGAAAGAAAGTCACAGGATTTTGTTGACTCATTGATTATTTGATTTAATGGACACATCTGAAAACTTGTGCTCCTCACATGAAATCATACAGAATGGTCTACTTAAAGGATCAATACGCGGCCGCAAATTTCTTGGCAACATTTTAGATTTCTTATTATATCTCGAGTCGACAGTAATCGACAGTAAAAAAAGACGTTTGTGAGTCAATAAGTCAAATGATTGGAAGGAGTGAGCTGTCTATAAAACCCTCTTGTGACACTGTTATTGGGACTGGGTGATGTATGTCAACAATATAAATACTAGTTGCACACAATAAAATAACTGCCAATTAATCTTTTTTACATTAGATAAAAGTAAAATTTGCAGAAATTCTATTATCACAATTTAGTGACTTTCTTTTATTTATATATATATAAATAAAGGTGCAATGGGCTGAGAGAGTTCTCTCAGAGGGTCTTCTGCCACGGACCTCCACCCTTCGTCATCCTCAACATGCAGCTGTGGAAGTCAGAGGAGCTGTCTTACGTTCCCTACCATCTAGCTCTCTCCCAGCACAGGTACAACGCCCTCACACTGTGACCACAGCACCTGGGTGTGTGACACTACCACTGTACACCTGAAAACAATAATGATGTTGTTCACTATTATTCACAGACTGTCTTTTGAACATCCCTCCACTCAACAACATATTTTTTCCTTTTCGATTAGATTAAATGTATTGCACAAATACAAGTACAGAGTACCAGAGTGCAAAGGAGCAGTAAAGTGCATTGCAGTATACAGTACACCATGTCAATGTGTATATATGACAAAGCTATGGACTAAATATACTGAGCTAATGTGGTTTAACTAACTTTATTAGGTATGTATGGGTGTGTATATACAGGTATAGATGCATGTGTATATACAGTGTTATTGTACATTGTTATTATACAGTGTTATATAGTGTTATATGGATTGACTATAGATGAAAGATTATAGGCAACAGAAGTTCATACAGTATGGGTTGAGTATAGGCAACAGAGTTCAGAGTTCATACGGTATGGGTTGAGTATAGGCAACAGAGTTCATACGGTATGGGTTGAGTATAGGCAACATAGTTCATACTGTATGGGTTGAGTATAGGCTTCAGAGTTCATACTGTATGGGTTGAGTATAGGCAACAGAGTTCTGAAGTGAAAGGGAGTGAAAAAAGAGAGGGGAGGGGCGACTGTCACCGTGGTGCAGAGTTCAGCGAGATGATGGCTATGGGGAAGAAGCTGTTCCTGAGCCTGCTGGTCCTGGAACTGAGATTCCTGTAGCGCCTCCCAGAGGGAAGGAGGGCAAACAGCCTGTGGTTGGGGTGGGGAGGTGTCCTTGATGACACTACTTGTGTTGGACAGTCTCAATAGCAGGGAGTGATATACCGGTGAATGATGCGTTGGGTGGTTTTCACCACCCTCTGCAGTGCTTTCCAGTCCGAGGCAGAGAGCAGTTGCCATAACAGACTGTTATGCGGCCTGGTATTATTATTATTATTATTATTATTATTATTATTATTATTATTCTGCAATAAGAACGGTATTATCACCGATACGTCCCGCTGTGTCCTTGTGTGTATGTTTGCCTTTCCCACAGGTATTCACTGGAGGGCGCCACACTCTTCAACAAGGAGGAGCATCACTACTCTGCGGCCTTCCAGATAGACGGATACTGGATGCATTACGACGGCCTGAGGAGCGACAACCTGATCCTGTTACACAAGCCCCCCGAGCTGCTGCTGCTCTCCTCGCTGGTCTACATCCGTGCCTCCGACAAGTGAGCCCATCTATGATCTCAACTGGAAGCACAATGGTCACTAAGGGACACAAAACATTTTTAGAAGAATTGCACAGCTTCGCTCTCCAGACTGTTCTACTGAAAACATTCTACCACCCGTCACCTGGTTGGTTGTCTCATCATACCCGCCCTTTAAAGATGGCATTAAAATAATCATTGTATTACCTAATCATAAACATGCCATTATAAATACTATTCCATAGTTAATAATCGCTTCCTTCCCTGTCGGCTGTCACTTTTGTCTCGTCACTCTAGATTGCTGTTGAATTACTTGTGCTCTTATTTTGCCTGACTGCTTGCAGAAAGCTCACTGTGCAAAATGTATATTGCTTCTCCTTTTTGGGCATGCTTGGAATCCAAGAATATAATGGACTATAATAGTTCTGGGCTAGTATGCATAAATGATACACCACTGATTAATGCACTTCATACATATACAGTCAGTGGCAAAGGGAAAATGTCTCAGACAGGTTAAAGATTTTCATCATTGTTCATTGGATTATGCCATTGGTTTTGTTTAAAGCAACCATGTATGAAATGTTGTTTAAAGCAACCATGTATGAAATGTTGTTATGTATGTCTCATGAGTGGGTATTGGGATGACTTGCATAGGGAATCTATATTTCCACATGACGTTTTCTAGCATGGGTTGTGTATGTAGTGTTGCTCTGTGTGCCTGTCAGCGTTACTCTTTCAAACATTCATGCATACTAACCCTGGCCTCAAATCAAACTGGTGCTCTCTTTAGATTTACACTGTGTTTTTCAACAGGAACAAAAGAACAGCCAAACTTAGCCAGGCTTTGCTTCTTTAATGTCATGTTTTGTCTTAATTTGTCTTGCTTTTTTGTTTTTAAATTGTCAAAGTCGGGGGAAGATAAACATTTCAGACGGTACGGAGTGAATTTGTTTGACTCGACACAAATTAAATTCTCAAATTGTATAAATATTGAATGCGATCTGAAATGTGCATTTGTCACTAGTATGCTTGTATAGCTGCATATGCATGGGGAAGCTTGCACGCCTTCAAGGGCAGTTAGTTGATACCATGTCCATTTCTAATGAGTCTACATCTCAGCCAAAACTGCAATCTCACATCACCATAACATTTTATTTGACAAAAGTTTTAACTAGGGATGTCCGATATTATCGGCCGATATTGGCATTCAAATGTGATATCGGTATCGGGTTTTCAAAAAAAAATTGTATAACCTTTATTTACCCAGGCAAGCAAGTAAGAACAAATTCACATTTATTTATTGTCAAAAAAGTATGCATAATGTTGTGTTAATTCCACAACAAGAGATATGTAATGTTAATTACCTGAAATTATTCCGTTTTTTGGGGCGGGAAACCCTGCATATATCTGTATCGGTTGATATCTGTATCGGAAATTAAGAGTTGGATTATATCGGTATCGGTAAAAAAGCCAATATCGAGCATCCCTAGTTTTAACTATTAAATGTTATCTCCAGGAGTTCTCAGTATCCCATAGTGCCTTGTCATTTTAAATGATATTGTAAAATGTCCATAAAATTGTGTAAATTAGTGTTCCAATTGTCTTTTCTATGCAGTCAAGTCTTTTCAAATGGCAATACAAATATTTTCTATATAATAAACTTGTATGTTTTGTTTTGTTGCACTTTGTTGGTAGCTAATATAGCTATAACAAAAGACAGAACAACGGGTCACCTTTTAAGGCAGGCATTTATTCATTTTAACTGGGTACAACTGCACCACACAAACAAACTGGCTAAAACGTATGTAAAATGTATTAAATTAAAACACGATTTAAAAAAAAAAGTGTGTGGAGGGAGGGATAATAGCTACTGCTTCTATGTTTAACATTAGGGTTATCTTGTACTTCCAGTAGTAATCCACAGGATATAAAAATTCAAGACGATCACCTCGGACACGGTTCAGACATGCGATGGGGAATGTGAAAAGAAGCTGAGTGCTAGATCTGGCTAACATTGACATCAGTTTCAAAAGGATCTCTTTCTGATCTAAAAGCAGGAGAGGCAGTCCTTTCCAGACCACCTTTCTCTGCATTCTTTAGTTAAAACGAGCACTTTGGTGACAGTGGTGGTAAAACGAAGACATTGGTTAGGCCATGAAGGAGAGAAAAAAAAATACAAGTTATGAACTTCACACATTTATACATCCTTTTTGCAGATTCACGTTTTTCAGATTTCATCAGGTTCTCTCCAAGTATCAGTAAAGAATCGGTATACTTTGAAATGAATGGGTTTTTTTTTTTTTTTTTTAAATGAACAGTTAATACAGTTTGTGTGAGACATGCATGTAACATAGATGCTAAATAAACAATGGCAGCAGTGCACAATCACGCCTGCATGATTAGTGCTATCGCTAATGGTATGGGGAAGGGGGGTTACGTTAAACATCAACAAATAAAACGGTTCACAATAAAACATGAGGCAAAAGACATTTGCAAACAGACTAATGTTATAGAACCTGAACTATACAAAGTTAGCATTATAAATAGAATGAGACATCAAACTCTTCAATCACTCAACTTTCTCAAGTCAAATTACATATTTGCAGTATCGTGTTTGGTTTGTGTTCAATGAATGCATGAAAACAATCGATAGTAATGAACACACGCACTGTATGGTGACAAATAATCACAGAGTTCCAACATCACAAAGGACATGTGATGCATAAAAAATAAACTATTTTCATAATTACATGACACCCTTGCCGGTTTGCCACTTAAATCCAGTGACTATTCTTGTTGCTACTGGTTTGGGAGGGGTACTGTTCGTAAATTATTTCACTGAAACGTTTTAAGTTCAAGGTTCCAACGTCAAATTGGAAGGAGCACAATCTTGCGCGCCGCTTAGCGTTGCAAGTGGGCTGGATTCCATTCAACGTATGCCTTGTACAGATGCACCTGCATGCACAACACAAGCAGTGGGAAATGACAGCACGAGATGCCAGGCAGGATGACACGAAAGTACTGTTCCGACGTTTCATCAGGCAATCATTCATACCGAACAACGTGAAAAGACCAGACATGCCATGTGTGATGTCATTACAGCAATAGGACAGATGCCTTGGCCTTTTTTTTTTTTAAAGAGGCTAAATTAAATAGAAAAATTAATCAAAATGAATTAATCAACAGAAAATAAGTTATTGCATCATCTAAATGCCATCGGCCTAAATTAAACCTATTTACAAATTACAATGTGTATCAAATAGTTTGGTAAGTGCAATGCAGAGCTCTGTTAAAGTTTCCACACATGTGCAAACATCTGTGTACAATGCAACTCCAACTAAACTTTCAAAACAAAAACAAGACTCAAAATGGACACACACACAAGCTTTCTTCTACTAGTATATAGTACGCTCCATCCATTTCCTCCTCACATTGCCAGGTCTTGCCCTTGGGTTTAGCTCAGGCCAGGCTGTACAGAAGGCCTCAGTGGGCCTGAAGTGGAGACTATTCCCCAGGGTGACGGAGTGAGTGGGCTTAGCACAGGCCATGGGTCCTTTATGCCCTCCACACAACAGCATGAGGGAAAGGCATATATACATTAACAGTGTGGGGGAAACAAACATTAAAAACAAAACACATTTTGATTGTGGCACATGGGGGGGGGGGGGGGCTATTTGTGGCACGAGGTGGAAAGTTACAGCAGACTTGAGAAAAGCAGATGGCTATTTTGGCACTTCTCTCCAGGCTGTGAGTGGATGCCTACCATCCGTTCCGGGGAGCGTGTGAGCCTCATGTGGCCGACTGGTCTCAGACCAGTTGGCCACACGAGGCTCACACATGCCCCACGGAGGGGCTGGTAGGCCAGCACAGAGCAGAGGGCATGAAGAGCCAATCACATGCGGGACAGGTCGCGCTCGGCGCCGACCCGGGGGCAATGGGGCGTTTCGAGACTTAGAAGGAAGGTTGCGACAGTGTTTCACGGGAGCCGATGCTCATGTGATCTCATTGGAAAAGAAGAGATGAATATATATAAATCAGTATAAACACAGGCTTTACATAAATCAAAGTGCACAAACTTAAAAGATTAGGAAATAAGGACAGATGTTTGTGGTTCTCCAACCACAGGGTTTCCCTTTAAACACGACTCACTGCTTTCTTTCTTTTATTGCATGAGAGGGGCGGGGGCGGTTAATTTAGATTCAGGGCCTTTTTTAAATGTACACTAATACGTAACCAACACCTCCCTGACACACTCGACGGGGAAACAAAGGTTGGCATTCTCGCGTTGTAAATGAGATGCAAAACAGCCGAATCCTGATTTCTAAATATAGCACCAGTTAATATCGTGTAAAGTGAAAAGACGGCCCCCGGATCACATCGATGGAGCGCGTGTGATGTTGAGCAAGAACAAGACCACGGGGGGTTCTGAATGGCCCACAGGGTGAAGCAGGGCGGCAACAAGTGCTCTTGGGAGAATTTACCTATCTCAAGCCACGCCCTCTTTTCTTGATCCTCCAATCGCAACTGTTTTTCCGAGGGAAGCAATAGTTGCGATTGGAGGATCAAGAAAAGAGGGCGTGGTTTGAGATGGGTCAACACATCAGGGGTTTGTTTCATCATTTACATCCCATCAACCCTCAAATCAAGTTACGTGTACACACACACACACACACACACACAGATATCCCATGACTAGTGACCCAGTGCAGAAGAAAACATTTACAGGCAATGCACTAGAGGATATATTCATATATATATATATATATATATATTTCATTTTTACTATTTACAAGAGAGAAAAAAAGGCAGCCCTTTTTAAGTAAATATAAAGATTCCGATTTCTTCTCTTTATGTGAAGCACTGATTTCGATACGGATGTCTCAAGCTCAGTGTGTGTGCGTGTGTACCCACTCACTAAGCCTGAGATTTAGTCCTGCACACACACACACAACAGAACAAACTATCTGACATGCACATACTCCCGAACACACACACACACACAAACTTGGCCAACGGCCACGTTTTCCATACGAACACACAAGCAAAACTGTAAAGGTTCTACAAAACTGGAACACATGTTCTGCCTGTGGCATGAAAATGTATATAAAATAAAATAAAAATAAAATAAAAAAAATGAATTAATGGCATCAACACAAAACGTTAAACATTAACACAGAATGTCAAAAAGGATGAAACGAAAGTGACAAGATTTCTCCCACAATCCTCTGGGTAATGGCTCAGAGTCCTCGTGGTCCAGCAGCAGTTTGAGTGGTCGTCTCCTCGTCTCTGTGGCAACAGCCATCCCATCGTCTCAGGGCTGTACGCTAAGCTTTTTCACTAGGGGCACACTTGCCCCTAAATGAGAAATTTAGGGGCAAAGAATATTTTTTAGGGGCAAATTTTTAAATAACAATTTTACCATTATAGTGCAAAAAAATATGTTCCTCCTGCCTCATTACTGTGGTCCTTTTATTTAACATTTAAGTGCGTTTGTTTTCAGGTTTGTATCTTTTATAATGAACCAACTGAGAAAGTGTGTAAATCACTAATAGAACAAAAACAACAAACTGTGTGTGTGTGCGCGCGAGCGCTTGTAGTGCTCCTTGAATGAGATCACCACAACACACACACCATTGCATTAATCAGGAGGACAAGAAACTCTGCATACCTTTGTTTCACAATGAAAAGTGCTTTATAAATAAAATGAATTATTATTATTATTGTAAATAACCCCATGAAAGGTTTATTATTTTTATGGGTAATTACCCGCTTCATATTTGTGATGTTACTGGTTTCAGGGTGTGCCTAAAGTGATCAATGTGTTGGGCCATTTATAGAGATCTATGCCAATTAATGTTTATGTATATCCGGGACTTTTTTTTATAAGAATTGAGAGGCCTACTACGGTATGTGTATATGTGACCTTTATTTTGAAAACAGTGTTGCGACGCAACCTTGTTTACATTTGCGCTTTTGACAGTGAAATGTTCAGTTCAACTTAGCTCGAAGGAAAGACTAATCAAAAAGCTTTAATTGCCCCGTATGAGGCTCTTACGGTAGGACTTTTGATTGTTTATAGAAGTGGAATGTAATACTATGCAAAACGATAAATAAACAGTGATTTTACCAGCAGTAAGTTGCAAGCCACTTTCATACAGGGAACCGTGACAATTATTAGTATTATCTTATTTGCATATTGTCTCATTATTAGATAGATAGGTTGATACTTTATTGATCCGTGGAGGGAAATTTAAGTAGACACTACAGTATTTAAGTATTGAAAAACGTCCTAATAGTGGGCTACTCACCTAATACATGGCTGAGCGTTAGAAGTGTCCCGTGTCCCCGTCATTGTAATCATCACTGCCAGATCCGACTTAATTTAATCGGCTATGGTCTCTTATCATCTCTCCACATCGGATGTGGTTGTCATAAGATGGACTGATATTCGCTCCGTTGTTCTTGCAGAGCAAAATTAGCGGCTTAAACTTATTGAAAGGAAGTTCTTATTTGGCGATGCATAGCCCACATTCAGTTTCGATGGTTCGCTAGGAATTATGGGATTTAGTGTTGGATGTATGGACTCTACGCAGACATGGTATTTAATCGCACGATAGACTACAACTACCAAGTTGCGTGGCCCAGATTCACTTCACACGCAAATCTTTTTGTCCACACAGGCTATCGCAGTAAGTTCATTTGCCGACATATTCTTTCATAGCACCGCAACATAATGTCGCACTGTACAGCCCTGGTTGTAGGCTAATGTTTTACTATTTTTTTTTCTCCAATTTGTATGGATTAATTTAGGAGTGAAATGCGAATGAAGGGTTGAAATCACTACTCGCAAGGTTGCCCCCAAATATTATTTTCCACTCGCACGGGCCAAATTAAGGGGCAATTTGCGATAATCTCGTCGCAGTGTACAGCCCTGCCGTCTCCTCCTCGTATCCGCACAGGACTCCCTCCTTTTCTCTGGCCATCTCTGTGGTCCCTTATCCAGCCAGGCAGGCAGGCACATCCATCCATCCAGCGCTCCCTCCCTCTCCCTCTCTCTGTGTGGGTTCTCCATCAGTGTGGCTCCCTCTTCAGCCCCCAGAGGATGAATGCGGGGGAAGGGGAAAGACAAAAAAAAAGAAAAGCCTTTTTGTCCAAGTCTCCTCTTGTGGAGTCCTAGCTGGTGGGGGCTGCGGGTCAAAGGGCCGTCAGTGTCTAAGTCTCCTCTTGTGGAGTCCTAGGCGGCGGGGCCGTGGGTCAAAGGTCAAAGGGCCGTGAGTCCAAAGTTACAGCGACAGTACATCATACCGCTGGAGTCCAGCCAGCTGTCAGTGATGGGGTCGTAGCGTTGGACCGTGTTCAGGTAGGATGACCCCGAGTGACCCCCCACCACGTAGAGGTAGTTGTCCACAATGGCCGAGCCCACGCCTGGAAGGAAGACGCAAACCATCCACAATCAGAACAACTGTACCAAATATGAAGAATGTACTGGACATTTTGTCTTGGGGGACAGTGGCGCAAAGACAGCTTACAAAGTTCCAGTGCGTTAAGACATGGTATAATGACAGGCTCTTAAATCCAGTACAAATATCTATTGTTAGAATTAACCAACTGTGAATCAAATAGGCTCTTAATAAAATCACCAAGAGTTACTCCAAGCCTTTAATCAAACAGACAGTAGTCTGATCATCTGAATGATGTACAGTACGTATATCCCGCAGGCTTCCCGACTCACCAGTGCGTGGTTCATTCATGGGCCGGCAGGCCGTCCACTGGTTCTGATGGGGATCGTACCTCTCGATGCTGGACAGGTGGGATACCCCGTTGTGTCCGCCCACCACGAATATGAACCCTAACATGACCCCGACTCCAAAGTTGATCCTCTTGTCTGCCATGGGGGCTACCATTTCCCAGGCATCCTTGCTCGGGTCATAGCGCTCCACGCTGTGGGACGGAGACGGCACAAGGTTAGAAACATACACTGATGAAGTGCATAATGATGCTATGGCTGTGTTGTGGTGCAGGATGACACCGGAGAACCTCCAGTTGGTGTACAAAACATATTTGCTATAGGTCTAAGTCTAATTCTTTAATGAGCTAAACCTGTTTTACAATAGGTTTGATACCATGGCCCAAAAGTACTCAAAACCTGTGCCTCTCAGCTGTGTGATGTGCTCCAGCACATATTCAATATGAGCCTGAGGCTGCAGAGAGTCCCGACACTGTGGAAAACCTCCTGTGTGGTCCCCGTCCCCAAGTGCCCGCGTCCCAGCACGTCCAAGGACTACAGGCCGGTGGCTCTAACCTCTCATATAATGAAGACCATGGAGAGGTTAGTCCTGGAGCAACTCCGCCCGGTGATCAAACCCCACCTAGACCCACTCCAGTTCGCCTAACAGCCCCGACATGGGGGTAGAGGATGCTGTCATCTACCCGCTGAACCGAGCCTACACTCACCTAGACAAGCCGGGGAGCACTGTGAGAGTCATGTTCTTTGACTTCTCCAGTGCTTTTGATACCATAAGGCCTGGGCTGCTGGGTGAGAAGTTGGAGGAGATGCAGGTAGAGGCCCCCCTGGTGTCCTGGGTTGTTGACTATCTGACGGGCAGACCACAGTACGTGCGCCTACGGAGCTGTGTGTCAGACAGACTGGTCAGCAACACCGGGGCCCCGCAGGGGACAGTCCTCTCTCCCTTCCTCTTCACCAACGACTTCCACTATCGGTCAGAGTCCTGCCACCTTCATAAGTTCTGATGACTCTGCGATAGTGGGATGTATAAAGGACGGTGATGAGAGGGAATACCGGGAACTGGTAGTGGACTTCGTCACATGGTGCGATAAAAACCACCTGCAGCTAAATGTGGCGAAGACCAGGGAATTGGTGGTGGAGCTGGGGAGGAAGAGTGCACCTGTGACCCCCGTTTCCATCAGGGGAGTCGATGACTCGATGTGGACATGGTTGAGGAGTACAAATACCTCGGTGTGCACATCGACAACAAACTGAACGGGTAAAAACACGCAGAGGCACTGTACAAGAAGGGCCAGAGCCGACTCTACTTCCTCAGAAGGCTGAGATCATTCAATGTCTGTACAAGGATGTTGAGGATGTTCTATGAGTCGGTGGTGGCGGGCGCCTTCTTGTACGCTGTGACCTGCTGGGGCAGCGGACTGAGAGCAGGGGAGACAAACAGGCTGGAAAAGCTGGTCAGGAAGGCCAGTAGCGTGGTTGGGGTGGAGCTGGACTCCCTAGCGAGGGTGGCGGAGAGGAGGAGCCTTGCTAAGCTCCAGGCCATCAGGGAAAACCCCTCCCACCCACTATACACAGACTTGGCTGACAGGAGGAGCATGTTCAGTGCTAGGCTCACACTACCAAAATGCACCACTGAACGGCACAGGAAGTCCTTCATTCCAACAGCCATCAGACTATACAATGCATCACTGTGCCTCACTGCATCACTGAGCACAGAGTGATAGTTACCATCTTCCTGGACTCTTATTTTTGAAACAGCACTGTGAAATACTACACCTACTGTAGACCTCAGTATATTTTTACTGTATTTATTTACTGTCTATTTTATTACATTTTTATTCTACTCTTATCTTAGGCAATTTGATTTGTTTTGTTATTCTTATTCGTGACCTGTTCTGTCTAAATGTTTAATGTTGAGCAATTTGCAGTGTCAAATTTCCCTCTGGATAATAATTATTCGTGACCTGTTCTGTCTAAATGTTTAATGTTGAGCAATTTGCAGTGTCAAATTTCCCTCTGGATAATAAAAGTGTTTCTATTCTATTCTATTGTATCTTATATCATCATAAATCAAAGCTATTTTGAGGTGCTGTGAAACAAACATAGATATGCCTAAGATATATGCCTGGTATACATTTGTAAAAAAAAAAAAAATGACCACCTGCCTTTGTAAACAACAACAACAGAGAAGCAGTAACCTTTCAGGTAGCGTTATAGCTTGAAACACAGGGACCCCATTTTCAATACAAGTCTTTTTTGCACCTGTTGGATTTAACGTTCTCAGTCTGCACTATTTTGACCCAAGTGACTCCTGAATTGAAGGACAGCTAGTATCAATATCTTCAAGGAAAAGGCTCCAATACATAAGTAGCGCCTGATGCATAGTTGTTCTTGTTAAGCTGATATCATGTCATCTCTTGATCTTCCCTGACGAGGTCAATGCAAAGAAGGCAGTGTCCCTATTAGGGTTGTTGAAACCGCCACCACTCTCACCAACCATAATACCCTTTAGATTATGTTCAGAATATTCTCTCTCCTTTGAGCTCATAAATAAATGTTTATAACCACCGACAGACTTCTGTATTTCTGCAGCTTAACCAGTATAGTATACAGACGGCAGTATAATGAAACTTGCTAAAAATAAAAATAAATACAGTCGAACACAATGGTACATCACTCCCTGCAATTGAGACTATTCATCACACGCAACAGTGTCCGAGTAAGGCATGCAGCATGGTCAAGTTTTGCCCTCCTTCCCTCTGGGAGGCGCTACAGGAACCTCCGTTCCAAGTCAAGCAGGCTCAGGAACAGCTTCTTTCCCTCAGCTGTCATCTCTCTGAACTCTACCACGATGACAGCCCCACCCCCATACCGTATAAACTCTGAACTCTGTTGCCTATACTCAATTTATACCTGCCTACTGCCTTCACTGTCTACAAGTGCCTTACACTGTAATCATAACTACCTACCTCAAACTATAGTCTACACATATAACTCTGTATGATAGCATGTACAATAATGCTGTATATATATTCATATTTACTGTATATATACTTATCCACATCCGTCTGAATATACCTGGCCTGCATATAATCCTTTAAGTTATTAGTTGATTTTAAAGTTCCATTTCTGTGACAGCTCACAGCAACACTGTTGTATGAGCCGTAGCACACAAGAAATTTTAACGTCATCGTTTATGCAAATTATCCTACAGAAATGTGGTGCTTAAAGGGATATTTCACATTAGTGAAACTTCAGCAGTCTTACCTCAGAATTACACAAATTAATACTTCTGTATAGTTTGTTTATGCTTCAGAAGTATGATATTTAGACTTGGTCCCCAAAATGTATGGAAGTGAACACCTGGGAGGAATGGTGGTGTTGACAGCAGATGACAGGGACAGCACAGCATGGTCGCTAGCTTACTTGTAAATTACCGTAGATTGAGCTAAGAATGCTGGATTTTGATAGTTCTACTAAAGTGAAATATCCCTTTAAAGTAGACCCACTACTGCTCATATTGTTTTTTTTTTATCTACTTTTTCTCCCATTTTCTATTTTTCTCCCATCCCAATTTCGTATTATCCAATTCTACCCTCCCCTGTCTCGAACGCTGTTAGGCCATGCCTCCCACAGGCCGGCTGCAATGTGGACGAAGCCTTGCATCACGCGTCCCCTCCGGTACACGAGGAGGCAGCCGTCGCATCTTTTCACCTGTACAGCGCAATCTCTCAGCGGCGAGGGTCTGCGTGGGAGGGTCACGCCTCCCCCGTTGCTTCCTGATTCTGCTGCGCAGGCGCACCAACCGACCTGTAGGAGTCGCTGTCCACAACGTCCGATCCCCACCCCACCAGCTTCCCACCCCTAACACTGCCAGCATATCCTGCATTAGTGGCGAGCGCCTTGCCCACTGCGCCACTTAGCCGCCACTACTGCTCATATTGAAATTACTTCAATCTCTCAGGTAAAGAATGGAAAGAACATTGAGCATTTAATACCTACCATGACACAACTGGTTTAATGATGCCACTTATGGCAGTCCTGAATTACCCTACAAGAATCAAAGTGACGAAACCCTAGACAACATGGTCGGAATTGCCTCAGCGTATCTACGGGCAGACAGGCTACTGGGGAATGAAAAAGAAAAAACACTCCCCAAAGATTTTCTGTCCAAACACATTCTCCTCTGGGGGTTGGGGAGTCAAGGAAACTAGCAACAACAGAGACACCCCTCTCTAGTGAGCCACAGGGACAACAGAGGGCTAAGGTTCTGGCACATAAACTAACCAGCAGCAGCACACGGGTGACTTTCCAAGGGAAACTTCAGCAGCCACTTGCCTCTGCCGAGATCCCCCTCCACTCATTAACAGACCAGCGGCTGTTTTCTCAGCAAGAGTTCACATCCTTCACTTGTCTGCCACTTCTGTTAGATCACTGTGAGGTAGGGCTTTTCATTACAAAACACGACTAAGCTGAACAGGAACTGGCTTTAAGGGGCATTGAACCTTTCCTGTGGGATCCAAGCTCATGTATAAAAGGTCTAATATAAAGGTCTAGAGAGGGTACTATAAACAGCATAACTTTACTGGTGTCGGAAATGTCATCTGTAGGAACAAAGAAAGGTTTTAGAGGCCTTTTTGATCATATGACTTTCTGTATATTTCAAAGAAAGAAGAATCTAGACCACTCTGCCCCTCATTTTAGGGGTTGAAGGGCAGAGGAGTTGTGCTATGTGATAAATACAATGGATCTTATATAGTAAAGTATAGGGATGAAGGGCAGGAGTTGTGCCATGTGATAAATACAATGAATCTTATAGTAAAATATACGGATGAAGGGCATTAGTGTTGTGCTATGTGATAAATACAATGAATCTTATATAGTAAAGTATACGGATGAAGGGCAGAAGTGTTGTGCTATGTGATAAATACAATGAATCTTATATAGTAAAGTATACGGCTGAAGGGCATTAGTGTTGTGTGCTATGTGATAAATACAATGAATCTTATATAGTAAAGTATACGGATGAAGGGCATTCGTGTTGTGCCATGTGATAAATACAATGAATCTTATATATAGTAAAGTATAGGGAGGAAGGGCAGGAGTTGTGCCATGTGATAAATACAATTAATCGTATATAGTAAAGTAAAAGGTGAAATATAAAATAAAACTCCGTAATAATACTCAAGGCAGATGCAAGCCATTTCTACAGAGAGACAACAAAATAGCCTAACACTATACCTGTTCATGTGAGCTGGGCCGTAGCCCCCGATAGCGTACACCATGCCATCCAGCACGGCGGTGGCAAAGCAGCTGCGGGACTTGGTCATGGGCGCCACAGGCTGCCACTCCTTCATCTTGGGGACGTATTTCTCCACCGACTGGAGGTAGTACTGGCCATCGTAGCCCCCGAGGGCGTACAGCTCCCCCGCCAGGACCACCACCCCCAGCGTGCTGCGACACTCGGCCATGCGCTCCAACGAGGACCAGGTGTTGCTGTCGGGGTCCCAGCTCTCCACCGTGCTCTCGTGTCTCCGGTAGCTAATGCCCTGTCTCATGTGCGTGGCGATGCCTCCCACCACGTACACCTTCTGGTCCAGCACTGCTACTCCAAACTCATACCGGGGTACGCTGAGAGGGGCGAGTCCAATCCATGAGTCTGTCTGAGGAAAATACATTTCCATACTGCGAGAGAAAAAAAATGTAAAACACTCAATATATTACAGTTATACACATAACATATCAAATCAGCACTGACATACAGTAGGTTGAATCATTGGCTATAGAGAGGGGCTTAAAATGTACACCAGTGGTACCCGGCAATACCTTTCCAGGGTGGCAAAGAGTCCAGCCTTGCCTCCCACCGCGAGCAGCACTTTGGGAGCGCACCGCGGCCGCGTGGACAGCACCGTCTGGTAGGAGAGCCGGTGCTCAGGCATGAAATGGTACTTGAGAGCCTCGTTAAGCAGGTGCTTGCACGCGTGGTCATCGCGTATCAGGTGGTTGGCCTCATAAAGGCGGGTGAGGAACTTGACGCTGAGCAGAGGCAGGCGCACACAGTGCAGCAGCTGGGCCAGGTGCTGCTGTCGCTCCGTCACGTCGTATTTGATCCAGGACTCCAGGGCGTAAAACACAGTCTCCTCAGTGACCACCTTAAGACAGTCGTTGGACACAATCTCATCCAACTCGGCCCTTGTGAGCTCAAAGAACTCCTCCGTCTGGCACACTTCCTCAAAGTTCTGGCAGATAAACTTGGTGGCGGCCAGGCACAGGTCGTGGCAACCGTATGTCTCCGCGAAGCGGGAGATGCCTATGCAGTTGCCGGCATCCAGCTGGCTCTCTAGGAAGGAGCAGCACTCTTTAAGCACTAGCTTGACCTGGAGCAGGTTGGCAGCCGGTAGTAGAGATTCCACGGTTTCCTGGGAGATGAACACTGTGCCAGTGTAGGCGTACTCCACAATGGCCTGGAAAAGAAAAAGGAAAGGTGTGAGAGCTTCAGAAAAACAATATTTTATCAGTGCACCCCTAAAATAATGTCATTATTGTAACCATGTAAGGCATTTTTACTTTATTGGACTGACAGAAGAGAACGGCGGGAAAGATGGGAGGTGGGCAGCATGCGACAAAGGCCACGGGCTGGATTTGAACCCACTGACTCACTGAGCCACTAAAACTCCCCTCTGTGTTGTTTTTAGTGTACCTGTAGTGCTGCCTCCTCAATGCACTGGAATTCCACCTCAGAGGTCTCCTTCTCCGATAGGTTGCCCGTGAACATGGCCTTGAAGTAGGGACTGATGCTGGCCAGCACCACTTTGTGGGCATGGATCTTGGAGTCACCCACGCGCAGTACAATGTCACATAGCTCATGGTCCTGTCGCAAGAGCTGGAGGCCTTGCAGCAACTGCTCAGAGTGGGGCCGCGTCAGACTGGCAAGCATATAGGACTGGGCCTGCTGGTCCATCTGTGAGAATAGAATTTCACACATCAATAGCATGTTGACAACATATTAAATATAATACTACCTTATTGTAATTCTCAACACAACCGGTGACAACAATAAGTGGTGACCAGTCAATTAAAGTGAATCCAGATGAACACACTCAAGTTAGTTCTACCACAGGTTGGCCCACTTTGCCAACCTAAGGATGGCTTAGAGTAGACGACAGAGTACAGCAACTTGCAATGGGCCTGGTCTACAAGATACACTACAAGACCAAGGTACCCATGTACATGTCAAAATACTTCCCAAAGGTCAGTGAATACCACGATCATAACACCAGAGGGAGCTCCACAAATCATGTTAAACCCAGATTCGGCTCAAACAAGGGACTAAACACGTTTCGCAATTATGCCACATCAATGTGGAACGCCCTACCCAAAGCTGTAAAGGAATGTGAATCACTACCCACTTTCAAAAACACTCAAAGAACACCTACGGGAGACTGCAATTCGAAACTGGCCCCTACAAATGTCCTAACCCAGTTGTACAGTAAAGACCAAGTATGGCTTTGTCAGTATTCCAATGTACAGTGTACAGTGTGTGTGTCCCCTACCCCCCCCCCCCCCCCCCTCCAATGTACAGCCCCACCCACACCCACCCCACCTACCCAACCTCCTCCAATGTACAGTTTCTATGTCAAATGTATATACACTCTTTTTCTGGACACTTTTTGTATCACAAACAGTACTGTATTTGCAAATCTGGTATGTCATAATAGATAGAAGTACTGTCTATCTGTATGTCGTGTGTGTCATATGATGAATTGAAAATGGGGGACCCTGATGTAAACAAGACGAAAGTCTTTCTCTGGTCTGCATCCCCTTAACAATTGTATGTATTGAGCTGTACTGTACTGTATGTATTGAGCTGTACTGTACTGTACCCATTCTGCAATGTGTTAAACTTTTCAATCAATCACAACTAAATGTAGTACTAAACATGTACAACATGATGCCGTGGTGGATGTTTTGGAACCTTCCGAGAATTATTCAGAACCAATTGACCAACTACCCAATATGACGGTGTGTGGCTACTAGGAACGTTAGCTAGTGGCTCTCGCTAGGTAACGATGTATCATAATAACGTTACAGCAAGTCGTCCCCTCCTTTAGCAACACACCGCTTGAAGACATCTCAAGCGCGTATTTACAAACACCTTCTCTTGTATCATGGCTACTTGCGTGACAGCAACCAACGCACCGTTTATCTAAGTTATTGTTATTATAACTTGCTTCCGTTAGCTAGCTGAGGTTAGCTTGTTGACTGAGGCCTCGATCTGAACGAAGGACATGTCCATCATTGTTGCCCATCCATGGCTCAAACTCACTCTGCTTAGCTAACGTTACGTTGCGTTTCAGTACAAATAACACGCTCAAAACGGCATTGTTAGGTAGATAAGAAATATGTGTTACAACGAAACCCCGTTTACATTGTCATTAGTTAGCTAACTATTCGATTCCAGCAAGTAGACAGTGACTGTTTCTCCATGTCGTTGCACTGCAGTGCACACAGGTTAGCTGCTAAAAATAAACACAGCTAACTGGTAAGCTGCTGCATCATTGATTGATATAACATTACAGCAACATGGCTGACAAATGCTAAATGTAATAACAATAGCTGTCAGATATGCGTTAGCTACCTCTTCAAATCGCTGTCAAATGCAGGAAACACAGACCTGTATTGCGCGTCTTCGTGCCGCTGTCAGAGGGTCTGCAGCAGTGGAGTTCAGCGGCGGTCTGACTGACAGGAACCCGACCACCAGCAGCTACAGTTACAGCGTTACAGCAGCGCGCTGCCAGAAATAGCAGCCACACTTCCGGTGGTTTCAAAATAAAGGCATGAATGAAAACAAAGATATTGTTTTGTTTAGTTTATTTGACAAAAGCATGAGTCATGACTCATGTGCATTCAGTGTCAATGATAACATGATATTCCAATGTACAGTTTTGCTTGTACAGTTGTACAGTTTCGTCCCCCCCCCCACCTAACCACCTCCAATGTACACCATGGTCCTCCTTGCTGTTACTGTGACAATACAATACAGATAAAGATATTTCGTTTATTTACATGAAAACATCTTAAAAAATACATTAAAAAAGACAGTCCCTCCATAGGGCCTTGGACCTCGCCCCTATTTTTAACAATCATCTATTCCTGCCTTCTTGCACCGATTCAGCCTTTCAAGTCTGGTTTGACAAAGGGATAACCACATTTAAAGATCTCTACGACCAAGGGACCTTCATGTCTTTCTCAGACCTCTCAAAGAAATTTGACCTTCCCAAATCCCACCTGTTCAGTTTTTTTTTCAAATTAGGCGCTTCACACAGAACCAAAACCGCAAATTCCCTAGTCGTCCTCCAGAAACTCTTATAGACTCACTAATGGTTCTCAATCCGGGAAAAAAACTGCTAATTTCTAACATCTACTATCTGGTCACATCAACTCCGCTACGGATACCCCAGTAACCGGCCCTAAGGACTCTAGGTAGCGTGAGCTGGGAATAGAATTGCCCGATGAGTATTGGGGTTGGGTTCTGGATTCTGTCCATTCGTCTTCCATCTGTGCGAGACACGGCCTCACACAGTGCAAGATTGTACACAAAGTCCACTACACGAACTCGAGGCTGTCTCGAATTTACCGTAACATCACTGACTCATGTAACAGATGCAAGCAATCTCCCGCCGACCATACCCACATGTTCTGGTCCTGCCCCAGCCTTGCCCCATTTGTTACAATCTACCTGGACCTGCCCACTTCCCCCCTCCTATTCAGAGACTTATCCCTGCTCCTCACCTCCCCTCACACTCTCTGGGACTCCTCTCATCATCCACCCATTCGGAGTATGGGAAAGCCTAATCCACCTTGTAAAGAAAATTCTGCTACCAATCACAAAACAACAAACACTTGATGACGAAGCCTTTTAACAGTTCTTTTTTTTATCCACTTTTTCTCCTCTTTTTCTATTTTTCTCCCATCCCAATTCCACTGTGCCAATTCTCCCCTCCCCTGTCTTGAACGTTGCTTGCATATTCCCCCCACTGACCGGTTATAGGGAGGATAGAAGCCTTGCATCACGTGTCCCCTCCGCGTGAACACTTAAGGCAACTAACATGCACTTCCGCGTTTCTCTGATTGGCCAGCGCTCTCCTTCGTGAATACCAGCCGCTCTACGCTCGTTCCCTACGCCGGAGACATGAGCCTCCAACGAGTGACGCGCCTCTCTTCTGATTGGCCGAGCGCCTTCCGCGTTTCTCTGATTGGCCGAGCGCGGCTCCCCCTTAAGCTCCAGGAGAGAGGAGAGAGGCTGAAAACCCGCAGTTCTTGCCCGACTGATGGGAGCCGAATCCTGATGAATACCCCCAAAACATGGAGGTCCCGAACGCATGGAAGTATTGATTGCGCCGTAACGAATCATTAAAAAAATATACCGTTAACTGGAATATGTTGTGCCTTTACACATATGTTGGCTTATGTAATTGGTTTGTCATGACAAACTAATAAAAAAATCGCGATTTACCCGGTGGCTACAACAACACACAGTGTATGTAGAACATGGTACAGTAAGTGGGGAGTGTAAACGCTTATAGTTAAAGACAGTAGAGCTTGCGTATGTTCGATAGGGCTTTGATTCAAACCGGTGCATGAGATGAGGTTCTATATGTAGAACATGGTACAGTAAGTGGGGAGTGTAAACGCTTATAGTTAAAGACAGTAGAGCTTGCGTATGTTCGATAGGGCTTTGATTCAAACCGGTGCATGAGATGAGGTTCTATATGTAGAACATGGTACAGTAAGGCGCGTGTAGTGTAAACAGTGATTCGCACCCCCTCAATGTACAGTGATTCAAACCCCCTCAATGTGCAGTTTCTGACAGCCGTGCTGTGTTGTCACGCGAAATAACGTTATGAATAAAACGCGAAATAACAGCATATAACGTTACAATGTACAGTTGTGGGGAGTGTGTGGTAAATTCCCAAACCATAGATCTCATGATTAACTAATGTGTAGAAATACTTGGCCCTCAAAACAATAATTCATAGATTGTGTGTGTGTTTACATAGACTGATTGCCATGGTAGGCACACAGGTCGATTTACATGATTCTATCTACGACAGGAACCGAGAAGGGCCGTCTGCCATGGCCTGGGACAATGGGCTCTGTAAGATCAAAACAAAGACCAAAAGGTCACATAAACATGTTATCTCGCTGGAGTTTCCTGTCACACACACACATAGACTCACACACACACACAGACACACACACACTCACACACACACACACACATAGTCACACACACACTCACACACTCACACACACATAGTCACACACACACACACACACTCACACACACACATTTTCAAATACACATCCACACACACACACACAGAGAAGATCACTAGTGGAATCCTTAATTTAAGCTCCAAACAAGTAAAATATAATTAGGTTTGGTCATACTTAAATTAGGTAATTAGTTAATGTGCCTGTTCTGTTTTCATTTATGTTCAATTTGATTAAATTGATGGTTTTATATTCTGATCTATTCTCTTCTATCCAGTTCTACTTTAATCTGTTATTCAGTTATATTCTATTCTAAAAGAATGATTAAAGTCAACAGACTTAGTGATAAAGAAATGAAAATGATGCAATGTTTAAATGAAAATGATGCAATGTTGAAATGAAAATAATGCAATGTTTAAGGTAGATGGTTAAGGACAGCCTCTGTTTGCAGTCATGTGAAGGGGGTTTGGCCTATAAGCCAAACCCCTATTTTCAAATACCAGCTTAGCAGGCCTGGGATTGGAGTAAAGAATTTGGTGATGTCATTATGATGACATCACAAGATTATGCAGGTCTGGCTATAAGAATGGGGGTGATGGGGGGAAAGGAGGACTCTGAAACAACCAACCCACAGGACAGACCTCTCCACACATCTCACCCATCTACAGCAGGCAGCAGAAGGACAAAGGACTTTTTGGAGGGAAAACAGACTGCTTTGTTTTGTCAGCCAAGACAACAAAGACCATCAACAACTTATCAACTATCATTCTTTATACTGTAATATTAGTCTAGTTGTATCACTCACGGCATAGTGTTTGTGATCACAACTATAGCATTTTCTTATTGTAATTTGTATACACTCTTAAACTTTGATTAAACAACTGTTATACTACTTTCCTCCTACTTTCCTTCTGCCTGCACCGCTCAGTTTGAACAGAAGTGATTCCCAGAGCTTTAAGGTATTGAATCACAACGCAGAGTACCAGCAAACAGGTTCTGATCAGAGCAGAACCGAAATAGCTTGGGAAATCCACTTCATTTTGGTGCCGGACTTCAGTGAATCAGAGCGCTCGTGTTATCACCACAACAAAATAATTTTTTTTTCTCTACACGCCGGTCGACGAGGAGAACAACTGATCGATCGATCGTCTTCAAGTAACTGGAAAGGTGAGTGTGATGATATTTGGGTGCTCTATTCGAACCACGGAGGGGGTTGCTAAGAATTTAACCTCATGTAAGCATGATGTAAGGGGAAATTGAATTGAATGTTCTGGCTGGGGAGGGCGGCTCTGTAAACACCGTGCGTAGTATATTTTAAAGTAAAATTTTAGCACAATAAACGGGGCGCCGCTGCCAGTCGGAACAAGTAAGGGAACAGGAACATGTCTAGGTTCGTGCTCGGGGTTGGACCAAGGTAAACACCGTGCGTTGTATGTCTTAGAAGTAGAGGCTAAAGCACGCGTGCGTCGTATTTTCTAAAGTAGAGAGTTAGCACAAGTAGGTCTGGTTTAGCCTTGGGCACGGGCGGGCGTGTTGAAATTAGACTGCGTTAGGCGGTAACAAAAAATAGTACTTAATGAAAGGTTTACCGGTCGCGCCGCTGTGCGGCGTTCGGGAGACGGTAATGTGCGTGAATGCTGATTTTGTAATTTTTTAATTGTGTTAGGAAGCGTGTATGAATGTATGGTTGGCGAATGTTTATGGTTAGGAGTGATTGGTGGGACGTGTGAGAGTATAGTTATGTTATTATGTAATTTAAGTCACCGGTTGGTCGTGGGGAAGTTTAAGGATAACGCCGGTTTTCCGAGGCCCGTCGAACGCAGCAGCGGTTAGCTGTTGTATTAGCCTCTGAGGCACCGGAGGATACGGAGGGAAAAGTAGACGTAATTCAAATGTATAAGGTCGATCGATAGTGTCTTGAGATTACGGGGATGTGTAAGGCACTTAAACGTTTTCATATTCGTGGCGGATAAAATAGATATGTAATGTTTAAGGTGATTGGGATAATCTAGACGGGGACCCGGAAGTCGTTCTAAGCTCGCCGGTAATGACGACGGAGGGGTCAAACTAGTGTTTTGCAATTATGTTTTTATATTTCTGTTTAGATCACTACACTGGCGTTTTGAGGGAAATAGGATTCTGTTGTGGGTTATGTGGTGTTATATTAACGTTGCGAGGAGACGGCCCGCGCGGCGGAACGGGTCGTTGGGGAGCGTTTTTATGGGATCATGGGAGAAGCTAAGCTAATGCTACCTAGCCGCGCTAACGGCTAAAGCGGTCGCCGGTTGTGACGTCATAAGGGTGCGCGGTCTGACGGCCTACGCGCGCTAGGTTGAAGCTAACAAAGCTAATATGCTAAGCTAGCTGTGCTGACGTCATGGCATGACGGGGCTCTCGGGATGTCTCGCGAGGGGGCGTCCATCTTGGGAGGGGCGCCGGCGTCCATCTTGGGAGGGCACCAAGCGTCCATTGTTAAGGGGAAGGTGGAGTTTATTTAGGAATACAGTAGGGGGCAGAAGAGGACAGAATGAATATGTTTGGATTCTGCTCACGGAACGTTTTCATTGTACACTCTCTCTCCCCCTCTCTTCTCTTTCTCCCCCTCTCTTTCTCCCCCTCTCTCTCTCTCTCTCTTTCTCTCTCTCTCTCACTCTCTCTCTTTCTCCCACACGCACCTTTCTCTCTCTCTCTCTCTCTCTCTTCCTCTCTCTCTCTCACTCTCTCTTTCTCCCACACGCACCACTCTCTCTCTCTCCCTCTCACCTTCCCTCCCTTTCTCTCTCTTTCTCTTTCACCCCCCTCTCTTTCTTTCCCTCTCACCTCTCCTCCCTCCCTCTCCCTTTTCGCCCCTCTCCCTCTCCCTCTCACCTCCTCTCCCTCTCTCTCTCTTTCTCTTTCACCCCCCCTCTCTTTCTTTCCTTCTCTCGCCCTCCTCTCTCCCTTTCACCTCCCCCCTCTCTCCCTCTCCCTCTCACCTCCCCCCTCCTCTCCCTCTCTCTCTTTCTCTTTCACCCCCCCCTCTCTTTCTTTCCTTCTCTCACCCTCCTCCCTCCCTCTCCCTTTCGCCTCTCTCCCTCTCACCTCCCCCCCTCTTTCCCTCTCCCTCTCTCTCTCTCTTACCCCCCCCCCCTCTCGCTCACTCCCCTCATTCCCACACCGCCTCTCTTCCATATATTTCGGCCCCCCCGAAACGCCTTCTCTTTCTCTCCTAGTTTAGGGCCTGTATATAGAGTTTTTTTTATGGGTTTCAAGCGCGGTGTAGTGCTAGGTATATTGTTTATTGCTGTTTACTGTAAGGTTTCAAAGGCGGTAGGCTGAGTTTGGGACTTATTATGTGTATGTTGTTGTTCCATATTCAGTTTTATTGTTATTTTTAGGGAATTTCTAGTGCTGGCAGTGGTATTGGCTGGCGTTGGCGCTACGCTTTGTTCGACAAGGCGCTCGTACTTCTTTCCTTGTATTTGGACAAGCTCCGGCTGGTAAGGCAGGGGCTCCGTGCCAGTTCATGTTGGTGGGCCGTAAGTTGGAGCATAATTACTCTACTCGGCTGCGCCTGCGATGGGGGTGTGGGTAGACAGTTCGTCGTGGCTCGCTGTCTGCCTCCACGCTTTGTGCGCTGTGTGCGGCTCGTCGGTGCTCGCTGTCACACTGCGCACATTCTTCATTTTACCAGGGGTACGGGGACTGCTAAACGTCGTGGCGGGGGTGGGCTCGCTGTCTGCCACCGCGCATTAACGGGGGTGCGCTATGCGTGCACTCGTCAAAGGCTCGCTGCCACACTACGCGCGTCGGATTATATTGTGTGTGGGTGTTTGGGTGACTGGTTACGGTGGTTGAGTGGTGTCACAGGTGCTGTATGTGTGTGGCTGTGGTTGTGAGTGGAATGATCTTTGGTTATCCTTGAGTAGGGGGCCCGGGGTTTCGCATTCCAGGTTGCAAACTGGGGGTGATGCCGTGGGCCACAGGACGAATTGGCCAGTGGAATGTCATTGGTCGGCAGGATTTTCAATGTGGGGATGGTGTCGCCGCCTGTGGTTATGAACGGGTTGTGTGACACTGTTCTAAATGCACGGGGACTTCAGTGACATAAGGCACTGAAAATTGATTTCTGTTCCCGTGAGAAGCGAGTTATTTTAACACCTAAGGGGTTAGGTGTTACGGGGGATATATAGTAACTGTGTGAGAGATTATGAATGGAAAATATGTGTGTTACTGATATGTATGATGTAATATGAGCGAAATACATACTAGGCTTTCACGGACAGAAATAAATATAGTTACACATACACATAGTCATTTGCAAATAACAATTAGAGTAAAAGTGAGATTATTCACCTAAATTACCATGTCCGATACAGATGTTTAGAAATGATAGGCTGTAAATAACAAATTTCTGGTTGACCAACAGAAGGAAACAGCTGATGCGAGATAAGTTCCCCGGAGTTGTGTTAAGGAGGATCAGGACAACAGGATTGAGAGTCTGAGTTTCCAATGGAGACAACTGGAAAAAGATTAAGGCTGTGTCATTGATAAATCAAAAACGAAAATTGCACAAATGCTCTCAAGTGATCTTAGTATAGGAGATGCCCGACATTCCATGCTTAAAGACAAATGATGGATTGTGAATGGGAAATGTCACTGATAATTAAGTGTATTTTTTGCTTCTCTCTTCACAGCTGCTCCAGGACGGATGGCCAGCGCTGACAATTCCGAACCCCAACAGGGAGATCAAAGAGACTGTTGACGGTCAGGGGGTATAGTATCACAAAAGCGAGATTATCAATTCCTGTTTACACCAATATAAAAGTGTGAGTGAAATTAACTCAAGTTTGGTAAAAATAGTTTGAATACAGAGAAACTTGCTTTCCAAACGGTGACGTTACGAGTGTTTGAAGTAAGGTGAGAATGGAAAATACACAGATAGGAGCAACCGGAGGGTTAGATGCACTGACCATAGAAAGGGTAGACAATCTGTCTATTTCAACGACTGGAGATGTCACAATAAAAGTGACGAAAAGATGGCCAAGGATATTCAGGCCGTTACAGAACCTTGTAGCTAAAGGAGGCCGGTATAGAATGCGTACCCAAATCAAGATAGTGCCGATAACCTCTGCAGACATTACATTGACCGAATTGGACGTTAACTTGATTGACTGGAATTTGATCGACTCCCCTCTAGTGTCCAGTGAGACGGAGGGACTGGAAATAATGTCTTTTACTCCGCCACAGGGAGTCGTTGCAGCAAGCGACCCAGAGACAGCTGTATTACCCGAGTCAATCCACGCTGAAGTGTCCGTTGCAGATGACTGCCAGTTAAAGACGTGCCTCCCTCTCGAACAACAGCTAGCCGAGGCTAGACGGGTAGTGGACTATCTCCAAGGCCTAATCCAGTCCACACAGCCCGGAGGGGAGACAGGTTCCAATCGCCTCTCTCCCTCTCCCTCTGGAGAACCAGATGGCCAGAGACGGGCCCAGTTGGGGCCACAAGGGGGTCCCGTGCCGGAACAACAACAAACCCCAATAAGACCACCCACGAGGTGGCAACCACGAGGAAAAGGTGGAGGCAGAGGCAGGAATCCGAATGGCTACCGTGTGCGGCAGGTGCATTGTTGGACGTGTGGGACCCTCGGACACATTTCTCGGGACTGTGTAGAGCGGGACCATCTATCCACAACAGGGCGTGTTTGTACAGAAACAGGTGGCGGGCCCCTCCCAACCACGGGCCCCTCTCAAGGAACTGTGACTGGACCAAATAGGTACGTGGCTTTCTCCTCCGAACAGGCTCCGGGGAACCATGGCGATGATGGCATACCACCAGGACATGTTCTGGGCCCGATGACCCCAGGGTCATCCGGTCACAGGCAACTGACCCACCGGGTCTCACAACCCGGGGGAGACCGCCAGTGTTGTTGGAGCTGTGGAGTGAAAGGTCATTTTCAAAGGTCATGTCTGCAGAGGCCACCGGCAGAATAAAAATATATGCAACTGACTAGGGTAGAGGTGGGATATATTGAATGATAAAATATGCTCCTATTTGGATTAGAATAAAAAATAAAAATAGATAGAGGTGTTAGGTGATTAGATTATGAATGAAAGTTACTAAAAACGGATGTATGGGTGACTGACAAATGCATGAACTAATCGGACTAACAAGAGGATCAAATTATGTTGAACAGTTGATCAATATTAGACAGTGTGATGATGTGACACTGCGGCAGCTAGTGATCAGTAAATTATCCATGCTTGGTCAACATTCAGATTGATCAAAGGGTGGACTGCATGATTAAGAAATTAAAAAGACTCATAGTTGTTTCTAGTAGTTTATAGTATTGATAGAAGCGTATTAACAGTTATGAGCAATAGGATAGGTGTTTATTTACTTTTATTTTTACTTCTCTTTTCTAGTGTGTTACGAGCAATTCCTGACTTAGGCCGGGAGCGTACATTTTGTTTATTCATTTGATTTCCCTTTTTGTTTCTTAGTTAAAGATGAGCTCAGAAGAAAAAAGAAAAAGCTCGCAAGCTTGGTTTATTTTTTCATTTATTGGTTTGGCAGCGTTTTCTTTGTGTTTTGTTTTCTGTTTTCTTTCTTTCTGTGTGTTTTTTCTTAGGGTACCTGGCAAGCTGGGAGTGGTCTCGACACATCAGGACGGGGTAGTATATGTCTGTAAAATGGACTGGGAACAAAGTGAAGGAACATGAGCTAGTTATGGATTTTTGTTCTCCGCCCATTGAATACCCAGTTTTAGCGGCTGGGGGTGTGTCGTGATTGGTAAAAGTGTTGGGAAGCATGATTCTCTGTACATTAATGAAGCTCAATAGGTTGGTCGCTATTGGCCAAATTAGTCTTGTGTAGGGTGTGGACATGTGTAATTGATAATTGGCTTGTGGTGTGGAAGATGTGTGTTTAAGGCGGCCTGTGATTTGTTGCCATACACACAGGTTACTGGGAGAGTGGATGTGTCGGTGCTGACCGTCCGGTCCGGGTGCGGCTGTTCAAAGGACGACGGTAACGATGTTTCATTGTGTATTTCACATCGAGAGGTGGAGGAGTATACTGTTTTGACAGCATAATATAATGAGAGCCATGTGAATTTTTCAGAATTTTGAAAATTAATGATCTAAAAACCATGAAATATATAGATAAATTATTTGGAAAAGAAAGTTGTCAAAGCTCAGACCAGTAAAGAGAGTCTGAGGGAGGAAAATTATGGAAATTATGGATTCTCAATCAATTGTTGTGGTAGAAGTGATCCCCACTGTCCCCCGAAGCGATATGTATTCACTGCAGGATACGGATGGGAGAGGACACTGGCTAGTGTCTACCCAGCGGTTCCATGGGGAACCACAACACTGCGGAGAACCAGGAGACGCCTACCTCTCGGGCCGGGAGAGTCTTGGCCAACGCAGTGACCGAGTCTTGAGGCTTCAGAGGGAAACGACAGACAACTAACGAGGAGACAGGCGGCTAGGCCTCAGCAACAACTCCGGCTGTCAACAGAAGCAAGGCCTCAACCATTGACCAGGGGGTCAACCAGTGAAAGGGTCGAGCAGCCAGCAACGACCTCCCCACCGCTGTGACAGCAATAGAAGATACAGCAGGGGGCTCTACCCCCTAATAGAGGTCAACACGATGACAGCAATAGAAGATACAGCAGGGGGCTCTACCCCCTAATAGAGGTCAACACGAGTCAAGATGTTCTTGACAGAAGATGGAGTGTGATGGGAAAGGCAATTTGCTTTCTAAATTCCACCTCCAAAAATGGGAGCAGTTGCACCCAGCAGTCGTGATACTGCATCAGCTCTGAGCAACAAAGAGGAGGCCGGGTCAAATCTAGAAAACATAGACCCCTCCTCCTCAAATGCTCCAAGTCAGAATTTGACAACTCACAGTTGAAACCAATGGAAATTGATCTTGGTACGAGAACAAGTTGTTAAAAACTGTACACATGATATATTTTATCCTAATATGATTTAAAATGTCTTAAGTGTTATCTAGATAGTAGTGTGTAGAGATTGATATCTATGTTTGACATATTAAGGATAGGTAAACTATCCAAGTGGGGAACTGTGGTAAATTCCCAAACCATAGATCTCATGATTAACTAATGTGTAGAAATACTTGGCCCTCAAAACAATAATTCATAGATTGTGTGTGTGTTTACATAGACTGATTGCCATGGTAGGCACACAGGTCGATTTACATATGAAGTGAGTGGTCAAATGATTCTATCTACGACAGGAACCGAGAAGGGCCGTCTGCCATGGCCTGGGACAATGGGCTCTGTAAGATCAAAACAAAGACCAAAAGGTCACATAAACATGTTATCTCGCTGGAGTTTCCTGTCACACACACACATAGACTCACACACACACACAGACACACACACACTCACACACACATAGTCACACACACACTCACACACTCACACACACATAGTCACACACACACACACACACACACTCACACACACACATTTTCAAATACACATCCACACACACACACACAGAGAAGATCACTAGTGGAATCCTTAATTTAAGCTCCAAACAAGTAAAATATAATTAGGTTTGGTCATACTTAAATTAGGTAATTAGTTAATGTGCCTGTTCTGTTTTCATTTATGTTCAATTTGATTAAATTGATGGTTTTATATTCTGATCTATTCTCTTCTATCCAGTTCTACTTTAATCTGTTATTCAGTTATATTCTATTCTAAAAGAATGATTAAAGTCAACAGACTTAGTGATAAAGAAATGAAAATGATGCAATGTTTAAATGAAAATGATGCAATGTTGAAATGAAAATAATGCAATGTTTAAGGTAGATGGTTAAGGACAGCCTCTGTTTGCAGTCATGTGAAGGGGGTTTGGCCTATAAGCCAAACCCCTATTTTCAAATACCAGCTTAGCAGGCCTGGGATTGGAGTAAAGAATTTGGTGATGTCATTATGATGACATCACAAGATTATGCAGGTCTGGCTATAAGAATGGGGGTGATGGGGGGAAAGGAGGACTCTGAAACAACCAACCCACAGGACAGACCTCTCCACCAACCCATCCACAAGGCAAGGCAGCAGGCAACGAGGACAAAGGAACTTCTTGGAGGGAAAATCAACTCTTTGTTCACTAGCCAAGACAACAAAGACCATCAACAACTTATCAACTATCATTCTTTATACTGTAATATTAGTCTGGTTGTTATCACTCACGGCATAGTGTTTGTGATCACAACTATAGCATTTTCTTATTGTAATTTGTATACACTCTTAAACTTTGATTAAACAACTGTTATACTATTTTCCTCCTACTTTCCTTCTGCCTGCACCGCTCAGTTTGAACAGAAGTGATTCCCAGAGCTTTAAGGTATTGAATCACAACGCAGAGTACCAGCAACCCGGTTCTGAAGCAGAGCAGAACCGAAATAGCTTGGGAAATCCACTTCAAGTGTAAACAGTGATTCGCACCCCCTCAATGTACTGTAATGATCTGGGGTCTTGTGTGTCACTGTACCCGGGGGGTGTGTTTCCCCCCGGGAGAGTTAGGAGGTGGCACCGGAAGTGACGTGGTGTTCGTGAAATATACGTGAAGCTAGGAAGCTGTGTTGTGTTCCTACCGAGTGAGGTATTGACCTGTATGTACTCATTGCAGTGGAATTAAATAACCAAAAGAAACATAAACCACTCCTCATTCTTCCTAACGATACGGGTACGACAGAACGCTACATTTGGTGTCTGAAGTGGGATCAGTGAACTCAGTTTGACGCGCACTGTGTACCCAAGGGAGCTCCGCTGTTTGGCTGGCTACATCACGTTAGCTTAGCAATGACGGCAAAAGAAGAGCCACGCCACGAGATTAAACAGGAGAGGGAGGATGAAGGTCTGCCAAGTGGACTTCCAGACCTGGAAAGAATGCAGGTCGGTGCCGAAGTTGGCAATCTCGGAGGACGGGAGAGTGACGGCCACGCGACGGTGGCGCCGGTGCCGGTACTCCACCCGGCGGCGTCCGGTAGGAATGACCTGCAGAGCGTGGCACCATGTGGAGGTGCACACGGCGGATGGAGAGCAGACCAGGCGCTGAAATATTCGGGTAAAGGCAGCCTGGAGGCGTTTTTTATGCAATTTGAGCTGGCAGCCGAACTGAATGGCTGGCCGATGGACAATAAAAAAAGGGCTGCCCGTCTCGTTTTGTCCCTCACGGATGATGCCCTGGCATGTTTGAGTGCACTGGGACCGGAAGAGCTGAGAGACTATGGAGCTGTGGTGGGGGCGCTGCAGAGGCGTTTCGGTCGATGTGACAATAAAAGCATCGTGGTCACAGAGCTATGTAACCGGCACAGACGGCCCGGTGAGTCCCTTCGTGCACTGGCAACTGACATTGAGACACTCACGAGACGGGCATACGGCCACATGCCCCCCGTGGTGTTGAGTGAGTACGCCAGGGATCAGTTTGTCCGCGCCATCGAGCCGCGAGACCTGCGTGAGCGGGTTCAGCTGCGGCACCCGAGCACGCTGCAGGGGGCCTTGGAGCTGGCGCTGGAGAGAGAAGACCTGCGGGGCGAGACCACACAGGAGGGCGTGAGGGAGGCCCCTCCCACGGTGAGGGTTGCGGTGGAGAGCAGCCCAAGGGAGCCGGAGTGGGTGGGCGCAATGATGGAGCGGATGACAGAGCTGGTGCGTGCCGTAACATTGCAACCACAAGGAGGTGCGGCTCATTCACCGGGGCCCATGCGCTGCTGGGGGTGTGGCCAACCTGGGCATCTCCGCAGGGACTGCCGCAATCGCCAGGAGAGGCAGGGAAACGGCAGGGGGTCCGTGTAGATGGGGCGGAGCGGATCCCTGGCGCCATGTCCCACGCTGCTCTGCCTCCAGCGGAGGGAGCCAATCAGCACAGCCGGGGGGGTGGGGCTCTACTCCCCCCAGAAGCAGACGTCGACACTGAGTCAGTCATGGTAGTGGGCTGGACGCATGCAGGCAATTTTTGCTATGTTCCCGTCACCCTGGCTGGGGCGCCGTGTTCGGCCCTGGTGGACACGGGTTCGACTGCGACGCTGATGAGGCCCGACGTGGTCCCGGTGGGGACACAGCTGGAGCAGACGTCGGTGCAACTGAGGACAGTGACTGGTGAGCTAGCCCCCATGTTGGGGAAGGGAAATGTGGTCATAACAGTGGGGGGGGCCTGTCGGTGGAGTTCCGGGTGTGGGTGGCAGAGGTGCAGGACCCCTGCATATTGGGGCTAGACTTTCTGAAGTTTGCCCGATGCCTGCTGGACCTGGGGGAGAACACATTGAGTTTCCCCGGGGGCCCCACTGTTGAGATGATATCCCCCCCACTTCCTCCGAGGTCAGCGCCACTGGCAGTGAGGGCAGCAGAGACACAGTTTCATTCTGCGAGCCCCCTGGACAGTCACGGTAGCTCCCGCTCCCGGAATACCCGCCTGAGATATTCCCCTGCCCACTCGACGGCTGAACGCACACCCCCCATGCCCATTGCCCCTGACAGGCAGCTCCCTGCACCTGCTGGCAGTACGCCCCTGTCCCCATCAGCAGCCCCATTTACACCCGGGGGCCCCCTCCCCCTGGCGCAGCCTAACATGGAGGAAGAGGCTGACAGGCTAGCAGTTGTGAGGGGCATATGGGAACGCAACGGTGGCCACTTGGAGCCGGAACAGCGAGAGGAGCTGTGGCAGTTGCTAAATGAGTACAAGGAAATTTTTGCACTGATAGATGCTGAAATTGGCTGCACTCACTTGGTGCATCACCAAATAGACACAGGGGACGCCCGGCCTATCAGATCACCACCCCGCCGCCTTCCCATGGCGTACAGAGAAGCTGCAGAGTGCGCCATTGATGAGATGCAACGGGCGGGCATCATAGAGCCCTCTGCCAGTCCCTGGGCTTCGGGAGTGGTGATGGTAAAGAAGAAGAACACTTCCAAAATGAGATTCTGCGTCGACTACAGACCACTGAACAAAGTGACAAAGAAAGACTCTTACCCGATGCCCCATGTTGATGAGGCGCTGGACACAGTGGCTGGGTCGTCCTGGTTCTCCTCACTAGACTTACGGGCTGGCTACTGGCAGGTGCCCCTCGACCCAGAGTCTAAACCTAAGACAGCCTTCTGCACACCAAGGGGGCTGTGGCAATTCCGTGTCCTCAGCTTCGGGCTGTGTAACGCCCCAGCCACGTTTGAAAGGCTAATGGAGAGCGTGCTGGCTGGCATTCCTCCAGAGGAGTGCGTGGTGTACCTGGACGACATACTGGCCCACGGCAGCTCCTTCCAGGCGGCCCTCCAGACGCTGAGACGGGTCCTGGGGAGGATAGCCGAGGCAGGACTGAAACTTCACCCCGACAAGTGCCACTTCATGAGGAGAGAAGTGGAGTTCTTGGGACACAAACTGACGGGAGAGGGCATCAGCACGCAGGAGGGGAAGATAAAGGCGGTCAAAGAGTGGCCCACCCCCGCAAACAAAGAGCAGCTCGAGAGCTTTGTGGGGCTCGCCTCATACTACAGGAGGTTTGTGAGGGGGTTCTCCTGCATTGCTGAGCCCCTATTTCGACTGAAGGAGAAAGGCGCTGACTTCACCTGGACACCTGAGTGTCAGCAGGCGTTTGACCTCCTAAAAAAAGGACTAACAGAAGCACCTGTGCTTCGACCCCCAGACCCCTCCCTGCCGTTTGTCCTGGACACGGATGCCAGCAACGTGGGTATGGGGGCCGTGCTGTCTCAGGTGGGGCCGGACGGAGAAAGAGCGGTGGCTTACTTCAGCCACACATTCAACAAAGCGGAGCGGAATTACTGCGTCACCCGCCGGGAGCTTCTGGCTGTCGTTGAGGCAGTTAAACACTTCAGGTACTACCTCTGTGGGCCGCCGTTTACAATCAGAACTGACCACTCCGCTCTCCAGTGGCTGACGTCCTTTCGAGAGCCGGAGGGGCAAGTGTGCCACTGGCTGGAGAGGCTGGCAGACTTCAACTTCACCGTTGAGCACAGGGCCGGCGTACGCCACACCAACGCTGACGCCCTGTCCCGACGGCCCTGTGCTCCGGAGGGGTGTCGATACTGTGAGAAGAGGGAGGCAAGAGAGAGAGAGCTCCGGGAGGAGGTAACAATATGCCCCGAGCACGAGGGCGACGGACCGGTCTGCAGGGAGCTGCAGGTGATCGGAGAAGCGGAGTGGCGAACGCAGCAAGAGCAGGACCCTGATTTAAAACCTGTTTTGCAATGGGTAGAGTCAGGTCAGAAGCCACCCTGGGGGGAGGTGGCAGGGGGCACCACTGCTACAAAGGGACTGTGGGCAGACTTTGCGGCTCTGCGGGTGTGGGACGGGGTTCTACAGAGAGCGTGGAGGGAGCCGGCTACGGGAGAGAACAGGTGGCGGGTGGTGGTCCCCAAAGCAATGAGAGAGACTGTGTTAAAAAGTTCCCATGGCACCGTGGGGGCGGGGCACTTTGGCATCACAAAGACTCTCCGCCGCCTCCGTCAGGGGTTCTACTGGGGACGGATAAAAAGGGACGTAGAGGATTTCTGTCGCCGCTGCGACCTCTGCGCGGCATACAAGGGCCCACCTGATCAGTCCCACGCACTGCTCCAACAGCTGGGGGTGGGAGCCCCCATGGAGAGAGTGGCGGTGGATGTTATGGGGCCGTTTCCGTGCACGGACAATGGCAATCGCTACGTGCTGGTCGCCATGGACTATTTCACCAAATGGCCGGAGGCATATGCGTTGCCGGATCAGGAGGCCAAGACTGTGGTTGACGCGCTGGTGGAGGGCATGTTCAGTCGGTTCGGCGCAGCGGAAACCCTCCACAGCGATCAAGGGAGGAATTTTGAGTCACATGTCTTTGCCACCATGTGCGAGCAGCTAGGCACCAAGAAGACCCGAACCACTGCTCTGCACCCACAAAGTGACGGGTTAGTGGAAAGGTTCAATAGGACTCTAGGCAAGCAGCTAGCCATTCTCACAGCAGAGCACCAGCGAGACTGGGACACGCACCTCCCCCTCGTTCTCATGGCATACCGATCCGCTGTACAGGAGTCCACCTCCTGCACGCCAGCACTGCTCATGCTGGGCCGGGAGCTCCGGACGCCGACGGAGGTGGCGTTTGGCAAACCCCCTGACACTCCCCCCGTTCCCCCGGGGAGGGAGTATGCCAGGAGACTCCAGGATCGAATGGAGTCCGCCCACAACTTTGCCCGGGGTCAGCTGGAAAAGGCGGGCATGAGACAAAAAAGGAACTATGATGTGCGGGCTAAGGGGAGGCATTTCCAGGCCGGGGAACTGGTCTGGGTGTATAGCCCTCGGAGGAAGAAGGGGCGGTGCCCTAAACTGGACTGTCACTGGCAAGGGCCATGTAGGGTGCTAGAGAGGGTGGGAGAGGTGGTATACAGGGTGCAATTGCCGATCAGGGGAAGAAAGTTGCTCTTCACAGAGACAGACTGGCCCCGTACAGAGGGGATTGCCTCCCACTGCAAGACCCAGCCCTCCCAGCGGCCTCCCCTAGAGACAGTGTTCCGACCACCACTGGGGCCGGAGGTAACCGCCGTTCGAGGGGAGTGCACCGTGGTCCACCAGCGGGGGGTGTCCCCTCTTCCCATACGGGGGGCCCCTCAGAATCACAGACTGTGTCCCCGGTGCGGGACAGACATGGCACTCCCCGGACGGTTCCTGTTCAGCAGCAGCAGGTCGATTCAGTCCTTCGGGCAGGGACAACGTGTCCGCAGAGGCGGAGGCTGCCGCCAGGTCGTTTCAAGGACTTTGTGTAAAAAAAGAAAAAAATGTGTTCTGCTTGAAATGGAAAATGTTATTGGAAATGTGCTTGTGTTGATGTGTCTCTCGGGGCGAGAGCTCAGAAGGGGGGGGATAGTGTAATGATCTGGGGTCTTGTGTGTCACTGTACCCGGGGGGTGTGTTTCCCCCCGGGAGAGTTAGGAGGTGGCACCGGAAGTGACGTGGTGTTCGTGAAATATACGTGAAGCTAGGAAGCTGTGTTGTGTTCCTACCGAGTGAGGTATTGACCTGTATGTACTCATTGCAGTGGAATTAAATAACCAAAAGAAACATAAACCACTCCTCATTCTTCCTAACGATACGGGTACGACAGAACGCTACAGTACAGTGATTCAAACCCCCTCAATGTACAGTTTCTGACAGCTGGGCTGCGTTGTCGCACGAAATAACGTTATGAATAAAACGCGAAATAACATTATATAACGTTGCGTTTTATAACGTTACAATGTACAGTTTCTGACAGCTGGGCTGTGTTGTCACGGGAAATAACGTTATGAGTGAATCTGGTAGTTGTTTTGATAAATATGTTGTTTTGATAAATATGTATTCTACGGATTCGAACATAACATTACATTTCCGCGAGCAGCCTATTTCCGCGAGCAGCCTCGCTTGGCGTTTGAGTGCCGTCAAAGCGAAAATGCGCATGTGCGCGTTACCGGCGTAGGGGGAAAACGAGCCGTAGCGTCACATGGGGTCAGTTGGCCAATCAGAGCAATGCGGAAGCACATGTTAGTTGCCTTAAGTGTTCACGCGTCCCCTCCGATACATGAGGAGGCAGCCTGTCACATCTTTTCACCTGCCAGCGCGGACTCTTATTGGCGAGGTGTAACGTGTGGGAAGCTCACACTACCCCCGCCATTTCCTGTCTCTGCTGTGCAGTCGTCCCCAACCGACCTGTAGGAGTCGCTGTCCACAACGTCCAGATTACGTTGTGGGGCGGCTATGGCTCAGGGGTAGAGCGGGGCGTCCAATGATCGAAGGGTTCGTGGTTCGAATCCCGCTCAAGCCCATGTCCATCCCATTGCCGTTGTGTCCTTGGGCAAGACACTTAACCTACTTGCCTCGTATGAATGTGTATGCATGTGAATGAATGTTGGTGGTGGTCGGAGGGGCCGTAGGCGATGATTATTCGCCACGCTTCCGTGAGTCTGCCTCAGGGCAGCTCTGGCTGCAATTGTAGCTTACCACCACCGGTATGACTGTGTATAAACGAATAATGGACTCTGTGAAGTGATCTGAGTCAGAGAAGAGCGCTATATAAATCCAATCCATTATTATTATTATTATTATTATTATTACCACCCATCGACTTCCACCCGCTGACTCTGCCAATTGAGTTAGTATGACGGCTGGCCCAAGCCGGAGGCAGCGCCGACAGCCGGAGTCGAACCCGGTGTCTCTTGCGTTGGTGACGAGTGCAATGTCCGCTGCGCTACCCAGCCGCCAACCTTTTAACAGTTCTGTGTGAAGTTGAAGGAATTCTCAACAGCCGACCAATAACTACAGTGTCAAATGATCCAAATGACTTGGAACCTCTCACACCAAACCATTTGCTACAGCTCAAGGTCAAACCTTTGTTGCCCCCAAGCTTATTCCATCAGCAAGATACATACTCAAGACGCTGCTGGCGACAAGTGCAGTACATAGCAAATTTGTTTTGGACCAGATGGATCAAAGAATATCTACCACTTTTGCAAGAAAGACAGCAATGGAATCGCATTAAAAGGAACTTCATACCTGGAGACATTGTATTAATTATGGATTCAAATGCACCCCATGTATCCTGGTTAATGGCAAGAGTTATGGAGACGCGTCCTGGATCTGGAGGACTGATTCGGAGTGTTCTTCTTAAAACAAAAACCAACATGCTGGAAAGACCAATAAGCAAAAAATGCCTACTGGTGCCCGCCTTAGAATAAGGAAATAACTGAAGATGGACAATTAAGACACCCTGTCTATCTCAAATAGAATATGAAGACTGACTTCGTCTGGCTCTTTTTTTATTTATTTTTTTATCTACTTTTTCTCCCCATTTTCTATTTTTCTCCCATCCCAATTTCGTATTATCCAATTCTAACCTCCCCTGTCTCGAACGTTGTTAGACCATGCCTCCCACTGGTCGGCTGCAATGTGGACCAAGCCTTGCATCACGTATCCCCTCAGTTACACGAGGAGGCAGCTGTCGCATCTTTTCACCTGCACAGCGCGATCTCTCGCGTGGGAGGCTCACGCTGCCCCCGTTGCTTCCTGATTCTGCTGTACAGGCGCACCAACCGACCTGTAGGAGTCACTGTCCACAACGTCCGATCCCCACCCACCGGCTTTCCCACCCCTAATACTGCCAATTGTATTAGTATGAACGACCAGCCAAGCCGGAAGCAACGCTGAGAGCTGGGCTCGAACCCAGCATATCCTGCGTTAGTGGCGAGCGCCTTGCCCACTGCGCCTGGGAGCGTGTGCATGTGCCCGGGAGCGCGCGTGCACGTGGCATCATTAGCGTGCGTGCAACCAGTGTTGATATGAGCAACGCAACACTGTATGTACGTGTAATATGAAAGGGTACTGTTAGGGATAGTGTTGTCAGAGGACCCAATTGCAGAACAGAACGAGGAGAGTATAGGCAGATAGGCAGACGAGACGTGGAGCCAAGGGTGAATTGTAACAAAAAGGTCTTTACTTAAAAAATGGGCAGTAGCAACTGTTGTGGCTGATGGTTGTTTAACACAGCAGGAGACGATATTTCCAATTTTAACAAGTAGGTAATTTATTTAGGAAAAGAAGTTCTTAACAGCAAAAACTATGGATCGAGCAGAGGATCACCACAGCTTGAACAAAAAACACTCTAACTCCCAATCCCTCTGCTTGTCCCTAGGGGTGGGACGATACATCGATCCAGATCGATACATCGATGTAATTATCAACGATCGAATCGGATCGATGCGATGTAATAAGATCGATTCATATCGATACTCTTATTTTGAAAATCCTGTGGCGAGTCTCATAACTGATTGTGTTAAATGGGCATATGATATCATCTCATATCGATCGCAGGCACCTGAATCTAATCGTATCGTATTGTATCGTGAGAGACTTTGTGATATCGGCAAATATCGTATCGTTGTCCAAAGAATCGATATCGTATCGTATCATGATGAAACTGGTGATTCCCACCCCTACAAGTTGTCCCCTAAATCCCCTCTCAGTCCTGCCCCCCCATGACAGATATGATGGCGTATCATATCATGTCAGATCTGACATGACGTACATTAAGATGATACGTAGATTTAACATCGGAGAGAGATAAAAACATTAAGAACATGAAGAGAGATAAAGACATTAAGAAGAACATAGATTTAGATAAAAACATTAAGAACATCGAAGAGAGATAAACAAGATATGATGTACACACACGATATGATGTAAAACATTAAGAACATCGAAGAGAGAGTGAGATGTGTGTGTGTGTGTGTGTGTGTGTGTGTGTATGTGTGTGTGTGTCTGTGTGTGTGTGCGTCTGCGTACAGACGTGTGTGTATTGTATGTGTGTATTGTGTCACAGGGAATGTGTGTGTGTGTGTGTGTGTCGGTGTGTATGTCTGTGCGACTGTGTGTGTCTGTGTGTGTGTGTGTGTCTGTGTGACTGTGTGTGTCTGTGTGTCTGTGTGTGTGTGCTGTGTCTGTGTGTGTGTGCTGTGTATGTGTGTGTCTGTGTGTCTGTGTGTGTCTGTGTGTCTGTGTGTGTGTGCTGTGTCTGTGTGTGTGTGCTGTGTATGTGTGTGTCTGTGTGTCTGTGTGTGTGTGCTGTGTCTGTGTGAAAGAGAGAAAAGACACAAGATTAGAGCACACGATATGATGTACTGAAATGTCCATCTGCCTATCTTGAGGCTGTTTTAAGAACATCAGCCAGACTGTCGCCCTAGTGTCTTTGAGCCCTGCTAGTTGACCTATATTAAACTAGTCAAGACTAACCCCTCTCCTACCTCCACCCCCGTGTACACATTTTCCACAACATTCCCCCATTTGGGGCTATCCCTAGTCCCACCCAAATCATATAACCAAGAAAATGTGAACGTCTAACTAAACGAGAAACCACAATTATATAATAAAAGTTTAAATGCCTAATCTAAACCAGAAACCTTACTTCATTCACTGGACCCCTAACGGACCAACAAAGGCTGACTACCGTTCTTCGCTTTGACCCTTTTAACCTCCTTCCAGTTAAGAGTACCCTCCTCCCGTTCGGATGCACTCCTTCCCCTACTTAGATGCACCTCTCCCCGTAAGGTTTAGGCAGTCCGCTACGACGCAACAACCAGCTCCTTTCTCAGGACTGCCTTGTCCGACGTCGGCCCCTCTCCCCCAACAGAGATGCAGGTCTCCACTTCCGGCGGTAAGGTCTCCTCTCATGAACGGAAGCAGTCCCCTTATTTTACCTTCAGGTGCAGTTTAAGGCTGGGTCCCTTTCCAACCTTAGGAGAGACAATCCAGATTCCTCTGAATTGACACCCCTTATCCTTCTGCTTCCCAGTGGTTCTTTTCAAACCTGCTGATCACAGAAGCACAACTCGCCTACTAACCCTGTATCGGTTAGTAAGGTTACTGTGGCCTGACTGTACATTGAGCCAGGTGCATTCATGCCACTGTTGTCCAGTCACTCACGGTCCCACATCCCGCGTGTCTGTGACTATAAACAGGGTCATAACGCTCTCCCAACCGGCTGGCGACCCAGTCGATAGCGACCTCATAGTCCGTCATCAAGTCAGGACCCCAAGCGGCTGACTGTCCGTAGTACCTATCAGCCACTCAGTTTAGAAACCGACGGTCTTGTCCCCACCCCGCTTGCTCCGGGCATGGAAATATTGACCGTTTTCGCCAGCCTTGCCTGTTCACGGCAGGAGCTGTGCCCCTTCCGGTGCACCGCCCTGCTCCTAGGTGTGGACTGTCGTCCACGTACCACCCAGTGCCCACACCAACTTACGTGCGACGTTTCCTGGGCCGACTAGACGGTACCACAGTGGTATGTTATTTCATACCTCGTTACGCACGAGGGCCTTCAGTTTCTCCCCAGCACTATAGGTATGTGTTTAACGTGCGCCCAGACTCTTGCGAGCCCACTGCCGCCTGTTGTTGACTAGAGGTTCGGGGAGCCTACCCCCTCCCTAATCAACAAAATACCCCAATTTATAATCCTAACCTGACAGACAAATCCCCCCAACCTCCACCGCTTACCAAATGAGCCACAGTTCCGGCCGGAAACCGCGACTCTCATCAGGGAAAGGAGAAGTTGACCGTCAGAACTAAACATAGAACATCCCTCCCAAAAAAAAATGACATTGTCTCTTCCATAACATTGAGTCCCAGTGTCCATCGCTCAGCCCCCCTTCCATGCCCACGCCATAGTCTCCTCACCGTATTGCCAAAAGTCACATTTTGCCAATACAGCAACCACCACGCCACACCTCCAGTCCCCGTAGAAGCGTGTCCCCATACCTGGACGGGAGGCGCTGGTACCGACCTCACCACGTGTCCCCCCATCTTCGACGGGAGGTGCCCATCTTGCCCACTGCGTTAGCCCCCCCCTTTGTCCCTCCAGTCCCCAGAACCGATCCCCAGAACACTTCTTCTCAATGCTTCCTCAGGCTCAGAACCGACACTCTGCCGATGCCCCTTCCCATTCCGGTTTGACCAGGACCACGAGTAAAATAAACAAAAAATAATAAAAAAATAAAAAATAATGCAATGATTTTCAATGGTTGCAATCTCTATGCCGAAGGATCATTAGAAAATCAGACTAAAACTCCTAGTTAAAGGAATAAACCAACAAAACTGCACTCAGACCATCCCCCGTCACTCTTAAAGGAAAGAACCAACAAAAAGAAAATGTCCCTACCTCACCATACCCCTAATCCTCTATCCCCTCGTCTCCCTCTAAGGCAGCATAAAGCTGAGGACATGGCCCGATTTGTGGCTCAATCTCTTTCTGTCCCACCATCAGCATTTGGCTCGTTACGTGTGAAGTTACCAGCCTACCCAAGAGAGGCATACCACAACAGAAAAGGAGAACCAATATCAACCCTGCCACCCCAATGGATATCCCCGTCTGCATCACTATGCTTCCCCACTGTCCCAATCTTTCCAACACCCCACTCCCCCACCATTCTTCATTCCGGCCAGAATTCCCCCTCAACTCCTCCCTCAAATCCTTCAGCTTAGCCATGGCCTCGGAGAACTTTCCCCCTGGCCCCACATTCGTCGGAATGAATGTGCAGCAGTACTGTCCAAACATGGAACAGACTCCACCCTTCTCCGCCATTAACCAGTTCAGAGCCTGTCTATTCTGCCACGCCACCGTACTGGTCGCGTGCATCTGGTCCCCCATTGCATCCAACGCCTCCTCGGTGTAGTTGAGATACCGCTGCTGATTGTAAAACAAATAGTTGATCCACCCGGTGTTCTTATTGACCGATATCCATGGCAGAATAGACTCAAACCCTGCCGCAATCTCATTCTTAGCCATGAACTCGGCTGGAATGCCCCTTGGCTGTCCTATGCTGTCCAGATACACCCTTGGGTCTGCCTTGTAGCTACGCTTCGTTCGAGAGATAGGAGACTCAGAAGGTCCTTCCGTCACTGATAATGGTAGGACCACCATTGGCATGATCGCCTGAACCCGGGCACATCTACCTGACCAATCTAAAGGAAGTGTATTCCTCAACCTCCTACCGCCGCAGAGCCAGTATTGGTCCGCCAGTGCCATATCCTGGACATGAAAAGGGCAAGCTACAGGCCGTGGGTTGGTATCCACTCCCTTTAACACGACCCCGTGTCCAACCTTTCCTTCTTTCGTGCAGTTAGTCGTGATGCTCCAAATAGTAGTGCACCGCCCCTCTGCCACCTCCCCTACATCCCGGGTCCCCTCCTTTTGCAAGCACTCGAAATCCTTGGTCAGCCATAGTTTGACACCTCTGGGTATTGGCAACCCCGTCGCTACCCCCTGCACACGTACATCCAATTTCCTACAACGTTCCCGCATAGTGACATCCTTGAAATCCGTGACGTTTCCTGCCGCCTTAAAACGACTAGAGCCGAGAAACCCCAAACACTCTGCCTCGCACCAAGGGCGACTATTATGGGGCCCCTCCCATGCCTCTGCGTCCCTGTCACACTGAGCCCAACTGAACTTCGTGCCCTTCACCAGCAGCCTATCCGGACGTGCCTTGGAGCAGACATAACAATCCTCTATCTGATTCTGCGCGCTCGTGTACTGGACCCACTTAAACCACTCATTCCCTAAAGCCGCCCTATACATCGGGTCAGCCTCCGGGTCTTCCTCGTCATAGTCATAGTCGCCCCCATCTTGTTCCCCGGAAGGAAGCAAACCCCTCAACCTGGCCCAGAGTGAGCCCACTGAGTCCCTCAACGTTCCGGCTGTCCTCTGGAACATATCCTGTCCCCCCACCTCTTCCGACTCAGTGTCCTTGACCTCCCTTTTTCCCCTCACCCCTGTCCCCTGTGATTGGTTCGGGACAGGCTCAACCCTCCTATCTACCCCCACAACCCGATCCTCGTTAGTATAATGGTAAGTATCCCCGCCTGTAACGGGGGAATGGTCAAAATCAAAAACATGCCCTTGCGGTCCTACGGGAAACACCCCTTTTGGTTGTAGTCTTATCTTCTCCCCCCCTTCCTCGATGGAGGGAAGAGGGGGCGCCTGATTCTGAGCCTGGTCATGAAAGCCTGCTGGTACTTGAGCCTGAGCGGGACCCCGTGGGACTCCTACCCACTCAAACCCGTCATCCTCAAGGACGGGTCGACCGTGACGGTTCTCAATGACGTCGTTGTGCCCGGCCGACCGTCCGCACACTGCTGCCAACATCTGCGGGAGCATCAGCAGGCACTGCACCTTCCAGTTGCCGTCTCGGACCCTCCATGTCGGGTTCTGCATAACTGCGATCGATTGTATCCCCCAAGAGATCGCCACTGGCCTTTATGCAGTGATTGAAGTGGAACCAGGTCGCTGATCCTTTGACTTGGACTGCCGTTCCAGTCGATCGGATCACCTCGTACGGGCCCTCTCTCCGGGGTGATGACCACTTTCTCTTGTGGACCTTTACGAAGACCAAGTCCCCAGGGATCAGTCTCGGTTTGGTGGCTTCCTTCTCCGCCTCCTTCACCCCCTTTCTCTCCTTTCTCTGCTCCTGTCGAAACACAGCTTCATGTATTTTAGTCACTTGCTGAAGATATTTTTTCAGATCTTGCTCAAAAATATCTAATGCCGGGCCCCTAGCCAGGTGTCTAAATGGCGGTGCTGGCATGCTGCGGCCTGTAAGCATTTCATGCGGTGTTAGCTGTGTTTGGCGGTTTACGCTGCTTCTAATAGCCATCAGAGCAAGTGGCAAAGCATCAATCCAGTTAAGCTTAGTTTGCATACAGATTTTCAACAGTTTGTTTTTAATGACCAGATTGGCCCTTTCCACCTTCCCCTGCGACCCGGGACTATAGACACAGGAAAGGCGCTGTCTTATACCTAATTTCTGCATCAGCCCTTTAACCACCTTGTCGATGAACTCGCGGCCATTATCGCTTTGTAATATCGTGGGAATTCCAAATCTCGGAATGACCTCGCGACACAGGAACTTGATCACTGTGTCCACGTTCTTGTGTTTAGATGGAATGGCCTCAATCCAGCGACTAAAGCAGTCCTCTACTACCAGGAGGTATCGTTTGCCCTGCACTGGCGTTATCATGTCTGTATAGTCCATAATCAGATGTCTGAATGGTCCCTCAGGGAGGGGTGTGTAAGCCGCCACTGTCGGTACTCCTTTGCGCACATTGCCCTGTAAGCATGTTAAACACCTGGCTAGTGTAACGTCAATTTGTGCCTGAAGCTTTGGGGACCAAAATCCCATTTTCGTGATTCGTTTCAGGGTCTCTGCTCTTCCACAGTGATCAACACCATGAGCCTCAGGTATCACTAAGGACAGAAGATCGATGGAGGCGACTATCAAACCGTTATGACTCCTCCACAGACCATCTGCCCCCCTTACAGCCCCCCTCTCCGTCCACGACTGTTTCTCGGCCTGCGTGGCTGAGTCCTGAAGATCACTCAAATTATCCTCAGTTACCTCAGTCGTCAGTTCGGCCGCAAACATCAGAACAGCCGTGGACGGCACCGCAGCCGCCGCCTTCGCGGCCTCGTCCGCCGCGTTGTTTCCCGTCGTCACAAAGGACAGGTCTTTTCTGTGTGCCTGGCACTTTACGATAGCAATGCTTTTGGGCAACTTTACAGCCTGAATAAGCGCCACAACCTGCTTGTGGTGAAGGATCGGTGAGCCGTCCGATTTCTTAAAGCCTCTTGCCTTCCAAATGGCCGCGAATAGGTGGCATATGCCATGCGCATACGCAGAGTCTGTAAAGATGTTAACCGTGCGATCTTTAGCTATTATGCATGCTTCTGTTAGTGCTATTAGTTCTGCAAGCTGGGCCGAACATGGTTGCATGCATTGTCCGGCCTTTCTTGTTAGTGTTTCTCCGTTAGGTTTGCACTGTACGACGGCGTATCCTGACCTTAAATTTTCCCCCTCCCGATAGCAGGACCCATCCACAAAAAGTGAGAGTTCTGCTATCGCGAGCGGGTCGACTCCCAAATCAGGACGGAGTTTCATGAAAGCCTGTACCTCCACCTCACACTCATGCGGTTGACCCTCGCTCGGGAGTGGTACCAGATCCGCCGGGTTACTGCCGTGGCATGTTTTTATCGTAACGTCCGAGTACTGCAGGAGCCTCATGTAAGCCTGTTGCCGTTGGCTGGTCAGAACAAATTTGCCTCTTTCAATCAAGTTTGCCAATTTGTGATGTGTCCAAATGCAAATGTCATATCCCATTGTCACGGCCGTTGCCTTCTCATACATCAAATGTGCTGCGGCCAGGGCCTGATAACAAGGTGGCAGACCCTGCTCCACCGGCGAAAGAGCTCTAGAGTAATATGCTATCGGTTGTTTTTTCCCACTCCCCCCCTGTGTTTGAGTCAGGACAGCTGTCGCATGCTGCGCTCTATGTGAGACGAATAGGTGGAAACACTTCTCATAATCCGGCAGCGCCAGGGCAGGGGCCTGTAACAACAGACGCTTAATGTTTATGAACGCGTCCTCCCCCTCCTCAGTCCATGTCAAGGGAGCGCGAAGCTTGTCTGTACCCGCCTCTTTTATCATCATCCTCAACGGCGCTGTCGCTATCGTATAGTCCTCCACCCACTCAGAGCTGTACCCAGTCATCCCTAAAAACGTCATCATCTGTCGGACCGTCAATGGCCTAGGTGCCTTGGATACAGCTTCGAGTTGCGTGGGTGAGATGTTTTTTATGCCCTTTTGAATGACGCGAGACTTTTGGCTGGCAGTACTGCAGTTTTGAACGGGATGCCTTGTGGCCTCCCACGGCTAATCCACTCAAAACTTTGATGGAGTCCTCATGGCACTGCTGACGTGTATCCGAGCAGATTAGAATGTCATCTGCATACAGTAAAACCGTGCTGAGTAGTGTGTCGCACACTCCTTGCAAGTCTTCCTTGAGCGCCTTCGAGAAGTAATGCGGCGAGTGCGCGAACCCTTGTGGCAACCGGGTGTAAGAGTATTGTTTCCCCCTGTGGGTAAAAGCAAACAGATACTGAGACTCTTTTTCCAATGGAACACTGAAGAATGCCTGCGTGAGATCAATGACCGTATAGTACTGCGAGCTACTCGGGATGTTTGTCAGGAGGGTGTGTGGATTAGCGACTTCCGCCTCTGGTCCAGACACCACGTCGTTCACCGCCCTCAAATCGTGTACCAGTCTGTACCTAGCCCTGTCCGCCTTTAGCACTGGGTGGATAGGTGTATTACATCTGGATTTGAAAGGGACGAGCACTCCCCCCTTTAACAGTCCCTCAATCTGATGTGATATAGCTTCCTCCGACTCTGGCTTCATTGTATACTGTCTGATAAAGGGTGGTCTACAACCCTTCTTTAACCTGACCTTCACTGGCTGTGCCGACAATATTAGACCCACATCTGTGTCGTGTTTTGACCACAACCGTTCCGGGGTGCGCGCCAACATGTCCTGTTCCAGCAAAGCATCCGCCTCTGGAATAACGCAAGGGTCTCCTGGTAATCTGATTACTTGCGGTTTTGCCAAAACTGAAAAGGAAATCATTATTTTTATGAAACTCCCATCTGCGCTGTTCCAAATTAGCGGAGATTCCGTGGAGACCCACCTTTGAGTCTCGGATTCCTGTATCATTGAACCTAGATGTTCGGATTCGTAACCAGGATTTATTCTCAGAGTGATGTGTGGGGCGGCGTCTCTTAGTCTATGTTGTTCCCGTAGATACTTACCCGTGTTAACCCTCAACGCCGCGCCCTGTCTCCCTACAATTATCGTAGATGAGTCAATCTGCACCTGCTCGGGCTGTCCCTGCAACCATGCCTTGTTCCTAACTAGGTCACTATTCGTCAAATATTGTAGTGTGCAATGTGCCTCCATGTTTGTTTGTCTAGACTGAGGCAGTTGGGTTTTCAGAAATGGCTCCCAGGGGTCACAGACCCTTTGCAGCTCTGCATCTATGTTGCCCAGCCAGAACACAGTGGCCTCTTTCTCCCCCGTCCCTTGTAGCATCATTTGGTACACGTCTTGTTCAATTTGAATCCCCTCAGGCGTACATAGGATTTTACAGCCTAGTTTACACATTGCATCTCGTCCCAAGAGATTGCGCGGGGTGCTGTCCGAAATTAATACAGGTATTGTTATGGTCTTGTTGTTATACGTCATAGAGATTGGATCTGATGTGGGTATTAATTGTGTTTTTCCCGAGAATCCGACCGTCCGAACATACTGTCCAGACTGGGGTAAGTGAGCGGCGTATTTTTGCTTTATGCAGGAAAAACCTGCTCCAGTGTCTGCCATCATCTCTGTTAATTTGCCCTCCACTAGGACCTGCAGAATAGGTTCTTGCTCAGCTCCCTTGGAAACCACAATCATTTGATTTCCCCCCGTCGCATTCTCTGGGCACCCCTAGTGATTACCCCCCTGGTTTCGGGGCCCTCCTGTCTCCCCCTGGTCGTGGGGCCCTTGTGACTCCCCCTGGCGCACGGGTCTTCCATACTCCGAGCCGGGACGGTATGGTTGCCTACATCTCATTTCCCTGTGTCCCTGCATGCCGCAGTTCCAACAGTGGAAACGGGGAAACTGTTGTTCGTTCCCCGGTCCCTGTGTAAACCGTGGGCCTGATTGCCCATTCCCTGCCTGCCGCCTGGACGCCTGGTTCTGTGAACTATAGCCATAGCTTCTCACTACCTGAGGTGCAGGCGGGGGTCCCTGGTCCTGCATGGGTGGAGAGGTAGCAGATGACACCATTACTGCCTGCAACCTCCTTTGGGGCTGCAGTTGTTGCTGAGTTAACTTCCTTGAGTCATTTCTATCCTGATCCCTGACTTTCTGCTCCTGAGCCCTTTGCTTCTCCACACTATGTGTTACATGTGCACAGAACAAAGGATAAGTCATGTCCATTAACCCCACCACGTCTTCCAGTCTATTCTTAACCACCTCTGGAAGCCCTCTCATCACACTTTCTCTAAACATCGCCCTCTGCAACGGGTCTATTTCTGGGTTGTGTCCTAGCTCACCTCTCCACTCCTTCAGTATTTTGTTCACATAGGTGCCAGGCCCTTCCGTCTCCATTATGGGGTTGCCCGCCAGTTTTGCCGGATTAATACGTGATGGATATTGATTCCTGAGTTTGTACCACAACGCCGCTCTATGCGCGTTGAATATGTCTCCATCATGGGCCTGCGTGTCGCATGCCACTCGCATCGATGTATCACCCATGATGTCCCGGCAGGCACCAATTCCTAGCAAGCGCGTCAACAGGGATTTGACGTCACCCACTGCTAGCAGAAAAGATGACGTATTTTCCTCAAACTGCGTGATCCACCTGGAGGCTCCTTCTGAAAGGTCCGGTAGTCTTGCTATTATGCCATCGATGTCTAGAGGTGACCATGGCATGTGAAAGATATCGTTCCCCTTTATTAGCAGGGGAAACTGGCCTGTACTTGTCACACTTCCCAGGAATGTAGGGGCGAAAGTCAGGGTTCCTGTAATGTTTTCTTTCTCCTGTGCTGGTTTCGTGTCGTTCTCATCTTCCTCATCAGTCAACAGTTTGGTGTGGCCACACGCCCCGTGTTTCCCTGATGTCTGCTGTGCCATATTTTGACGGGCCTCTTCCTCTATCTTCCTCCCGACTCCCTCCCTCTGCCTGCCCAGGTTCTCTACCTCCTCTTCCTCTGCATCATACAACTTCCAACGTACTGTCTCGCCATATGCCGCCAGGACTTTCGGATAGAGATCCTGCGGGGTCAGTTTGGGGGGGGTATCTCGCCTAAGGGAGGTCTCTGATCTAGCGGAGGTTTCTGACCTAGCGGGGGTTTCTGACCTAGCGGGGGTCCCTAATTCCGTCTCCTCATATTCTCCTCTTATTGTCACAGTGCCCACCGGCAATTGCGTGACATAAGGTGGGGATGTTGGTTTCCCTATATCCGTCTCTCTCTGATTTAGCGCTAAAGCTTCCTGCCTGTATGCTCTCCCCTTCTGGGCGTAGAGCTTCATTACCCCCAACTCTTCTGTCCTCTTTTTCAACCTCTTTTTGCTGCTGTCGCCTGGCTTGTGGTTACGAATCATTACATTCATCTCTTCGCATACGTCGAGATCAAAAGTACCTCCGGAAGGCCATTTTGTGTCCCCGGCCTTTGTACGCCTCTGCCACCGGACACCAACCTTAAGAATTAGGTTCTTTATGAGCGGGTTCCGGTCTAACAGTATGTCCTCTGCTGTATGCATCGTTGTTTAGTGTGTATGTGTGTTTATTGTGTTGTGTATGTGTGTGTGTGGTTGTACTTCAACTACTACTACTCTACAACTACCACTCCAGGACACAGTTAACCTAGATCTACTACTACTCTACTCCAGGACACAGTTAACCTAGATCTACTACTACTCTACTCCAGGACACAGTTAACCTAGATCTACTACTACTCTACTCCAGGACACAGTTAACCTAAATCTCTACCCCAGGACACAGTTAACCTAGATCTACCACTACTCTACCCCAGGACACAGTTAACCTAGATCTACCACTACAACGCTACTACAACTCGGTGTGTGTGTGTCTGTGTGTGACTGTGTGTGTGTGTGTGTGTGTGTGTGTATGTCGGTGTGTGTGTCTGTGTGTGTGTGTGTGTGTATGTGTGTATGTCGGTGTGTGTGTGTGTGTTTGTGTGTGATTGTGTGTGTGTGTGTGTGTGACTGTGTGTGTGTGTCACAACCCGCTGTCTACCGGGACACAGGAATGTGTGTGTGTGTGTGTGTGTGTGTGTGTGTGTCTGTGTGTGTGTGTGTGTGTGTGTGTGTGTGTGTCTTTGCTGTGTGTGTGTGTGTGTGTGACTGTGTGTGTGTGACTGTGTGTGTGTGCGTCACAACCCGCTGTCTACCGGGACACAGGAATGTGTGTGTGTGTGTGTGTGTGTCGGTGTGTGTGTGTCTGTGTGTGTGTGTGTGTGTGTGTGTCTTTGCTGTGTGTGTGTGTGTGTGTGACTGTGTGTGTGTGTGTGTGTGACTGTGTGTGTGTGTGTGTGTGTGACTGTGTGTGTGTGCGTACTGTGTGTGTGTGTTGTATGTGTGAATGTCTGTGTGTGTGTGTGTGTCTGTGTGTAGTGACTGTGTGTGTGTGTGTCGTGTGTGTGACTGTGTGTATGTATTGTATGTGTGACTGTGTGTGTGTGTGTGTGTGTGTGTGTGTGTGTATTGTATGTGTGACTGTGTGTGTGTGTGTGTGACTGTGTATGTGTGTTTATGTGTGTGACTGTGTGTGTGTGCGTGTGTGTGACTGTGTGTGTGTACGTGTGTGTGACTGTGTGTGTGTGTGCGTGTGTGTGTGTGTGTGTATTGTATGTGTGACTGTGTGTGTGTGTGTGTGTGTGTGTAGGACAGCTAGCCTCTCTGTAGCAACAACCTCACAAGCCAATAAGAAAACGAACAATAGTGTATCCGTAAACGTAATTAGTTTGACACAGAGAATGCCAGCTGTGATAGTGTGTTTTGAATAACAGCAGAGCGGCACCGGTTTTTGTTTTGAAAATTGAGAGTCTTATCTACAGAGGACAGAAGGCACAGTTATGTCTGTATGTGGAGAGTGTCGTAAAGAAATCAGGGAAAGGGGTCGGGGAGAGGTTTGAAGAGATGGAGAAAAATTTGACCAGAGGTCGAAACCATGCAATTAAAATTGATTAGTGGCGCACTTATAGCCTGTTAAAAGAGGAATCGCCCCAGTGTAAACACCTCACCAGTCGTGTTCGTTTTAGCCGTCCATCCAGACCCTCGTCACACAGTCAGCTCAACTTATTCCTCCCTCAGAATCTCTTACGGATATTCTAATCAAAAGCAAAAATGCTCACCTGTGTTTGTTTGTCGACACCGCCAGAATTTCTACGGGAGAGGTCCGGAGCTGGCCGTGTGAGGGGGCCCGGCAGGGCGGTCTACAGGTCAAGGGTCACCAAATGTTGTGGCTGATGGTTGTTTAACACAGCAGGAGACGATATTTCCAATTTTAACAAGTAGGTAATTTATTTAGGAAAAGAAGTTCTTAACAGCAAAAACTATGGATCGAGCAGAGGATCACCACAGCTTGAACAAAAAACACTCTAACTCCCAATCCCTCTGCTTGTCCCCTAAATCCCCTCTCAGTCCTGCCCCCCCATGACAGATATGATGACGTATCATATCATGTCAGATCTGATATGACGTACATTAAGATGATACGTAGATTTAACATCGGAGAGAGATAAAAACATTAAGAACATGAAGAGAGATAAAGACATTAAGAAGAACATAGATTTAGATAAAAACATTAAGAACATCGAAGAGAGATAAACAAGATATGATGTACACACACGATATGATGTAAAACATTAAGAACATCGAAGAGAGAGTGAGATGTGTGTGTGTGTGTGTGTGTGTGTGTGTGTATGTGTGTGTGTGTCTGTGTGTGTGTGCGTCTGCGTACAGACGTGTGTGTATTGTATGTGTGTATTGTGTCACAGGGAATGTGTGTGTGTGTGTGTGTGTCGGTGTGTATGTCTGTGCGACTGTGTGTGTCTGTGTGTGTGTGTGTGTGTGTCTGTGTGACTGTGTGTGTCTGTGTGTCTGTGTGTGTGTGCTGTGTCTGTGTGTGTGTGCTGTGTATGTGTGTGTCTGTGTGTCTGTGTGTGTCTGTGTGTCTGTGTGTGTGTGCTGTGTCTGTGTGTGTGTGCTGTGTATGTGTGTGTCTGTGTGTCTGTGTGTGTGTGCTGTGTCTGTGTGAAAGAGAGAAAAGACACAAGATTAGAGCACACGATATGATGTACTGAAATGTCCATCTGCCTATCTTGAGGCTGTTTTAAGAACATCAGCCAGACTGTCGCCCTAGTGTCTTTGAGCCCTGCTAGTTGACCTATATTAAACTAGTCAAGACTAACCCCTCTCCTACCTCCACCCCCGTGTACACATTTTCCACAACACAACAAACAAAGGATTCTCCAAGGGCAAGAACAAAAAACGATACTGTGACATGAAAACAAAGATGAGCAGCAACAACACATGGAACACTAGAATACACTTACTATTAAACTGGAGCACGACAGAATCAGGAACAGTGGACATGAAACACAACAGTAACAACGCAAGCATCAACCAAGGAACCGAAACAATGAACCCACAACAAGGGTAGGGAACACACACCAGATATAGGGGGAACAATTAACACTAGAGAGACAGCAGGGCAATTAGCAAAACGAGACGCACAAGGGGTGAGACAACCAGGAAGGAAACACACAAGAAAATACTGAACACTAGACAGAGTAACATAACAACCATACAAGGAACTAATAAACAAAGAACATAACATTTAACAGGGGAACAAGAGGCAAAGTAGCAGGGGAAGGGCACAGAGAGACATGTAGACATTAAAGATACACCAATGCACCAGGAGGGTATGCATGAGGGAGATAAGGGGAAGTTTGGATGAATGTCCAGCAGGGGGAGGTACAGAGTGAGGAGCATAGTTCATGAGTGGAGGATTATTGTTCATGGGTGGAGGGATATTGTTCATGGGTGGAGGTGGGGAGAAGGGAGCAGCAGGCGAAGCCTGGCCAGGAAATGAAGAACCCTTACAGTACTCCCCCCTCCAGGGACGGCTTCCAGACGGCAAAAAAGAATGTCCAGGAACGGGCAAGACGGGGGGTCGGGACCCAGGGAAGGCTAACACTGGGAGAGTCCGGGGAAAAAAGTAAGGACGGACAAGGCTGGGACGAGGGACACTGGGGCAGAGGGGTGGCGACAGAAACCCAGGAGGGGTATAGGAGAAGGGAGAACGGGGCACAGGATCAGGAGGACTGGAGACGGGGACAGAGGCCCGGAGAGGGGGGCTAGAGACGGGAACAAAGGCTCGGTGAGGGGGGCTCGAAACGGGGACAGAGGCCCGGAGAGGAGGGCTGGAAACAGGGACAGAGGCCAGGAGAGGGGGTCTGGAGCAAAGGGGCTAGCTACAGGGGCTAAGCTAGTCCTCCGAGCCTTTCTAGCTCTCTTAGATCTGCAGCTGCAGGAGCTACGCTAGCAGACGGGGCTGTACTAGCTGTTGAGGCCTGGTTAGCTGCAGGGGCTAAGCTATCAGACGGGGCTGTACTAGCTGTTGAGGCCTGGTTAGCTGCAGGGGCTAAGCTAGCAGACAGGGCTATACTAGCTGTTGAGGCCTGGTTAGCTGCAGGGGCTAAGCTAGCAGACGGGGCTGGACTAGCTGTGGAAGCCTGGTTAGCTGCAGGGGCTAAGCTATCAGACAGGGCTGAACTAGCTGTTGAGGCCTGGTTAGCTGCAAGGGCTAAGCTAGCAGACGGGGCTGGACTAGCTGTGGAAGCCTGGTTAGCTGCAGGGGCTAAGCTAGCAGACGGGGCTGTACTAGCTGTGGAAGCCTGGTTAGCTGCAGGAGCTAAGCTAGCAGTAGGGACCAAGGAGCCCACACAGACTCTCCTAACTGTGGGAGACACAGACCTAGCCGTGGGGGCCTTGCTAGCTGTGGAAGCTAAGCTAGCAGTTGAAGCTAAGCTGACAGTTGAGTCTGTGTTAGTTGTGGAGGCCGTGCTAGCTGTGGAAGCTACAATGGCAGAGGGAGCTAAGCTGCTAGTAGTGGCTTGGCTGGAGGCTGTGCTGGCAGTAGAGGCCTGGCTGGAGACTGGAACTGGGAATAGGCACTCCAACCAGGTCCTTAGGTAATTGTCCAGCTGTGGGGCCGGCTCAGGGTTCCAATCCATTACAGAGTGGATTAGCTGCTGGGTGGCCACCTTCTCCATCAAGGAGAAAAATCGAAGATCACTCATGGCTAGGGTAGCCAGGGTGCTCAAGGCCTCGTTCTGTTCGCTGGGTTCATTCTGTTAGGGATAGTGTTGTCGGAGGACCCAATTGCAGAACAGAACGAGGAGAGTATAGGCAGATAGGCAGACGAGACGTGGAGCCAAGGGTGAATTGTAACAAAAAGGTCTTTACTTCAAAAATGGGCAGTAGCAACAAACAAAGGATTCTCCAAGGGCAAGAACAAAAACTCAGCAAGGCTGGCAGGAAAAAGGATTGCAAAAACGAACTACAAAATAAACACTAACCAAAAAACGATACTGTGACGTGAAAACAAAGATGAGCAGCAACAAAACATGGAACACTAGAATACACTTACTATTAAACTGGAGCACGACAGAATCAGGAACAGTGGACATGAAACACAACAGTAACAACGCAAGCATCAACCAAGGAACCGAAACAATGAACCCACAACAAGGGTAGGGAACACACACCAGATATAGGGGGAACAATTAACACTAGAGAGACAGCAGGGCAATTAGCCCTAGACAGACACTAGACAGAGTAACATAACAACCATACAACCACACAAGGAACTAATAAACAAAGAACATAACATTTAACAGGGGAACAAGAGGCAAAGTAGCAGGGGAAGGGCACAGAGAGACATGTATACATTAAAGATACACCAATGAGGGAGATAAGGGGAAGTTTGGATGAATGTCCAGCAGGGGGAGGTACAGAGTGAGGAGCATAGTTCATGAGTGGAGGATTATTGTTCATGGGTGGAGGGATATTGTTCATGGGTGGAGGTGGGGAGGAGGGAGCAGCAGGCGAAGCCTGGCCAGGAAATGAAGAACCCTTACAGGGTACGTTATGAAAAGGTATGAAAAGTTGTTTCCCTACGAGTCTCTCAATAGGTTGCCTTCACAACGGCTATTAGCCCGGCGCCATGGGATTTGTAGTCCTTTATAGTGCGTTGACTACAGACGTCACAATTAAGTGGCTTTTCTTATCAAATCAAATGCTGCATCGTGGTCCTCTCTGGGTCCTTTTATCTGGTTTTACCCACTGGACATGGCTGAGAGTTCTACTGTATCTCTCATGCCGTCCCCAGTGCGGGCATTCCCTCCTTTCATCAGTTTAGTTCTGTCTAGCTGTTTGTGTCAGGTGGAGTGTTGTGTTATTGTAGGGCTGATGCGTAATGATCGTTGTGTCTTTTACTGTACACACAGATTCTTCCACGACTTTATCTGAGCTCACTCTTGTGGCTTCATTTTTGTTTTTTTGTTAAGTTCTTATGTACCTTAGATACTATTGCTACCATATATGTATATGTGTTTCATTACATTACAATTATTCGCTTGTTCTATTCCCCATCCATCTATCATCCATAGCACTATATTATCACAACATCCAGTTGGGGATCCTCTTTGAACAACTCATCTGAGGTTTCTCTCGTCCACGTCATGAACTGTGGTGCTTTTTCCCCTATTGCTAGGTTTTTAGTGAGTCGTTCCTCATCTTCATTGGGGAAAGTCTGGGAGTGTTGCATATTTGTATTTTATGGTGGTTTTTGTTATTTTTCTTCTTGACTTGTACAGCCCATGGGGGCAATGCCATGTGATATCGGCCTCTACAAATTGATTTGATTTGATGTAAAACATAGAATATTTTTGTGATCATATTTTTAATTCCCTGTCTAGCTGACTTAATAAATATTTAGTTAAGGTAGATTTACCTTCCATTATTGGGCTTGAAGCACACAATTTTTGTTTAATCATGGTCATCCAAGCACACTGCAGTCTGGCCCATAGAGCTATTATGGTCTGGCCCCCTTGGCAGTGATTGGTGGCCATTTAAAAATGGCTGCTGGGGCGTAGTTTCACTAGAATTCCGTTTCTAGGGAACGGTTTGGTCTCAAATGTATTTTCAATACAAACAATGTTATTATTGCCATTTTGAAACGGTCTGACTATAAGCTAAATCTGCAATGGCTAAAACACTTCCAAAAAACCTCCCATAGGTGTGTGCAAAATATGAATTTTATAACAACTTGCACACATCCCTCAAAATAAGGCTCTTAGCCACTGGACTATAAACATAACAAAGAATTAATATATTTAGTACAGTATATTACATATTTTAGTTTTATGATTAAATCAATTATTAATGTCAGTAAATTGGCCATAAAATCTTTTCTACATCTAATATTTCCTATAACATTTCCATTGATTTAGCAATGAAGAAACTGCTAATACCATCACTTAAATTCATACTAAGGGACTGAGGGTGGGGCACTGTAGCAGAGAGTTGAAACATTCCTGGCGCCACTCAGTACCTTGCTTGTTCTGGAGGCCTTTTCTCCATGGTTGTAACTTCTGGCTGTTGCCAGTGCTTTACACTATTGGAGGACTGTGGGTTTCTTTGTTGCACAGTCAAATTATTGTGACTTATACTTCACAAGAGGTTATAGAGAAAATACTTCCCAAACCAGAGGGAGGGCAGGCATCGCAGAGCTCTAGGGAGGTGTAGGTGTAGGTGTAGCCAAGCCCACGTGGTTGAACTAAAAATTCAAAGAAACAGACTAAGAAATGACGTAAATACCATGATCAGAACCGCAAAAAGAAATTTCATCAACGACAAAACTGAGGAAAACAAAAACAAACCCCGCGAACTTTGGAAATTACTCAATAATCAACTGCAGTAAAAAACTTAAAACCAGATTCTCAAACATAAACATAAAGACGGACAACACGCTCATCACAGACAAGCTGGATGTAGCCAATTACTTAAACATCTTCTTCACAAACATAGCCACAACACTGGTAAACAAACTACCCTCCCACTCAGGGCATTATGGGGTAGAACACATAGTAACATACTACAAAAACCTAGGGGTCCACAAAGACGACTTCAAACTTGAAATGGTAACAACCGATGAGGTACTCAAAAAATTTAGCGCCCTCCAACCTAACAAGGCCACTGGCCATGACAACATCCCCTCCAAATTCCTCAGAGACGCAGCAGCCGCCATCACCCCAGTCATCACACACATAATAAACCTCTCTATAAAACAGGGGCACGTCCCCAAGGACTTCAAAATTGCGAGAGTGACCCCTCTGCACAAAAAGGGCAGCAAATTAGACCCAGGCAACTACCGCCCTGTTTCTATTCTTACCTCCATCTCGAAAGTCATGGAGAAAATAGTCTACGAACAGGTCGAAAAGTACCTGGCGGAAAAAAATCTAATCTACGAATTCCAATCTGGCTTCAGAATGTCCAACTCCACTGACACATGCCTCCTCTATTTGAACGACCACATCAAACAAGAGGTGGACGCGGGCAAATACTGCGGCATGGTCATGCTGGACCTACAAAAGGCCTTCGACACTGTCAATCACTCCATTCTAATGGACAAGCTAAAAGCAATTGGTTTTGATAGCTTATCAGTGAGCTGGATGCAATCCTACCTGGAGGGGAGAGAACAGATGGTAGAGGTAAACGGTACTCTATCCCCCCCCCTCACAGTGAGCTGTGGTGTTCCACAAGGAAGCATACTAGGACCGCTACTCTTCCTAATTTATGCAAATGACATGTCGTCAGCCTGTGACTGCAACTTGTTCCTGTTTGCGGACGACTCAGCCCTGCTGGTCTCTGACAAGAACAAGTTGCAGGTTGAAAAACCCTCAGCTCGGAACTAGGCAAAATCTGCATATGGCTCGCTGATAACAAACTATCATTACACATGGGCAAAACAGAGTCCATTCTCTTCGGTTCAAATAACAAACTCAGCAAGACCGACGGCTTCTCAGTTACAGTGGGTGACAATATTGTCACAAGGAAAGACGAAATTACCTACCTGGGTTCCATCCTAGAGGCAAATCTTTCCTGTGACAAAATGGCATCCAATGTAATAAAAAAAGTCAACCAACAAACTAGATTCTTGTACCGGATCTCCTCTCTGGTAAACAAGAATACCCTGAAGACTCTGGCAGGAGCACTCATTCAAGGGTACTATGACTATGCGTGCACCTCATGGTACCAAAGCACCTCAAAGGCGCAAAAATTACAAACATCACAAAACAAACTGGTCAGACTACTACTTGACCTGAACCCCAGAACCCACCTCACCCCTGCCCACTTTGACAACCTAGGATGGCTTAGAGTAGACGACAGAGTACAGCAACTTGCAATGGGCCTGGTCTACAAGATACACTATACCAGGGGTTCCCAAACTTTTCAGGCCGGGGCCCAGAAAATAAGGCGTCAGAGAGCCGCGGCCCAATGCACATCGTCTGGCTTTTTTTTTTTTTTTTTTTGCCAGGCGACCGATTTTTTAAGCCAAATATCACTTCAATCCTATTAAGTTAGTTCAAGTTAGTTATTCATTTATATGTGCTATTTATGAGAGGGCTAACTTGTTGCAAAATAATAATGATAATAATAATAGCCTCATTAAAATACGATTGTTGCTTCGGTTGTTTTCAGCATTTTATGTGCATAATCTGTTATTTAGTTTGAAATGTTCGTTGAAATAAGTAGATTTTTCGTTTTTGTTTATTTATTAAGTTAATATAAAACCATATAGTCACATTTTAGAATACAATAGAATAGAATTTTAGAATACAACTAGAAACACTGTCCTGGCATGCTTCTAAGTTCAGTGGCCTGACCAAAAAAATTTAAATAAAAAAATAAAAAATAATTTTTTTTTTTTTTTATATCATCTCGCGGCCCACCCGTGGCTGCTCGCGGCCCACCTTTGGGTCGCGACCCCGACTTTGGGAACCACTGCACTATACGACCGGGGTGCCCATGTACATGTCAAAATACTTCCCAAAGGTCAGTGAATACCACAACCACTACACCAGAGGAAGCTCAACAAATCATGTTAAACCCAGATTCGGCTCAAACAAGGGACTAAACATGTTTCGCAATTATGCCACAACAATGTGGAACGCCCTACCCAAAGCTGTAAAGGAATGTGAATCCCTGCCCACATTCAAAACCGTTCTTAAAGAGCACCTACGGGAGGCTGCAATTCGAAACTGGCCACCGTAAATGCCCAAAACCCCCACCACCTCCTAATAGACAGTCTCCTCCCCACCGCATGTATATATTCCCTCCCCGCCGTATGTATATTTCTCTCCCACCCACCCACCCCCTCCTAATGTACAGTCCCCTCCCCATCATATGTATATACTCTGTCAGGATCTAGGGGTAACAGTACTGTATATTGGAATACCGTTTATGTCACAAATGTATCAGTACTAAATACCTATATGTCCCTATGCCATAAATGTCATGTATGTTGTGTATGTCATAAATGTCTATATGAATTGAAAATGGGGGACCCTGATGGAAACAAGACAAACGTCTTTCTCAGGTCTGCATCCCCTTAACAATTGTATGTATTGAGCCGTACTGTATTGTACCCATTCTGCAATCTGTTAAATAAAGTTTTCATTCATTCATTCATTAGTGGTTACGTCATTGCCGTTTTTCGTGTTCCACTCTCTGTCCAACCCAATGCATTTCCCCATTGCCCATTTCTAAATTGTCTCGTTTTAAAACAAATAAAGCATTCACATTGGCATGGTGTACCTTTCTGTGCTTATTCATCCACAATATATAGCTCAACATGAAAATATTCGCAATTAATCATTAAAAAAAAATCGCAGAATTTTATTTCAATAAAAAAATGCTTAAACAATAATGTTAGTGATAGAAGGGAACTCATTTTGTGCAAAAGTGGAACGTTTTTCAAATTCCATGTGGCAGAATTGTTACAATGGCCAATAATCCATTTTCCCAATGATAAATCCCTATACGGGTGGAACAACCAGTGACGTCAGACTACACCTCCTTAATTACAATAGTAGCCTTTTTTAGTAGTTTTTTGTAGGATCAGATTTCTCCCACTTCAGAAATCTGACATCACCAAAGCAGATATCAGCATCTCATCAGCTTTCATCACATAAATCATTTTCAAACATTTGAAATGTAATATTATGTCATAACAAGGCTACTAGCTGGGAGTTCCTTTTGTGCTTGACATTGCAATTAAGCATAATGACGGTGGACTAAGAAGGCAGTAGCTTTTAAGTGTGAAAAATCTGAAAATGTAAAAAGGTATTAAAGCAAAGTGTGAGAGAAACCGCACTTTTACCATCAGACAGATTCATACAAGTTTGAATGCATGAACACTTCCAATTTGTAACTCCGACCTGACCTGCTGTTCCAACCATTATTTCTATTTGACGTGAATGCAGCACAACAGGACTGCAACAAAAATGCAACTGTTATAATGTATAGTTTCAGCCATAGGGATTTTAATGCTTCTTCTATATGCTCTTCTTTTTCCTTGCTCCCCTCTTTTATTTCTGAGTGTGTGTGTGTGTTGACTTGTATAAACTGTGCTGCCATTTTGGCCCGGACTCTCTCAAAAAAGAGATTTCAATCTCAAGAGACTATCCTAGTAAAAATAAAGGTTTAAAACTTGAGGCCACACAACTGCTGTGAGCTGGAGCTCTTTAGAGACAAAGAGCTACTGTGTTTTTTTGTGTGTTTTTTTAGAAGGACCTTTATTGAAAGAACAGGGTTGGGTTTACCAAAAAACATTTATTTTCTACTACTGTATATTCTTTTGGGGAAACTGGGCCCTGGACTCACTGGCTTTTGCCTTTGGCCTGATGTAACGTCATGAAACTTTTGAGTTTGTTGATTGATGATGATAAGGCCACTCGCTGTCCTCCACCTATTCATTAATTGCACACAGATTTGGAAGTCAGTTACCATTTAACAAAGTCCATGTCTGTACAAAAAGGGCAGTAAATTAGACCCAGGCAACTACCGCCCTGTTTCTATTCTTACCTCCATCTCGAAAGTCATGGAAAAAATAAAGAACATCCCACTCCACTGACACATGCCTTCTCTATTTGAAGAGAAGTGAAGGAACTGCTGAAGGTGGACACGGGCAAATACTGCGGCATGGTCATGCTGGACCTACAAAAGGCCTTCGACACTGTCAATCACTCCATTCTGATTGACAAGCTAAAAGCAATTGGTTTTGATAGTCTATCAGTGAGCTGGATGCAATCCTACCTGGAGGGGAGAAAACAGATGGTGGAGGTAAACGGTACTCTACCCCCCCCCCCCCCCCCCCCCCACCACAGTGAGCTGTGGTGTTCCACAAGGAAGCATACTAGGACCGCTACTGTTCCTAATTTATGCAAATGACATGTTGTCAGCTTGTGACTGCAACTTTTTCTTGTTCGCGGACGACTCAGCCCTGCTGGTCTCTGACAAGAACAAGTTACAGGTTGAAAAAACCCTCAGCTCAGAACTCGGCAGAATCTGCACCTGGCTCGCTGATAACAAACTATCATTACACCTGGGTAAAACAGAGTCCATTCTCTTCGGATCAAATAACAAACTCAGCAAGACCGACGGCTTCTCAGTTACAGTGGGTGACAATATTGTCACAAGGAAAGATGAAATTACATACCTGGGTTCCATCCTAGAGGCAAATCTTTCCTGTGACAAAATGGCATCCAATGTAATCAAAAAAGGCAACCAACAAACTACATTATTGTACAGGATCTCCTCTCTGGTAAACAAGAATACCCTGAAGACGCTGGCAGGAGCACTCATTCAAGGGTACTACGACTATGCTTGCACCTCATGGTACCAAAGCACCTCAAAGGCGCTAAAAACAAGATTACAAACATCACAAAACTAACTGGTCAGACTACTAACTTGACCTTACTCCTAGAACCCACCTCACCCCTGCCCACTTTGACTACCTAGGATGGCTTAGAGTAGACAACAGAGTACAGCAACTTGCAATGGGCCTGGTCTACAAGATACACTACACCACACAGGTACCCATGTACATGTCAAAATACTTCCCAAAGGTCAGTGAATACCACGGCCACAACACCAGAGGGAGTTCCACAAATCATGTGCAACCCAGATTCGGCACAAACAAGGGACTAAACACATTTCGCAATTATGCCACAACAATGTGGAACGCCCTACCCACAGCCGTAAAAAGATGTGAATCCCTACCCACATTCAAAACCGCTCTTAAAGAGCACCTACGGGAGGCTGCAATTCGAAACTGGCCACCGTAAATGTCCAAACCCACAACCCCCTCCTAATAGACAGTCTGCTCCCCATCGTATGTATATATTCTCTCCCCACCGTATGTATATTTTTTCTCCCACCCGCCCACCCACTCCTAATGTACAGTCTCCTCCCCATCATATGTATATATTCTCTGTTAGGATCTATGGATAACATTACTGTATATTTGCATATCGTATGTCAAAAATTTAACAGTACTATATACCTGTATGTCATGTATGTCCCTATGCCATAAATGTCATGATGTCATGTATGTTGTGTATGTCCTAAATGTCACTATGAATTGAAAATGGGGGATCCTGATGTAAACAAGACAAACGTCTTTCTCTGGTCTGCATCCCCTTAACAATTGTGTGTATTGAGCCGTACTGTATTGTACCCATTCTGCAATCTGTTAAATAAAGTTTTCATTCATTCATTCAGTCTTCAGTTAGTAGTTTTGATCTTTGGTGGTGCACTTACGTAGCTGGTTAAACGTTTTCACTCTGCCGTCTCTCTATTGCCAAAATGCACGAGTATACCAATGTACGCCATCATTGTTTACAAAATGCAAATAGGTCTATAAGGCAGATTCAATGCAGAATGTGTAAAGCCAACTCTGAATCTGCCTGATTCAATGTTCTCACACCACTCACTCTTCCCTGAATAAAATCATTTACTGAATGAAAGTCCACCACTTTCCTTCAAAATTAAATCACAATTAGTGGAGCTTGTTCCTCTGCCAGTGGCACTCCCCAGGGGCTACATGGCCCCCATCAGGCCCCCAGGCGCTCTGCAATACAGTTGACTTTGTTGACCCTTTTACTAGCCAGAGTCACATGCATTCAAGATATTCTTCCATTCAATGATGCCCCCTGGAGGCCTGGGTGGGGGGGATTCTGGGCCACCATCGGGGTCACAGGGCCTCAATCCACCTAAGTTACATGCCTTCTGCATTTTTAAACATTTTGACCAACAGACAGATCAATTTACCCTTGATACTGGTCGTAGGGAACATTGCACATTCATTATCCCTTTCACTGCCACACTACAGAAGGTTAACCCTTTACTATCACGGTTACCGTCGGTAGTGTGATAGTAAAGGGTTAACCTTCTGTAGTGTGGCAGTGAAAGGGTTAACTTACTGTTTTGTGGCAGTGAAAGGGTTAACCTTCTGTGTAGTGCGACAGTGAAAGGGTTATAGTGTTAAAGGGATACTTCACAAATAGGGAGTAATTTGAGTCTACCCCAAAAGCACTTACACTGGTGTTTTGAGATATAAGAAGGTGAAATTGACTGGTGGAACTAGGTCAAGCTGGGCCTGGGTGGAGACATTGTTATGGGGGCCCCTCCTTATAATTGGCACGAGGTATTCTTGAGAGGGGCTTTATTTGGCTGTCCACCGCAATGGGCCCAGTTGCACTCTTTGTTACGATCATAGTCAAACTATTAGCATTCGTTACCAATGCTAGCAGTGGTGTATGTGTTACACAGGCATACCAGCGTTTATTAGCATTTTCCATATTCCCACTTCAATGATCCGTAACACTACTCAAAACGTTATAGAGACCAAAATATCTAGTCTAGTACATTCTATTACTCAATGTAATGTGAATGCAGCAAGCAGGCCAAGCTGATGGTATGAACTTTTGAAGCAAAAAAGTCCTGAGCAAGGAGGAGCTTTGAAACAAATTTGTAGTCAGACAACCCACTGTATTAACAGCAGAGAGAATAACTTACCTGCTTTCAACACTCCTGTTTTTGCCCTTTCTCCCGCTGTGCTCCCTTGTTGTCGTTTCTCTCGTTAATCGTGTGTGATAGTTGATAGTTAATCAGTAGGCCGGCCACCGTACGGCTGTGCAGGCGTTTCTTCGTGCATCCCTGCTACTAATTAAATGCTAGTTGGAACACTCAAAGCATAGGAAATATTGGCGGGGTAAACAATGGTTTAAGTCGATGAAAGGGAGAAGCTTCAAAAAGTAGTATAGCATAAATAAACTAGATCTGATCTGTAACTGGTTTTCAACCTTCTTGCCCCCAAGCCCCCCCTGTGTCCACCAGGGACAGATTATGAATCTGAGAGCCCCGAGGTACAAACATCTCTATAGCCCCTCTATCCACAGAACTCATTGTCTGTCATGGTAAACCTTCCAGATACAATACAATTATGCTGCAAGGCTGTAAACCAGGGATGAAAGTTACCAGATTAGTGACTATAGACCCCAGCAATCAGAAAGGTTGGGAGCCCATGTATAGTGCTGGTTCTAGCGTCTCTGAGGCCCTAAGCAGAAAAAAAAAAAAGCTATTGTTATAATATATAATATTAACAGCCTGCTTTGTGTTATTAATTTAGTTCAATACTTACTTACTGTATGTCTTGATGTTTTGTGATTGAAGCATTATTTAATTCATGTTTTCAATAATTTCCTATCATCTCAAAGCCCCTGGCATTGATTGATTGAAAACTTTATTAATAGATTGCAGTATGGGTACAGTACAGTACAGTACAGCTCAATACATACAATTGTTAAGGGGATGCAGACCAGAGAAAGACTTTCATCTTGTTTACATCAGGGTCCCCCATTTTCAATTCATCATAACATATATGACACACACTACATATACAGATAGACAGTACTGCTACATCTATACATTTATGACATACCAGATTTACAAATACAGTACTGTTTGTTGTGATACAAAAAGAGTTCACAGCTCCCTGAGGTCCCCTTTTGGGAACCATTCATCTAAAGATGTTGATAGATTTACTGAGATGCTGGAATGCCTGAAAATTAGACGACGCTCAAATTTACAGTTCGCAGTAGGCAGGTATTATTTAACTTTTCATTTACAAAGCAATAAACTATGAAACAGCAATGAACCATGAGAAAACTATTGAGGTCTAGAAGATTTTTTTGCATAGAAATTGAGACGTTGTTGCATAAACATGGCCATCCAAGCCTACAAGACACTGTCTTGAAGACAGTCGTTCAACAAGTAGGCCAATATGAAGAGTATGGCATAGAGATTGGAATATGAGTGTGGTGGAGGGTAAACCTACCTACATTCAGATTAAAATACTGTTGTATTTGATAAATAGAATTTAAGCTGATTTAAATCTTTATGACTGAAATTCTAGTAGGCTATATTAGACTAGACTAGACTAGAGACAAGAGTCTTAAGAGTCCACTCCACACCACTGAATGCTAGTGGAAGCTGAGTGGGGGACCCTGATGTAAACAAGACGAAAGTCTTTCTCTGGTCTGCATCCCCTTAACAATTGTATGTATTGAGCTGTACTGTACTGTACCCATTCTGCAATCTGTTAATAAAGTTTTCATTCATTCATTCATTCATTCAGTTAATGATTTGGGGGGCCTCTTTTCTTCTCTCCAGTCCACCTCTTGGTTTAACCATTAGTTTAAACACAATATCCACAAATGCAGACTATTTAAGATTTCTTGATTGTCCAAGTTACGCCCATAAAATTATGGAAACACTGTTTCCCATAGATGAGGGTCCCTGGATAGAAGAAGCGCCCCCCACACGCGGCCGCGTACAGTGCTTACAATGCCGCTTATATCCAGGGGGAGGCACTTCCAAGACCACCCTCGGTTCTGAAGACTCGAACTCGCGTCACCATGGAAGCGGTGCGTTTGCGACAATTCAATTCGCCATTTTGCCGTCTCGTCCGTGTGCGCTGCTTTGCTGGTCGCCTCTGTGTTGCTTCCAAACATTCAACACAACACACATCAGCTAATGTTACATGATGCGGATAAGAAGGATCTCCGCTTAAAGAACAGTTGTTGTTCTGCCTGAGCAGCACGTCACGGGAAATATGGACAACATAGCCCGCGTCCCTGTCTCCCCGAGCGTCACCGAGTGAGGACTTGGTGGAAGACGAGGTCTTAATGCAGTTTGTCTAACTTTGTTATGTCTTGCTAGCTAGCTTCGTTAGCTGGAGGAGGAGCGATGTTATTATTGCAGCCAAAATGCTAACGTTGCCTGTCCGCTAACGTTAATGAGCTAACCTCAGCTTACTTGGAGATAATGTTGCTAGCTGTATCAAAGCTATATAGTAAGTGTTCCTGTAACGCTACGGTTGCAGTTGACATGTATCGTTGTGTAAACAGTTATATTAAGTTGCTACGATAAAACAAGACATAGCAAAGCGATGCTGTGTTATAACCTGTGTACACCAGACGCGGTGCCACAAGTGGTTGCATGGTTCTGACGCAAAATAAAATGTTGGGTTAACTCATTTTAACGCTATGCTCGTTTTGCTATTACGATATATGTGGGCTATATTGATGTTAGTCTCTCAGTCACCAAGACACCTCGTCATATAACAGTTATGTATGGATGGTCGTTGTTATTATAATACACACACTCGTCTGTACTGTCGCGACGCATTTGCCTCTTGCAGATCTAACGTTCGCTGGTGCGTAGGTGCTTTTGGTTTCCCATGTAACACTAGCGTGTAATGAATGAATGAATGAAAACTTTATTTAACAGATTGCAGAATGGGTACAATACAGTACGGCTCAATACATACAATTGTTAAGGGGATGCAGACCTGAGAAAGACGTTTGTCTTGTTTCCATCACCATCAGGGTCCCCCATTTTCAATTCATATAGACATTTATGACATACATGACATTTATGGCATAGGGACATATAGGTATTTAGTACTGATACATTTGTGACATAAACGGTATTCAAATATACAGTACTGTTACCCCTAGATCCTGACAGAGTATATACATATGATGGGGAGGGGACTGTACATTAGGAGGGGGTGGGTGGGTGAGAAATATACATACGGCGGGGAGGGAATATATACATGCGGTGGGGAGGAGACTGTCTATTAGGAGGTGGTGGGGGTAACACTACAGGATTATTTTTGTCAGCCGATCTCCGTTCGATATCTTGTTGCCGCATTTGTGTTTAGTGTGTTTATTTTGCATTCACAGTATGGCTGCCTGACACCATAAAGAGTGGAGTGCAACGGTCGCCTACCCGCCAACATGGAGACTCAGAGGAAAGAAGAGGGATATTGCTATCCTCTCAGGATGTTGATTTTTTCCTCGAATTCTTGACCTTGACTACATCCACAACAAGACCATCAATGATGATCTTTGGGTTGATCTCCCAGGAGTTACATGAGCAGCTCCTGGATCTGAAGAATTACCAGAATCGAACAAATGGGGTGGAAGAACTGAAAAACGTTCTCTCAGGCTTGGACTTGAAGTCGGTCCCGTCCGACAGTATTGTTGAATTCATCAACTTTCTCTGTCGTCTTCTGGATGACAGCAATTTTAAAGTATTGTACGGCACTTTACAAGTTATAAACCTACTCGTTCAGAAGCTGGATTGCGGCGTGGACAAATATTTCAAACAAATAGCTTTCGTGGCACGCAAGTCCCTCGGAGACACCCACACTCTCACCAGGAATGAATACATGAATGTGTTCCGACGGTTGATGATAACAGTGGGGCCACAGAAAGTGTTGGACCTAGTCACAGGACACCTGAGGCACAAGAACTCCCGCGTTCGAGAAGATGTGCTCAATATCATCACAGCAGCTATGCTCACTCACCACAGGAAGGACTTCAACGTCCCCAACCTCTGTTTTGAAGTCGCGCCATATCTGGCAGACAGCAACAAGAAGGTTCGACATGCAGCCCTGGAACTGTTTGCCGTTCTTGACTCTTGCTTTGACGCAGGGAAAAAGCAGCCCCTGGTTAAAGCTGTGGACATGGTGGAGCTCAACGAGGATGCTGAGGGTCTTATGGCTGCTGTGCAAGCAAGGCAAGCAAGGCACATTCTCCCAAGGCTCTCCTCGGAGGGAATAGTGGAATATGCTCTTGTGGTGCCCAAACCAGGACAGCAATGGTCTCCGCAGTTCAGGCCTGGGGCCGACCTGGACTGGGTGCTCCACGGAGGGCGGGTCAGCAGTGCTAGAAGCCACAGGTCTGAACCGGACTCTAATAGGCTGTATGGCTACGGCAGCTTAGGCTCCCTCACAGATGACCTTCCGCTGCAGAGGAGGATCGTCAGCGCGGGCAAAGGAAAAAACAAGCTGCCATGGGAGATGTCAAGCTTCTCATCCACAGAGAATGACCAGCCATGCAATGCCCCCAATGGAATGTCCACTGAACAGGTGGGACTGCATACACGGGTGTAACAAGTACCAACTTGCCTATTCTGTTAACCACCAGTTTTTATAATGCACAATAAGTTCCTGTTATGTTAAGACTGTAATTTTTTGTGTATTTACATTCTCTTTGCAACTGTAGACTTGCAGACATATGAAGGGGCTGCAGTCGAATATAGCTGTGCTTGCCCAGCAAGCAGCCAATGCAAATTTGGTCATCCTTTAATTGTCATTGATTGGCATTAATGAGGTGATTATCTTGACCCTTTTCATGTCCTGCCATGTGTTTCCAAAAATAGACATGTAAATCCAGGTCACTGAGTGGCCCTTAATCAGTCACTCATTTGCTACCATTACTGTGAATCTCAAGGGCCACGTGTTTTGGTTGATTTGTTGTCCTTGGTTCCTAATCACATGGCAAGGGCAGCCAGTGACTGTAAGGAGCATGATGATGAAAATGGTGTGTGATGATGCTTTCTGTTTTCTGCTTGCTTTCTTATGCAATCCATATCGGAGAGATTAAGTTCAACCTCAATAAAATAAATAAAATCATCTTAGCCAAGAACAAACTTTCATGAGCTGCCCATATTCAATATTGCACAACATGCAGTAAGTACAGAGTCAGAATATCGATTTGAAGGGCCTCTTCCCAGTAAATGTGGAATGCGGTCAAACGACCAAAGGCATCGGTAGCCACCGGTAGGCGGCCTAGAGAAATCCCAGCAGTGACACCTTTTTCACAGAAGGATTGTGAAAAAACAGAAATAGATGTGGTTAGAAGAACCGTTAGACCCATCATGATGCTGGATGCACAGGTAGGGGAGGGGGGAGGGGCAGGTAGCCTAACCCCAGGCCATATCATAATCATCTCACTGCTCTGTGGTGTGTCTTGTCTGCATCATTCACAGTGGTTTTGTTACCTCTTCTTTTTAGTCGTTTAGTGCATCCAGCTGAGACATACATATGGTAAACATCAGCCCAACTGAAATAATAACATAATACTTTATTTATAATAATGGTCAGTAGTACGGTCGGGAGGTAGAGCAGTCATCTGGTAATCTGGAGGTTCCCGGTTCAATTCCCACTTCTGATGAGCAGGTTGGCACCTAGCATGGTTGCCTCCGCCGTCGATGTGTGAATGTGTGAGTGAATGGGTAAAATGTGAGGAACAAATTGATCATGATTCAGCTACTATCAATCTTAGGCTGATGTCCGCAGGCCTCAAATAGTTTGATTTCTGTTCATTCATTCCCCATAGTTTATTGTGAACCCTTAGTCATCACAGTCTCCCATTGAAAACCTTGTGTTTACAGCAGTCTCCCAGCAACACCAATACCACACAGAGCACTTGTTGGAGGGGGTGTGAATTTCCGTGAAACATAACTGGTAATATCAACGGGCTGTGGCTGTGAAACACAGTTTATTTATTGCTCCTGTTGATTGTCATTCCAGTGAGTGCACCGTCATGTGAGCTGATTGGATAGCTGGCGGTAAGATTGATCTCAGCCAAAAGAGAGAGAGAGAAAAAAAAAAGATTGATCTCAGCCAGGCAGAGACCCAGTCTCAGTTCAGTGGATGATGATGAGCAGTGATGTGAAAACCTGTTATCATCTCTCTCTCTCTCTATCCATCTCCTTACTCTGCCTCATTTATCTGATCAAACTGAGGCTACATCTCGACAGTAAAAGTTTGATGAACAGTTGACATCATGCACACAGAGGTGTGTGCCTCTTCACATGGGCAGTATCCCACCTAGAGAGCCAAGCGTGTCTCATGTGAGCCGTAGTCTCAGCTACATGCCTTTGTTGGGGGAGGGTGGATGGAAAATTACAGTGGATGCTCTCTAGGGGCTCCCACTTGTCTTCAGGGTGTTCATGTTTTGTAATTTTAACTAGACCCTTATCTTGTTGTTCTCAAAGGCGATGATTTTCCTCTGCATCATGTTATTATTTTACTATGTACTACTGCTGCTAGGAAAGTTCTCTTTTACCTCTTTTTATTTTATTCACTCATTCATTTCATTTTAGCTACTGTTTATGGTGAACATTTTCTGTATGTCTTGCACAAATGGGAAAATGACAATAAAGTTGACTTTGACTTTGTGTTCCCTCATAGGCAGCCAGTGAAGACTCCCTATCCCTCACCAGGAAGCCGAGCCCAGAGACATATGTCCCCAGCTTCGGTAAGCACTCCCCGCTCCCCTCTTTTTAGATGCAAAGCACCTCTATGACCGGCAATGTCACTAACTCACTTGCTCATTCACTCACTCACTCACTCACTCACTCACTCATACTTCTCCACTCTGCCCCCTAGTGGCGGCTCACAAGCATGGCCCTTTATGTAAGACCAGTTTAATCGACGCAAGAATATATGACACTGTGTGTCCCTTGCTTATAAGATCACATCAAGATCACACAAATGCGATGGTGGTTGTCATGGTTCAATTTAGCCAGATTCAAAATTAGAGCAGCTTTCAACTGGATTAACATGCTGAGTCCGAGGGGCCACACGACCACATGTCAAAGCTGAGATGACCAGGTCGCTAGGCTGCAGATGACTCATAGCGTTGGGCGATGAGCGTGGAACAGACATTTTCCTATTATGGGATGTAGAAATATGCGATCCATTTCCAGGTTGTATAATAGTATAAAAAGTCCAAATCATGTTGTTTATCGAGTTATTTGCAACCGATCGATGTCCAGTGTATCAAGATGGAGTCCCGCTAACGATAGCGAGTGCCCGGACGAAATATGGGAGAGCACCACTTCCGGCGCATCACTTCCTGTTTGGGCGATCCACCGATTGGCCACCAGATGGCGCTCTTGAACCGTTGGAGAGTTGAGAGGGGATCAACAGTATATCTCAAGTGTCCGGGGGAGAAATATGATTTCGATCACAGATTTTTTAAATATTGATATCAAAGACGTGGTCCAGCGTCTTTGGCAGAATAAGCATGGCGGGGAAAGACGTGTCCCAGCGTTTTTGGCGATTAAAGTGTTAAGGAGTCTGGTGGGTGAGATTATGCATGACCAGCCTGTGATCTAAAAACTCCTGCTTGTGGCTGAATAATGAAGCCCAAAGTCGCGTCACGCGCAAGAGCATATTACCTACTTATGCCGTGCTCAATATTAAAACTCACTGCTCGTCCACCCATAACCCAGAGATGAGCAATAATGTGCAGAGATAAGCAATAATGAAGTCGTGTTTTGAACATTTATGTTGTGTTGATGGAATCACGTTAATATAGAGATGAAAACAATACAATACGTTATTTCAATTGATATGAATAGCTAGTTACGTTAATATAGAGAGATGAACGTAGATCAGTGGCCAATCAGAGCAACGCGGAAGGACAAGCCACTTGCTTAAAGCATAGACACGACCAGGTCGCTAGGCTGCAGATGACCGGGTCGCTAGGCTGCCAGATGACCAGGTCGCTAGGCTGCCAGATGACCAGGTCGCTAGACTGCAGATGACCAGGTCGCTAGGTTGCAGATGACCAGGTCGCTAGGTTACCAGGTCGCTAGGCTGCAGATGACCAGGTCGCTAGGTTACCAGGTCGCTAGACTGCAGATGACCAGGTCGCTAGGCTGCAGATGACCAGGTCGCTAGGCTGCAGATGACCAGGTCGCTAGGTTACCAGGTCGCTAGACTGCAGATGACCAGGTCGCTAGGCTGCAGATGACCGGGTCGCTAGGCTGCAGATGACCAGGTCGCTAGACTGCAGATGACCAGGTCGCTAGGCTGCAGATGACGGGTCGCTAGGCTGCAGATGACCAGGTCGCTAGGCTGCAGATGACCAGGTCGCTAAGCTGCATATGACCAGGTCGCTAGGCTGCAGATGACCAGGTCGCTAGGTTACCAGGTCGCTAGGCTGCAGATGACCAGGTCGCTAGGCTGCATATGACCAGGTCGCTAGGCTGCATATGACCAGGTCGCTAGGCTGCAGATGACCAGGTCACTAGGCTGCAGATGACCAGGCTGCTAGTCTGCAGATTACCAGGTCGCTAGGCTGCAGATTACCAGGTCGCTAGGTTACCAGGTCGCTAGGCTGCAGATGACCATGTCGCTAGGCTGCAGATGACCAGGTCGCTAGGCTGCTTGGCACATCAGGGCCACACAGGTCCCTCCCAATGCCAGCCGAGCCCATTCCACCACCTCTCTCAATCAGTCTCATTGTCTTATCATCTAAAGACTAGCTTAATGGCATGTTACAGACATTGGGAAGCTTCTGAGCAGTCTGTCCTTTTTAAAACAAATGTCTTTCAAGATTGGACTTGGTCACACTGTTCTTATGCTGAATGTACACCCAAGGACTACCAACAGCTGAATCACAAACCCTGAAGGAGGCGATTTAAAATGCAGATTGGCAGATGAGACATAAACAGTAATCTGATAAATGGACCACATTTACCAATTCCTTTCTAAGCATATACTTAGTACTTGCAGGTGTTTTAGTAGTTAACCTCTTAAGACTATGGTCGCCCAAAAGCCTTACCATGTCATTCCCCGCCATGCTCATTCTGCCAAAGACGCCGTACCACGTCTTTGATATCAATATTTCAAAAATCTGTGATCGAAATCATATTTCTCCCCCGGAGACTTGAGATCTACTGTTGATCCCCTCTCAACTCTCCAACGGTTCAAGAGCGCCATCTGGTGGCCGATCGGCGGATCGCTCAAACCGGAAACAGGCAATGGAAGCTGGTGCTCATTCCAATTCGGTCCGATCACTCGCTAATAGTCCCAGGACTCGCGCTAGACACAACATGATTTGGACGTATATACTATTATACAACCTGGAGATGGATCGCATATTTCTACATCCCATAATAGGAATATTTCTGCTCCACGCTCATCGCCCAACGGCCCGAGGAAGCTACGGTTAGTTTCAGCGTTATTTTTTAACGTGTTCGATACAAACTGCTCTAATGATCATATCACCCACACTAGATGAATCATCTCACGTTGGCCACGGAATTATAAACGACCCCCCCCCCCCCCCCCCCATCCGGTCAACATCAGATGATAAGTAGTAACTTCTAGAAGCACGTCCATTCGAAATTTTTTATCTCGCGCCGATTGCTATCAAACTGTATACAATCATCAATATAATGCATTTAGGGCTATAAATCACGTTCTGGAGAAAGCTGCAGAAAACGATAAAAACATACTTATACTTTAGACCGTATTTTAGTATGAATATGTGAATGAAAAAGTATAACGTTGCTACACCCTGAACAATAGATACTTGATGTTGAATGGGCCATAGTAATGTCAATTTAGCAATACAATTTAAAAAGTTATAGCCCTGCAAAGAAGGGGAACTTCTCCATAGACAAATAGAGCTGGCGTGGGATGGTTTATTAAGAATATAAGCCTGGCGACCAAAGTGTTAAGCACGAGGGGTCCGGTACCGGACCCACAATGACATCACACCATAAATTAATCTCTACAGAATGTATGAATTAATGTTGCGTTTTCTTTCAAATGTAGCCAAGAGTAAAGACCCCAACCCTGTCAAAACAGAAGTCAAAGTGTATATTTTCAGCACTACGTTTGTTTACCAATGGTTTTAAGTGTTATTAGTGAAATATGAGTTATAGAAATCTAGTCGGAAATGACACAGCCATTTTGTTTGTAGTCCTATGAGGAGACCCAGGACTTTTGATGGGCTTTCGAATAAAAATAATAACTACACTTCCTAGCTCATGCCAGCCCCTGTCAATCATCTGACTTCTGGATTGACTTTTATTTCTCATTTTTTGGGATTATCTCCCACAAACCTGAACGTTATTGCCATAAAACAGAACACAGTTCGTTTCTCTACCTTTCTGTGAACGTCTGGCAAAAACCGGCGTTGCAATCTGATGAAAAATGGCAGAGAAATCATTTACATTATAAAAACTTACAGTAGATTTAATTTACGGTTTGTGAATCAGGCCTGGTGATACTAAATTCAGATTGAACTCTGCCATTGGAAAGGGGAGATTTGGCCCGATCCATAGATCTACGACTTGGCCATAATAAGTAGGGCTGCACGATTAATCGATTTTTAATCGAAACCGCGATTTGGAATGATGCAATTATCAAATCGCCAGGTCTGCAATTTAAAAAAAATCTTTTTTATTTTTTTTATTTTTTTTTTACATTATTTAACCAGGAAGTCCAATTGAGATACAAGATCGGTTTGGGAGAGGGAGGTAAGGGGTTTTAGATTGTGTGTTGTGAAGTTTAGACTTTAGAGGGAGAGTAAAGTACAGAAAAAAAAGGTACCGTTGGGTACCGGTATCGATTCCCAGGTAAAAAGAAACATTTTCAGGCTAGGTGTCCCGAAAATACCCACCGCGTAGGCCAGATGCAAGCCGCATTTTACAATAAACCTCTGTGGCGCTGCTTATTTTTTTAAATGATTATAATCGCAAATTTAATCGCAATCGCAATATCTGAGAAAAATCGCAATTCGATTATTTCCCAAAATTGTGCAGCCCTAATAATAAGGTATTTTATATAGGCCTGATATTCTATATTCTATAATCATATTTCAAATTGTGTCCAGATGGCAGAATTCAGTACTGTCTCTACAAAATCTCCTGTTTAATCATCTTCCCTTTATTCATTTGCTTAGATTGTTTATCTTGTAGCAGAGTAGCCTATTGGCACTGCCCCTTTAAGGCAGGCAGTCTAATTGCCATATAGGACTCAGCTGAGTTGATTGCAGCATGGGCAGCAGAGCAGAGTGAAGCAGAGCAAGTGGAGCAGCACAAGGACGCAGAGCAGGAGAGAGGAGTGAAGTGAGAGCAAGGGAAATACTGAGAAGAAAATTTGAGTTAAGAAGGCAAAGAACAAGTCGATTTGGAGGAAACGGTGACAGACTCCTCATGTATCCTGTGGCCTACAACATGGCCGATCAAAGATAGTATCACCTGTAAAGAGAGGACACCAGTGCTGGCAAGTTAACCCCTTCCATGAACTGTCTCTTCAAACCACCAACTATCCTAGCCCCTTTCGTGACTTTCGGTTTGCAAGCCTGGGGCTTTTGTGACCGGAGTCACTTGCTTTTACGCCCTGATTACCCAGTAAGGAAACGACCAAGCGTCATCAAGGGGCTCGCGGTGTGTCAAGAATACATCAGATCTGAATTTCAAAGATACCCAGCGTACAATATGGGTCTAACACAGCTTCACGATGGGGTCTGGAAGCTCGGAGTTGCTAATAAACAGTTTAAAACATTGTTACTCGACGAGTGGTATTTACAGACCGAACGTCCATCTCCGCCGTTGGTGTCACAGCGCATGCGCACCAGGCAGCTAATGCCGCATTCACGTTACGTGGGAAGAAGCGGAAGAACCAGAGGACATCTCTTTGCTACAACTAGGAAGCCTTCACGCTTTGACTCTATATATATCTATGGATGAAACGCCCACATCCATACTTCCGCAATTCGTGACGCGAAGTGGGAGATATCGGGTCTATAAAAGAATCCCATATGTCCTAGTAGGAATTACCACTAGGAGGCTGACGTGAATGGTTTTTCCCAGTCGGAAGCTGGTTCTTCCGCTTCTTCCCAGTAACGTGAACGCGGCATTAGCTGCCTGGTGCGCATGCGCTGTGACACCAACGGCGGAGATGGACGTTCGGTCTGTAAATACCACTCGTCGAGTAACAATGTTTTAAACTGTTTATTAGCAACTCCGAGCTTCCAGACCCCATCGTGAAGCTGTGTTAGACCCATATTGTACGCTGGGTATCTTTGAAATTCAGATCTGATGTATTCTTGACACACCGCGAGCCCCTTGATGACGCTTGGTCGTTTCCTTACTGGGTAATCGGGGCGTAAAAGCAAGTGACTCCGGTCACAAAAGCCCCAGGCTTGCAAACCGAAAGTCACGAAAGGGGCTACAACTATCCCGGACTTGACCACCTTCACTCAAGATCTCCAGTGTCCCTGTTCTCCCAGCTTCCCCCTACCAATCTCCAAGCTGTCCTCAGCCACCACTTCAGCCTACCCCAGCCTGCTACCCCCCCCCGCACACACACACTCACTGAGCACACACCCAATCCCCAATCTGGACTGTTTATTTGTTTTACTTATTACCATTTTCACTTGTATTCTATGTATCTGTTTTGCACTTGATTATTTTTGAATACAGTATATATTATTTCACTGAATACGGTTTGCCTGCCTCTTATTTCAAACCTTATCACATGCTGTTTTTTGTAGTGGAGGTTACCTGGAGCTAGCCGGTAACAACAGTAAGCTTTAATTTTGCTTATTTAATTTATTGACAGGTTTTAGCCTGTCTGGCGCCCAATGCACCACTGTAACATTTACACTTTGATTATATTGGGCCGACCACCGCTACAATCTCAAGAAGGTGCTGAATGAGCTCAGTGGCCATTTGTGTGTTAGGTCATTTTTAGCATGGTGTTATTCACAAAAAAAAAAAAAAAATTATATTCTCCTTTTTGGTTCATCACAATTTACTCAAGCCTAGTAACAGACAATATTTCTGACACTGGGAATACATTCCCTGAGATCCATAGATGTCCCTTGAACATGCAAATGGACCTTGTAGAAGTGGCACAATCTTCCATTTAATTAGGTATGTATTTTTAGGCGGATTTTCAGAAAATAGGGCTCTGGCTTAAGAGGTTAAGAAAGTAATGACATTCTGTTCAAAGCATTACATTTCCTAATTTGTTGTTTCTGTGCTGTCATTAGCATTTACTCATGGAGTGATGATTTCTGATTGGCAGCCATTGGCCGTTGGCCAGGCTCTGCCGCGTCTCTACAATTCGTAGCCGCATTTCTGCAGACCCCTCTCTGATTGGTTGAGGCCATTTCTGCAGACCCCTCTCTGATTGGCCGAGCGCGCGCATGCGCATGAGCCGCGACAAGCTCCTCTAGCCAGGAGTCGAAACTCCGTTAAGCTCCAGAGAGAGGCTGAAAACCCACAGTTGTTGCCCGACGGATGGGAGCCGAATCCCGGATCCGAGTTTTCTGATGAATAGCCCCAAAACATGGAGGTCGCGAACGCAATTTATACGCATGGAAGTATTGATTACGCCATAACGAATCATTAAAAAAATATACCGTTAACTGGAATATGTTGTGTGTGCCTTTACACATATGTTGGATAGGATTATGTAATTGGTTTGTCATTAAAAACCAATAATAATCGCTCGCCGGCTTCGCTGACCAGAGCTCTCTCAGATTCAAAGTTTTAATTGCAGCCTGCAGCCAATGTGTAACTAGACGGTTACAATATAACATTTATATTAATTAACCCAGTTAATGCCTTAAGAGAGAGTCTGGTGGTCAATTGCTACGGAAATGTGTCTTACTAATAATAACTAATTCCTTGGTCAATAGAAGTCTCTGTGATACTTTCTGAATATGATTTGGGAACATCAAATGGGCAGGCCGCGAAATAACAACGTTACAATGTACAGTTTCTGACAGCTGGCTGTGTTGTGAAATGTGCATAACGTTATGAATAAACCGCGAAGTCTCGCGAAATAACGTTATAAGCGAATCTGGTAGTACATTTCCAATCAGAGAGGGGCTTCGCTCAACCAATCAGAGGGGTCTGCAGAAATGGAGCTCAACCAATCAGAGAGGGGTCTGCAGAAATGCGGCTACGAATTGTAGAGACGCGGCTCTGCCCCTCCCCTCTTCTGTCTGCGGTTCCCCATAGGCCAGGGGTGGCCAACCAGTCAGAGACTAAGAGCCACAAAAATTACTGTGGTATCACAAAGAGCCACACCATATACCAGTGTTTCTCAACCTTTTTTTCAGTCACGGCACCCTTCATGTGTTTATAGGTCTCACCCTCTGGCCTCTGAAGTTGTTAATGTCTTTTTTATATGGGCCTCACAGGGTTAAAAGTACCCTGTGAGACCCACGGTTGCAAAATTACAAAATCACTTCTAGCCATTTAAAAAAATTATGTTTATTTAAAAAAATTTAAAGGGGAACTATTTTACTATTTCTTTCACTATTTGGGCACTTTTACACAATTCCTGTGAGTCTATGGAACACCTAGGTTTTTTTCAAAAAAAATAAAAATGCATTGTTTTGTATTTCTAATCAAGTACTCAAAAACCGCATTTTTCGACCTCAAGATCTTAAGCCGTTTTGAGGCTGGGCTCCAACCACTGTGTGGCCTGGTGCCAACTGCCACATCAACGGCCACATTATTATGCAGCGGAGAAATCTCTGACATCACAGATATGCACATTTTCAGATGACTCAGTTCAGTGAGGGTGAATATTGTGAGAGGAGAATTGGAAGAATGCGCCAATATGAGAATTAGAGACATAGATCCTATTAATATAAGTCCACATAGCTAAGAAACAATGGTAAACACTGAAAAAGGCCATTTATAAGATAGTTCCCCTTTAAGCACATGTATAGTCAATTGGTCCTGTTGTTCAGCCTCACAATGCTATTTGATAGTAAATGTGTTGTTTATATGTCCCACCCTCTGGCCTCTGAAGTTGCTAATGTCTTTTTAATTTGGGCCTCACAGGGTTAACCTCTTAAGCCCGAGATATACAGTAAAAGTGTATATTTTCAGCATTACGTTTGTTTACCAATTATTTTAACTGTTATTAGTGAAATATAAGATTATAGAAATCTCAGGGCATTGAGTCGGAAACCGGTGCATATTGACAGGAGGAAGTGGCACATCCAAAAGTGAGTGTAGTCTTTTGAAGGAAGAGACTCAGGGCACACCAGCCCCTGTCAATCATCTGACTTCTGGATAAACTTTTTTATTTCTTATTTTCTTTCTTAACCTGAACGTTATTGCCATAAAACAGAACGCAGTTAGTTTCTCTACCTTTCTGTGAACGTCTTGCAAAAAACGGTGTTGCAATATGATGAAAAATGGTGGAGAAATTTACATTATAAAAAAGATGGCAGAATTCAGTACTGTATCTACAAAACCTTCTGTTTAATCATCTTCCCTTTATTCATTTGCTTAGATTTTTCAGGTCTGGTCAATTTTAGCATGGTGTTATTCACAGTCAAAGATAAAACATTTTTTAAATAGAATTGATATTCTCCTTTGGTTCATTACAATTTACTCAAGCCTAGTAGACACACTATTTCTGACACTGATCCATTATGTCCCTAGATTCAGATACCAAGAACATGCAAATGGACCATTTAAAAAAAAAAATCAATGTTTATTCTATGTCCTTATGGAATGAGTGACATAAAAAAAAAAAAAAAAAAATAATAATAATAATAATAATAAAGAGAAATATTAAAAAAAAAAATGTATGGATGGAAGAGCCGCACATTGACGGGCAAAGAGCCGCATCGGCCACCCCTGCCATAGGCAATGAATTGAATCTCCCTGCTTGGCCGCTGTTGGTACTTTGTGGTCTAAATCTGGCGTTTCCTGTCTTTGTAATAAGATGACAATTGGCTAAACCTATTTGGATTACAAAAATGGATTTGACATTTCAACAAACGCAGACATCCCTTTTCAAAGGGAGACGGACCAAGTCATTCTCACTTCCTCCAATGCGTCATGTAAGTTACATGAGGTGCGGCAGGCTTACTGCCCCTCCACTTCAGGAGACTACAGCAGCACAGGCTTCATTCACCCCAATGAGATGTAGAGGTTTTGACCTAATGTGGCTATTTTCCTTTATTTACCATAGAAATCAAGGTAAACATTCAACCGTCTCTTACAAGGTGAAAATGTTCACAACTTTCTGACACTAAACAGATGTTTTTCCGACCTGTCCACAGGGTTCCAAAAAAAGTCAAGGCCTGGAAATCCTTGAAACAGCCCTTTTTTTTACAAGGTGCTTAAAAAGTCATTGAAATTCAAATCAACCATTCGCATTGAAAGTTTTGTTCATCCATGATAAAATAGTTCTGAATCAAGAAATATAACTTTTTAATTTAAAGTGTAACTAATTGTTGGAAATTGGTTTTAAGTCATACATTTTTTGTTTTGTTTTTATTTATCTTTCTTCCCCTCCTTTTTCCCGGTTTTTCTCCCATCCCACCCTTCCTGGTTGTTGCGTACTTTCCCCTACTGTTGGTCCGGGAGACCGGAGACTGTCACATGCTTTCCTCCGACGCATGTGCAGCCTGGGGCGGGCCAAGCTGGTTCTCACCGGGGAGAGTGTAGCGTGTGGGAGGCCACACTATCTCTCCTCAGATCCAACCCTCGCTGAGCAGGCGCCCCGACCGAACTGTAGGGGTCGCTGTCCACAACACCCAGGACCCACCCTTCAGCTTCCCACCCCCTGATACAGCCAATTGTATCAGCGTGAGAGGACAGCCAAGCTGATAGCAACGCCGGGAGCTGGATTCGAACAGGCGAATCCTAGTGTCTCCCGGTGTTGGTGACGAACGTAATCTCCGTGCGCCACCTGCCCCCCCCTAAGTCATAAATATTTGATCCGGTTTTCTTAATTTTTTTTTTCTTTTTTTTATAAACATACATATAAATTTTGTTTTCTTTTCAATAAAAAAACGAGTTAAAAGTGAATTGTATCCTTTTAAATGCTCGTTTAAAATGGAAAATATTGCTTAGAAAAGTACTTGAAAGTCCTTGAATTTAATTTTGCAATGTCTGTGGGAACCCTGTGTCTAGTGCAAAACAAGTTTGTCTGAGAGTTGTCCAGAGATCTCTCTGCGTTAACGATGATTCCTGTGTAAAAGTCCCGTCCACCTGTGTAAAAGCCCCGCCCACTTACGAGACAGGAACCGTTCCATTTTCATCCCTGTGGCGCAGTTTGTAATACGTCATCTCCCTTGTTGGAGCATCTTTGGAGTGGATTGAACTCATTCTGATGGATTGTTCTCGCTCTATATAAAACCTTGTATGAACCCCTCATTAATTACTGTAATGTCATATGGTGCAACACTTACCCCAGCCACCTCAAGAAACTTGAAAGCTTACAAAAGAAAATACTACGAGTACTATCATGGTCCGGGTATAAAGCGCCCTCACAACCTCTGTTCCATCGCTTATGGTCTCCTGAGGCTCGCTGAATTTAACATTCATCAAAACGCATCAATTATGTATCAAGTTGTCAACAACATGAATCACAGACTGTCTGAGCTTGTCCCAGTCTGCCAACCACTGCACATCCATAACACAAGAAATAGGCATCTTATATTTGGCAAGAGGAGAAGGCTAAATTGTGCTAGCCTAAGCATAGCATGCAGGGGTCCACAGATCTGGAACAAGCTTGACGAGAATCTGAAAATGACTAAATCCTTAAAAACATAAAAAAAATCACTGAAAGAGGAACTGCTTAAATCATATCTCTAATTAAAATTATAATTTAGGAATATAAATTGTCTGTATTATGTATCTATGTTATGTCAGTTAGTAGGTAGGTGTGTAAACCTACCCACGTATGTTTTGTTTTGTTTTTTGCTTATTGTTTTTTTTGTTTATATTCTGTTTATATTTGTGTTCAGGCTCCCTCCAAAAGCTTTAAATAGCTTCTTGGGAGACCTGGCACATGCACACAATTGCGACGTTGTTGTATCACATGAGGATATTTACATGTAATGTATCGTGTGTGTGTGTGTGTGTGTGTGTGTGTGAATAAATTCATTCATTCATTCATTCATTGTTGCCATGGGAGACAGAGACTCAGACTATGTCCTTTCTCTGTGTCGGAGCTTCGCATGGAAGACATTCATCACTCTACTAATGAATCCACAGAGGGAGGGACAGGGTATTTATGGAGCACTCACCAGCTTGGTAGTGAGAGGGTCCGGCAATTAGCCAACGGCACGAGAGAATCTGGCCTGGCCTACATTCTATGTTAAGGCTGCTATAATGCTACCAAGGGATGCTGTAATAGTACCAAGGGATTCGTTTGTGGCCGTCCTACCACTGCAGTCCAATTACAGGCGACTTGCCAGCTGCTAGCTCACATTGGTTAACCCATAGCCTGCTAGGAAGTGAATAGTCGAGAGGGGAGGTACACCAGAATAGTAACTTGGGTGGTTCCTAGTTCCAGTAGGTGCCATAGGTTATTTACAGACAGAATATTGTCTCTCCAACTTTAACATGTGTAAAGTCTTTAATGAGCCTGTATTAAACAAATGTCACTACGATGAGATGCAGGCCGTAGCCTTGATCCTGGACTTTCCCTCCGTGATCCTCCGCTGTTTCGACTGCTTTACACAGCCGTTTATGCTCACTTCCACCGCCACTACTATAGTGTATGTAATCTGGACACATGCTGGTGGTAATCCTTAAATGAAGATTACAACTGCAGGAGGTACACTGGAAAATACATGGGACCCCCCTTCATGGCCACTATGTACACAATCGGCCCATATGTCAACAGGCAAGACTGGACTTGGACTTTTTTATTTTTTTATGTCGGCAGTTTAAAAAAAAAAAAAAAAAAAAAAAAAAACGTTTTATTTGAATTCTCGTAAATCTTGTAATGGATCCTCGTTTCCTATGAGCCCACATTCTCATTTGACCTCTCAGTTCAAACAAACATGTCAGTCTAATCTTCCCATTAGCTGCTCTATCTCTTCAAATCTGTCTTCCTGTCTGGACTCAAATTCCTGTCTGCGGTTTCTCAATAGCAGAATTTGATTATTTGTACCGTGTGGTGTCTAAAGCGGCACATGACTACTGGCATGCTAGGTAGGGCTGCAACAATTAGTCGACATAATCGACGACGTCGATCATAAAATCTCGTGCACTACCTATCTTTGTGAAAGTGGCTTCTCAGCTCTGGTCCAGCTGAAGACAAAGCAGCAGAACTTATTGGACATTGAGCATGACCTCAGAGTTGCTTTGTCTACCATCACCCCAGACTTTGAGACTCTTGTCAGGAGCAAACAACATCCCCAGTTATCCCATTAGTTCCCTGTGATGTTAAGCTAAGATGTCTGCTATATATTTTTTTAGTTATTTAAACACTTCCACTTTAATTTGTATTATTTAATTTATTTATCTTGTTATGAGTGATTGTTGTATTGTTCAAATACATTTTGATTTAAAGTTGCTTAAGATTCAAATTCAAATGTTTCATGAGTCATTATTTTAATTTGCTATGGGATCGTCATGTTATGTTAAGTTAACTGTTAAGGCAGAGGGACTGGACAACAGGGTGACATTCACAGGTGTGCAGACTTGAGGATGTGAGGTAAAACATTCATTGGAGAAGGAGCCATGCCCACAGGAAGCAGAGATTGAGGGTGTGACAAAAATAATTGTTAGATTAGTCGACTAATCGAATGACAAAAATAAACGTTAGATTAGTCGACTAATAGAAAAAATAATCGACAGATTAGTCGATTACCAAAATAATCGTTAGTTGCAGCCCTAATGCTAGGTACATACTCCTGCTATTGCCATTGGCCAAGGTACTGGTATCACAACTGGAGTTGGTCCCCAGGCGCTTGTCTGTGACCACTGCCTCTACGTGGTTAGGGTGGCTCAAATGGAGAGGAATATTTTCCCACAGAGTATAACTTCTCTTGAGTAACTACACCCGTGGTCATTTTGCTGTCATTTAGCTGCCCCAGTGCTTAATATTTTCACCTGCTGCACACTCTGCCTCGCCCCAATCTGTGATGTCGAGAGTACCTATTTTTCTCCTAGACAAGACTGTGATAGGGCCTCCAAAGAGGCACTCTGACATCACAGATTGGGTATGCACTTGGCAGCAAGTTGAGAAATTCAAACCACTAGGGCACCTCTAGGCAAAAGACGACAACATGGTACTGCGCTTTGTGTATATTTTTGTCTGATGTGTGGATTGTATTTCAGTGGGTATGCTACTGCTGGCCACACCTCAGGCTCTGCCAAAAGAGGTCAAGAGAAATTCACAGTATAATAAGTTACTAAACTGTATAACCCACATGTCGGACTAAACCAAAAGGAAAAGTGAAAAAAGCACAATACCAAGCAGGCTCTTTTGCCTATAGAGTAACTGGGATACTAACGCACCTAGAGTGTAACTGGGATACAAACACACCTAGAGTGTAACTGGGATACTAACACACCTAGAGTGCAACTGGGATACTAACACACCTAGAGTGTAACTGGGATACTAACTCACCTAGAGACTCGAGTGCAACTGGGATACTAACTCACCTAGAGCAACTGGGATACTAACACCTAGAGTGTAACTGGGATACTAACTCACCTAGAGCAACTGGGATACTAACACACCTAGAGCAACTGGGATACTAACACACCTAGAGTGCAACTGGGATACTAACTCACCTAGAGCAACTGGGATACTAACTCACCTAGAGTGTAACTGGGATACTAACTCACCTAGAGTGCAACTGGGATACTAACCCACCTAGAGTGCAACTGGGATACTAACACACCTAGAGTGTAACTGGGATACTAACACAGCTAGAGCAACTGGGATACTAACACCTAGAGCAACTGGGATAATAACACACCTAGAGCAACTGGGATACTAACACACCTAGAGCAACTGGGATACTAACACCTAGAGTGTAACTGGGATACTAACACACCTAGAGTGTAACTGGGATACTAACACACCTAGAGCAACTGGGATACTAACACACCTAGAGTGTAACTGGGATACTAACACACCTAGAGTGTAACTAGGATACTAACACACCTAGAGTCAAACTGGGATACTAACCAACCTAGAGTGTAACTGGGATACTAACACACCTAGAGTGCAACTGGGATACTAACCAACCTAGAGTGTAACTGGGATACTAACACACCTAGAGCAACTGGGATACTAACACACCTAGAGCAACTGGGATACTAACACACCTAGAGTGTAACTGGGATACTAACACACCTAGAGTGTAACTGGGATACTAACTCACCTAGAGCAGGGGTTCCCAACCTTTTTTCCCCCAGGGACCCCCAAACATCTCTGATGAAATTCCTGGACCCCCCTCCTAATAAAATACCATAAAATACTAATAATTTTTTTGTCATTTTAATAACAAACTGCTTATACACAGGCATATGCATCATAATTAGACCCACTATGCTTCTTTGACTTGTGCCTTCAATCAACAAATCTAATCTTGCACCATATGTATTTCAAAATGTTTGGCCAATATTCAAATCCTGTATTCATCCTCTCAAATCAGGCCCTAATGGTGAACGGTTTGCATTTATGTTGAATGAAGTAAGAATCCACTGCAGTAAAAATATCCTCACCTCGGGTGGTGGTAGTAAGGTTGACTGACATGAGAATGTCCTGCTTCAGATCCTCATTTTCGATATATTGCACATAAACGATGAGCACAGCCTCGTCTGCGACAGTTGTAGTTTCATCAAGTTGTATGGCAAATGGACCCTTTCTAAGCTTTTCTGACAGCTGCTGCTCGCAATCACTTGACATCTTATCAATTCGGTCTTTCACTACATTGTTCGAGAGTGGTACTGATTTTAGTTTATCCGCCACCTGTGGGCCGCACAGTTTCTAAACCATTTTGATGCAGGCTGGTTTGATGAGCTGCTCGCCAATTTTGTGCGGTTTCTTTGCTTTTGCAATTAAAAGCGAACACTCAAAGGAGGCTTCGGTAGCCTTCTGTAAATCACTGCCACCCCTGCTCCACGCTACTCTAACATCAACAGGCTTGTTCGCCTTGAGAGACTGTTCTTTCCTCCGAAAAAAGTCCGGATCCTTCCCAACGGTTTCTGGGTGCTTAGACGCCTGATGTCTCTTCAGCTTGCTGGGCTTCAGGCTCGAGTTTGCCAACTTTTCTCCACAAATCACACACTCAGGTCGTTTGTCTGGTCCCTCAGTGAAGCCCATGGTGATGTAATTTTCGCGATTGCTGTAGGTCCTAACTTTTTTTGCAGATGAGCTGCCATCATCTCCTTTTCGTTTGTCACACATTTTCGCCTCTGGCGGCTGACTGCAGACGAGCCGAGAAAGTTAACTAGCGTGCTAGGCTAGCTACGGAAAGTGATACAGTCAACTGATTCGCGTTTTAGCGGCTACCCGGTAGCCTACTGTTAACGTTCAAAAATCATGTCTAGATGTTTATTTATTTATCTTTATTTTTTATTGTAGTGGAGAGACTATTCATGCTTCTGATGATAAAAATATGCTAATTAAATATTTCTCTGAAAAAAAAAAGACCTCAAATCATGTGTGGTCTGGCGGACCCCCTGCGCCCCCTGGCGGACCCCCAGGGGGTCCGCGGACCCCAGGTTGGGAATCACTAACCTAGAGTAACACACCTAGAGTGTAACTGGGATACTAACACACCTAGAGTGCAACTGGGATACTAACACACCTAGAGTGCAACTGGGATACTAACACACCTAGAGTGTAACTTGGATACTAACACACCTAGAGTGCAACTGGGATACTAACACACCTAGAGTGCAACTGGGATACTAACACACCTAGAGTGTAACTTGGATACTAACACACCTAGAGTGTAACTGGGATACTAACACACCTAGAGTGTAACTGGGATACTAACACCTAGAGCAACTGGGATACTAACACACCTAGAGCAACTGGGATACTAACACACCTAGAGTGTAACTGGGATACTAACACACCTAGAGTGCAACTGGGATACTAACACACCTAGAGCAACTGGGATACTAACACACCTAGAGCAACTGGGATACTAACACACCTAGAGTGCAACTGGGATACTAACACACCTAGAGCAACTGGGATACTAACACACCTAGAGAAACTGGGATACTAACACACCTAGAGTGTAACTGGGATACTAACACACCTAGAGTGCAACTGGGATACTAACACATAGAGTCTAACTGGGATACTAACTCACCTAGAGCAACTGGGATATTACTAACACACCTAGAGTGTAACTGGGATACTAACACACCTAGAGTGCAACTGGGATACTAACACACCTAGAGTGCAACTGGGATACTAACACACCTAGAGTCTAACTGGGATACTAACTCACCTAGAGCAACTGGGATATTACTAACACACCTAGAGTGTAACTGGGATACTAACTCACCTAGAATGTAACTGGGATACTAACACACCTAGAGTGTAACTGGGATACTAACACACCTAGAGTGTAACTGGGATACTAACTCACCTAGAGAAACTGGGATATTACTAACTCACCTAGAGCAACTGGGATACTAACAGGAAGTGATCACGATCATGGCAGGATTCTGCACTGTGCCCCAATAGAATTATCTGACTGTAGCAGAATACTGACCATGTACAGGCAGCTTAATGATGCAGAGGTGCTGACCACAGCAAACAGTGAGAAAGAGAAAGAAGGTAGTCTGCACTGCAAGAATAATTGATTCAAGTCAACATTATAGTCTCATTGTCTACTAGGGGTGTGGACATTTCTCGATTCTAAGACTCATCGCGATGCGGACGATTCATCGATGCAGTGACGGAACATAATCGATTATTAAAATAAAAAAAAAAAAAATATATATACTCTCTTTCTAGCTTTTATGTTCTTTTACAATATAGCGCTTTGGGATTTGCTCCACAACTATAAAGCGCCCTACAGATCAAATATATTATTTAGTGCTGTCGGGCGATTAAAAAAAATTAATCTAATTAATTACAGGATTTGTAATTAATTAATCTAATTAATCACATTTTAATCGCATAACCATTTTATGCCTGATATTCTATATTCTTTTTTTGTATTTTATTTTTTTATTTTTTAAACAAACACATAAACAAACATGACAACACACGATAAGATATACAAGCATTAGTTGACAGTGCACATCCAATGAAATCACATTTTAGTTAATTGTCTTATACAGGATATACCCTTAATACCTGTTATCTAAAAACCTACACACATATGCTCTAGCTCGTACCCCCCCCCCTCCCGGACCCCCCATTGGATAATCCATCCATTTTCCCTCGCTCCTAACCAGACATTACCATTATATGCTAGCTTTTATTTTCTCCACCACTTCTAACCACAATGTCATTTTGGATTCATTGAGACCCAAAATTCTTGCTGTAGATATTTCTTGATAGATCACATCGAGATATGTAATAATCCAGACCTTTCGGCACATTTTTTCCGGTTGGAACCATCGTGATGCTATCAGCTTTTTAGCCACTGTGATACCCGATAAAACCAATCTCTTTAGCTGTGGATGTACTGCACACTCAAAAACATCATTCAGCAGTAATACAGAGGGGTGTACAGGTATATTCCAAGTTAAGAGATTTGATAATTGCTGGGTCACCTCTTTCCAGAATATCTTAACTGGTGGGCAGTCCCAGTACATGTGCATACATGTCCCCTCGTCCCCATTTGTACATAAGGAGCATTTGGAGTCTTGTATAAGACCCATTTTTTTCAGTCTTATAGGAGTCAAGTATGTCCTGTGAATATAGTTAAGATTGATTTGTTGATGGTCCGGGTTCCTTGATGTGAGTCGAACGTTTGCCCAGGCTTCTTGCCAATCAAAATCACTTTCCAGGTCTGGTATATCCCTCCTCCAGACGGAGTCTAGGTGGAGGGTTTCATACAAGGACGTTAGTAATTGATGATAAAAATCTGAAACAAAACCTCTCGATGTCTCTCTTTCATAGAAGAATTTGTGGTATCTGTGGTGTTCAATTGGTTTCTTTAATGGAACACCTTGAGTCTTCAAACATAACAATAACTGTATGTAAAAAAAGATGTGTGGACTTGGTGAGATATTCTATATTCTATAATCATATTTCAAATGGCATGTGTCCGGATGGCAGAATTCAGTACTGTATCTACAAAACCTTCTGTTTAATCATCTTCCATCTATTAATTTGCTTATATTTTTCAGGTCTGGTCAATTTGAGCATAGTGTTATTCACAGTCAAAGATAAAAAAAAAACTGTAATTGATATTCCCATTTGGTTCATTACAATTTACTCAAGCCTAGTAACGGGCACAGTATTTCTGACACTGGGAATACATTCCCTGAGATCCATAGATGTCCCTAGAATCAGATACCAAGAACATGCAAATGGACCATATAAAAAAAAAGTCTGGAAATGTGTATTCTACGTTTTTTTTTTTTATTACTTACATGAAAACAAGACAACACAATAACCACAATAACAATACACAGAACTTCACAGGGAGATAACAGAAACAATAATAATACAGAAATAACATATTAAAAAATAAAAAAAACAGTACAACATTTTAAATTTAAAGGGGTACTATCTCATAAATGGCCTTTCCCAGTATTCAGCACCGTTTCCCGGCCGTGTGGCCCTATATTAATAAAACTTATGTCTCTAATTCTCATAATGGCGTATTCTTCCAATTCCCCTCACAACATTCACCCTCACCGAACTGAGTCATCTCAAAATGTGCATATCAGTGATGTCAGAGATTTCCCAGCTGCACAACAATGTGGCAGTTGCCACCGGGCCACACAGTGGTTGGAGCCCAGCCTCAAAACGGCTTAAGGTCTTGAGGTAGAAAAACGCTGCTTTTGAGTACCCGAATAGAAATACAAAACAATGAACCTTCTTGAAAAACAAAAACCTACAGAGGTGTTCCATAGACTCACAGGAACCGTGTAAAAGTGCCCAAATAGTGAAGAAATAGCAAAATAGCTCCCCCCCCAGTTAAAGTCAAGAGGACAACACAAAAGACAAGACGGACAAGACATTTCCTCCTCCCCCTCCCACGAGACCGCCGGACTCCCCCGGACAAGCACCCCAACCCCGCTCAGCCGCACACGGCGGTTCTGACCTTTTCAGCTGCTGCGACCCACAGTTCAATCCCAGCCTGCCCCACCCCAATCACCCGCGCCGTGGATATCTCAAGATAAATCACATCCATCAGTGTTGGGGACCAGTTAATCACTGAGCTTCTCAGGCTCCTTCCATCTCAATGCTATCAGCTTCTTCGCTGCTGTGACGCCTGCTAGGATAACCCTTTTTTGTTGTACGGACGCGGTAGTGTTGTTATATCGTTCAGGAGTAGCGTAACAGCTGTGAATCGGATTGTTAAGCCACATAGATCTGAAAGTTTGTCCGTTATTGACCTCCAGAAGCGGGCTACTGGTGGGCAATCCCAATACATATGCATATAAGTGCCAGTGGCCCTTTGAGAGCACAAAGTGCACCGAGAGTCGGTTACCAGTCCCATAGCAAATAGCTTCCTAGGTGTAAGATAGGTCCTATGAATATAATTAAAATTAATTTGCTGGTGATTGGGGTTGCGGGAGGACAATGCCACATCTGTCCAAACCTTATCCCAGTCAAACTCGGGGTCCAACTCCGGGATATCCCCACGCCAGATTGTATCCAATGATAAATTTTTATACGTGGATTGAATTAAGAGCGTATAAAAGTCTGAGACAAACCCTCTGGAGGTCGTCCTGTCCACTATGAGCCTGAGGAAGGGGTGTGGGTGCAAAGCTTGAGCCCACGGCATGCCATGCGCCCTCAGCGCTGACCTTAGTTGAAGGTAAAGAAAGAAGGACTCGCCGGGAAGATCATAAAATTATTTTAAGTCCTGAAACGCTTGAAGGCTGTTCTTATCATAAATATCCCCCAGAGTATGAACTCCCCTCCTTTGCCATTGAGGAATACTAACCGGTTTGTGCCCAACAAGTAGTTGCTGGTTATAAAAAATTGGAGAGTCCAGGTGCCATGGGCATTTAACCGCACACGACTTCTGTACATTACGCCATGTTTGGATCACGTGAGTTATGATCGGTCCATATCTTAGTCGGCATTTTGAAATAGGGATAGTGGAGTATACTACATCCTGTAAACTTAGCGGTGAGACCGCCGCCGCTTCTAAGGAGCGCCAAGATACAGCATCTACAGGGTCTAGCCAGCACATCAGAGGTCTCAGTGAAAAGGACCAGAAATAAAGCTTAAAATCAGGGATTGCGAGGCCCCCATCTTGTTTCCTACGTTGAGTGGTGGCTCTTTTGATTCTCGGGCGTTTGTTATTCCAGATAAACTTAGATATCATCGACTGTACCTTGCGCCAGTGGTCTATTGGAGGGGCAGGGGGAGCATTGAGCTAACAAAATGTATCCTAGGCAGGACGTTCATTTTGATTATGGAAGCCCGGGCTTGTAAGGAGTTAGGAAGGGACGACCATCTATCTAGATCCTGGTGTATTTTATCATAAGTACCCGTGAAGTTGTATTTAGTAGTTTGACTTAGTGTGGGGAATATCTCTATGCCTAAGTATTTAAAATGTTCCACTATGGGGATATCAGCTGGTAGTCGCACCGCCTTGGCCAGCTCATTAAGAGGTAGGCAGGCTGATTTGTTCCAGTTAATCTTAAAGCCTGACAATTAGCCAAAGTCGTCGATTATTTCCAGTAATTTTGTGGCCGACTGGGAGGGGTCATTCATAAAAATCAGTAGGTCATCTGCATAGAGAGCAATTTTGTGTGGTGTATTGTTGATCATTATGGGGACGATGTCCTCCGATTGCCTAATAAATTGGGCCAATGGTTCGAGGGAAAGCGCGAATAGTCCTGGGCTCAGAGGACAACCCTGTCTAGAAGATCTGGAGACTGGAAAAAGTGTGGAACAGTTTTTGCCTGTCGGTATCATCGCCGACGGCGAGGCATACAGGACTTTAATCATATGAATAAAACTCTTTCCAAGTCCCATAACCTCAAGTACCTTCCACAGGTATGACCATTCTAGTCTGTCAAATGCCTTCATGGCATCCAAGGACAGAACTGTGGCCGGAGCTGTATTGTCTTTACTGTTATCTACTACATGCAACAGCCTCCTAAGATTATCTGCAGCCAGGCGCCCCGGGATAAAACCAGTTTGATCGCAGTGTACCAGTACCGTCATAAACTTCTGCAGGCGGCGGGCCAGTACCTTGGCAAACACTTTTAGATCGGCCCGAGAAGACTCAAGGGCCTATAGCTACCACAGTCATTGGGATCTCTATCCTTCTTGAGAAGTAAAGAAATCAATGCCATGTTGACATCTCTTGAGAACTCCCCTTGTTCGATAGCGCAATTGATCATATCGAGCATCAATGGACCCAATTGGTCCCAGAAAGCTAAATATACCTCGGGTGGAATCCCATCCCAGCCTGGTGCCTTACCCCTTTGCATTTCAGCAATCGTCTCCCTAAGTTCCATAAGAGTGATCGGTTTCCCCAGTTCCTTAGCCTCTTCCTCAGAAATGTGGGGTATCTCAAGCCCGCCAATGAACGATTCAAATTTAGAATTATCGAAATTAACCTCTGAGCTATATAACTGTGAGTAAAACTCTTTAAAAGTGTTGTTGATCTTTTTCGAATCAGTAGTGACTGTTCCCTGTCGCGTCTTGATCGAAGGAATATCCGAGAAATGATCATTTGAGCGTATTTTCATTGCCAGTAGATGGCTAGGCCTGGAACCGTGAAAGTAGTAATTTTGCCTTGTCCTATGTATCAAGAACTCAGACTGTTGTTTAAGTATGGAGTTTATTTCTTTCTTGACCATCTTGCGTTGTGTGTTTAGTCGTTCATTATAGTTAGCTTGCAAAGATGCGTATAGGTCCGCGTATAGTGTTTCCAGTCCTTCTAGCTTTTTTGACCGGGATTTACGCAAATTGGAGGCGAAAAGTGTGACATGACCCCTGATAAATCCCTTCAATGCGTTCCACAGGACCCTAGGGTCTTCGACTGTGCCGACGTTGATCTGCAAGAATTCAACTAGTTTACTCCTGAACTCAGTACAGAAATCATCGCTTTTTAATAAGGTTGAGTTAAAACGCCATCTGGGAGCTCTCGTGGAGAGCTTGCCAAAGGTTGCTATAAGGGAAATCCCCTTGTGGTCCGAGAGAGCTAGGGGAACCAATGAGACGTCGAAACTATCAAAAATATTAGGGGACGCGAATGCATAGTCTATTCGAGAGAAGGTTTTGTGTCTGGCTGACAGGTGAGAGTAATCCTTGAGGGTGGGATTGGATATGCGCCAGAGGTCTGCGAGCCCCGTGTCCTGGGCCCACATCCTGAGGGCCTTAGAGGACTGTTTTTGGTCAGGTGTTTCAGAGGACCCGGACCTATCCATCTCCGCATCCCAGCACGCATTATAATCGCCACCCACAATGAGAGCGTATCCAGTAAGTTCCAACATGTTCCTTGTGATTGTATTATAGAACGCTGAATCAAATATGTTAGGGGCATACAATGCGATTATTGCCATCTTCCTATGAGAAAACTCAACTTTTGCTATAGTAATCCTTCCCTCCGTGTCCGACCACACATCCAGGACTTTGATATCAAGGTTACATCTTGTAACTATAACGACTCCTTTTGTCTTATTGTCGGCTGAGGATGAGGAGATAACATGATATTGTCGATTTGCTAGCCTTGATACATCACTCACCAATAAATGCGTCTCACTAAGGAGAGCAATGTCAATACTTCTTCTCTTCAATAACCAAAGAACACTGGCACGCTTGTGTGGGGCGTTAAGACCTCCTGCGCTCCAAATTAAAATATTCAATTTAGCCATGGTCGAATTTGTCTAAATGCGTAGAGAACATACCAGTGCAGCCAGGCTGAGGACAGAGGCACTGATCCAGGCGGGCCCAGACGGTCAATCCCAAGAGTTCAGAGGAGGAACAATTACACACATATAGGACAACAGTACAGAAAACACAGAAAAATACCACCCCAGTTACAACCCCCCCTACTTCTACTCTATACACTAACCCACCCATCCTAATATTAACCTTCCTATACCCACTCTCCAATCCCCTCCCTATGCTCCATCCACTAAGGATGGTCATCTTCCTATTGTTTCCCACTGGAATCATGGATCCAATAAGACGCTCTTCACTCCGACCCCCTCTCTAGATAAAACCCTGATTAAACCCCCCACTAGTCTAAGAAACAAAAATAAAAATAAATTGGTCAAGGTGCAAGCATTTCACAGTCCCTCTGGTCAGGCACATAGGCTGGAATGACAAAATCCTATATAAGAATAGGATTAAACACCTTCATTAACCCGGAGGTAGTAATAAGCTATACCCGACACAACCTGTTATTGTATATTACATATATATAACCGACATTCAATGACCGGAGCCTAAAGCTCAAATCCGGCCAAACCCAGTCTAGACAAAAAAAAAAAACAAGACCTAGAAACACAACAAAACAGATCAACCGAAGGTATTACTAGTGAAAACAAACGTGAGCATTGGCCCTAATATGAGCCAACTATAAGGGAAAAATGTGCTATTATTATATAATAACTCAACGCCATCCCTGTAACCAACTACTTCTGAATCTGCGTATCAACGTCGCAATGCTTCAGCACAAATGGATAAAAGAAATTTAAAAAAATTAAAGCATACCAGAAGACAGTTAAGGCAGGACCGATCACAGTTAAATCGTGCAAACCGATGTCATTTAAACAGCAACAAGAAAAAAAGAGCCTCCGGTTACCACAATGCGTTGCTCCTGTATGATCAGCTTTTAGCGTCCCACTACGGACACTCGAATACAAATGGATATAAAAAATGTAAAGCATACAAGAAGTTAGTTAAGGCAGGACCCGATCACCGTTAAATTGTGCAAACCGATGTCACTTAAACAGCAACAACAACCAAAATCTGTAAACATTAACGGGTCTCGAATGTCCCGGTACGGGCGATAGACATAGCATGCTAGTTAGCCCAAGGCCACCGCGTCCGCTAGTGATGAATCCAGCTAGCATCTGTTATGTACATTGTCCAGCTAGCACGTACGACCACGAGGTCAGCATTAGCAAGTAACAGAAGTCATTGAGATGCCCCGCTAGTTTGGATGGGCAAGGACCAGTTAGCCTGTTTGGGCATGACATTATACATTTGTGATTAGTCCACCATATCAATGTATTTAGGCCCACATCGCCACGTCACTTACCCGACACAGTTATCAAGCTACGGTCTCGGCTATCCCCCCGAGATATTCCTCCGCTTTAGCCATCGACCAAAAGGATCGACGATCATCGCCCTTACACAGCACAGATAATCTTGCGGGGAAGAATAGCGTAGGCCTCAGGCCCAATTTCCATAGCCTGGCCATGACCACTTTGTATCCGCCTCTCTGTGCTTGAACCTCCGGCGTAAAGTCTTCGAAAATGGCCACTTTGTGATTGCCGAGACTGAGTTCACCTCTCCTGGCACGGGCCGACCGCATGATGAGCTCCCTCTGTTGTAGCCTGTTTAGCTTAACAATGATGGGCCTTGGCTCCTTGTTCCCTCCAGGACTGGTCTTGCCCGCTCTGTAAGCCGACTCGCACATGGGTGGGCTGGGGAGGACATCCTCCCCCAGTATCTTTTGCAACAACTCCGGCATAATAAATAATAATAATGGATTGGATTTATATAGCGCTCTTCTCTGACTGACTGTTGCTCTGACTCAGAGCGCTTCACAGAGTCCATTATTCGTTCATACACAGTCATACCGGTGGTGGTAAGCTACAATTGCAGCCAGAGCTGCCCTGAGGCAGACTCACGGAAGCGTGGCGAATAATCAACGCCTACGGCCCCTCCGACCACCACCAACATTAATTCACATGCATACACATTCATACGAGGCAAGTAGGTTAAGTGTCTTGCCCAAGGACACAACGGCAATGGGATGGACATGGGCTTGAGCGGGATTCGAACCACCAACCAGGGAACACAATAAGTAGTTTTTAAAATCTACCAGCCAAATGGCTGGTAAGTCAAAAAGTTAAGTTTGTTCCCTGAGAGCAGAGCTACACAGCAGTGCGCCTATTTTGCGAGCCGAAATAAGTCTGTGGTTTTTTCTTCTTCTCACAACGGGTCAAATGCATCTAACATGCATTGCATCGTCGCCATTCCTTTATGCCCACATCGCCCGAAATGAACGTTATGTTAGCGTAAGCTAACAAGCTAATCCTGATCAGCGGCAGAGCCATAGAGAACAGCAGACGGTGTGGACTGGGGAAAGGGAAATGGGGGGGGGGGGGGGGGGGGCACTCTCCCTTTCTCTGTGTGTGCGTGCGTTTGGAAAGACGATGAAGTCACTAGTCAGGACTCAGGAGAGGAGTATATTGTAGTAAACTGAGGATTACTGAGGATGCACAGATAATGTTGATATTCAAATATAAAAAGGTTTCGAGAGGAGTGGAAGTTTGAAGACAGACTAGACTACAATATGATGCGGGGGTGGTGAGTTGAAACAGTGTGTGTGTCCCCGACCCCACTTCTGTTTCAATAAATTATTTGCATTTAAAACTATTAACGCTGACTCATTCCTTCAGTCCACTCAAAATTATGCTAATATTCCTTATGATGTTTATGATATTAATTGAAAATAGCATATGAGAGTATTATATAGTATTATTACATGGCGTTTTCACATTCGCCGAAATGCTTGCTTGTGATTGGTCAATAGCCCCCCGACTGCGGTCATTATTTTTCAATAATGACCGCTGTTTTTTCAATAATGACCGCAGTGCGCAGCTGTTGGCAATCAAGCCCACTGACACACACTGTTTCAGTGCAATTAGACAGTGTTCTGCTGCCGGCGATGACAGGGGGCGGAGCGACGAGCGGAGCCAGAATACAGCGGAGCCAGAAGGCTGCCCGCGATAATAATAATCACTTTATTTGGGCTGACAGAGCCACAGAACAACTGCGATTTGTCAAATGAATTAGGTATATTGTTAGTAAGTTAGCCATGTAATAAGCGGGATAATGTATAGCCTACTCGGTCATTGTCGCAAAATAATTGACCTTCACTACGTTTAAAACACCTCGGCGCAGCGCCTCGGTATTTTAAACTCTGTCTGTCAATTATTTTGCGACAATGACCTCGTAGCCATACATTATCCCTTACATAATAACACATGGCGATATACTAAAAAGCTATTTTAAATTTTTGGCTGGTAAAAAATCTGCCTGGCTGGTAGTTTTTAAAATCTACCAGCCAAATGGCTGGTAAGTCAAAAAGTAAATTTTGTTCCCTGCCACCAACCCTTCGATCATTGGACGCCCCGCTCTACCCCTGAGCCACGCCGCCCCACATGGTCTCCGAGAGACGACCTCCCTCACTGCCCTCCGGGACACCAACGATCCTGATGTTGTAACGCCTCTCCCGGGACTGCATTTAAACAATTACCGTCTGGAGTTTGGCAACGTCAGCCTGCCTAGCCAGCAGGGAGCTCTCCAGACACGCCATCCTCTCGCCCTGTTGTGAGGCCTCTGTCGTTAGCGAAGCTAGTTCGTTAGCATTAGTCACGGAGGCAGCGTGTAGCGACTCCATCTTCTCTCTCAACGGGTCGACCGCCAACCTAATTTCCTCCGTCACTGCCCGATGAAGGGTATCAAAAAATTCCGCCTGTGCTTTTCTTTGCGCTTCAGCGAAGCGTACTTCAAAGTCTGCATGAAGTTTGGTCATGACCGAGAGAACAGCTTCACTTATTTCACTGATTCCGGGCGAAGGCGAGGATGGATTCGGTGACAGTCTGCCGGCTGGCGTACTCATGGCCCGGGTCTCCATTAACACCGCAGAAAGTTGAAAAAAGTCGACGAAAGTAGTTGACACTCGACGACTCAACAAGAAAACCAATAACAAATAAAAATAAAAGAAAGACTAATGGGGTGAAAAGTGTATTTTAGCACGTTAGTAGGGAGCTCTCGTGAAACACGTCCTACTCCATGAATGCCTGGCTCCACCCCCCGTGTATTCTACGTTCTTATGGAATGAATGAGATAAAAAAAAAATTACTTAAAAAAAATATATGTTTTATTTTTTGTAATACATTTTTAGTTCATTTTCATAACGCGATAATTTGCTGTGTAATTAATTAATCTAATTAACGCGATAAACTGACAGCCCTAATATTATTATTATTAAAGCTAGTGCTCTGGTCATACATCCAGTACTCAACTCATAGAAAATACAGCATCAGGCTATTCTAAAAGTATTGATACTAATACTACTAATACAAAGAGTATTGGACCATTTTTAACAGCTGGGATCGAGATACCTTTCTAGTATCTGTATCATGCAACATTTATTTTGACATTCTGATTTAAGAACTTTCTAAATAAAAGAAAATTTATCTGACTTTGTATTAATTGATGAAAAAGTAGCCATGTGCAGTAATATAGATTATAAAATTGAGGATGTAATATATTATTGAGATGCGTCATAGAATCGAATCGTGGACGGCTGAATCGTAATCGAATCGTGAGGCCAGTGAAGATTCACAGCTCTAATGTCTACAGTGTGTGACTACATTTATGCTTTATCAGGGTATCTGCAGGGTATTAAAAAGTCTTTTTTTTTTGATCCACTTTTTCTCCCATTTTTCTATATTTTCTCCCATCCCAATTTCGTATCATCCAATTCAACCCTCCCCTGTCACGAACGCTGTTTCTTGCCTCCCACAAGCCGGCTGCAATGTGGACTAAGTCATACATAGCACAAGTCCCCTCCGGTACTTGAGGTAACAGCAGTCGCATCTTTTCACCTGCGCAGCTCGATCTCTCAGTGTCGAGGAGTAACGCGTGGGAGGCTCACGCTGCCCCCGACACTTCCTGATTCTACTGCGCAGGCGCACCAACCGACTTGTAGGAGTCGCTTGTTCACAACGTTCGATCCCCACCCTTCAGTTTTTCCCTCCCCGTAATACGGCCAATGTGTATTACTGCGGACGACCAGCCAAACTGAAAAACAATGTGGAGAGCTGGATTCGAACACGCGAATCCTAGCGTCTCCACACTGGTGGCGAGTGCCTTTGACCACTACACCACCTAGCCGCCCTGGTATTAAAAAGTCTTAAAGTATTCATACTTCTCAATTTAAGGCCTTAAAAGTATTAAGTATTAACACATTCAGGGCCATTGGGATTAGACGGGGCCCACTCTATAAGGCCAGCTTATCATAATAACCTTTCATTGTGCGTGAGGCTGTTTGTAGAGCTAAATCTATACTTTATATTATTGCTATCTGTCCATTCTCATTGTCAATTGACACTATAAACCGTCCCTTTAATATGCCTTAAATAAAATAAAAATTCATCAATACGTTCCCATTTTATAGTGTCTTGAATATGAACGTTATAGCAGAATGTTCTGGGGTATTTCCTGGAACGCGAGATATAGGGTGCTAAGCTAATAAGGTTAAATCGAATGGCGTTTCGGCTATAGACAAGCTAGAGTTAAAACTCAAAATGCATATTGTCGGTATCATGGTCCACCACCATGAATGCATGAAAGGGGGGGGGGGGGGGCAGGGGACGTTGTTTCTGATGATTGATTACCAATAACAGCATTAGCCTCAGTAGCCTCATTCACTGACCGGGTGGATGGCTATCAAAGCAAGGCCCGACCAAGCTGAAATTGACGTCAAATCGCTCTTACCTGTGGCTGGTTGGACTGCAAAAAGGATTTCCCAGTTATCTATCGCCATCTGGTAGATCCATATGTCCATTGGCTGATGCTATATTCCTTTACTGCACACTGAATTCAGCGTCCCAAAAACTATTCTAGGCGATCGGCTACATGCATAGCTTTAGGCTGAAAAGTCCATTCATAATACAAAAAAGAAAAAACACCGGTCTGTAACAGGGAACACTGCATTATCAAGACAGCGCCCCTACGAGGATCTGGCCGGTAATGCACTTTTCCGAATTCGAAGAGTAGGGTAAATCTGCAGTGCCGCTCTGTGACATTGAGTAGGATATTAAAATGGAATAAAAGCCAAAACAACCTTGCCACGTATACGTGGTTGGCCCTTTTAAGCATGGCGCCGAAACACGTGACGTATATATACGTGGTTGGCCCCGAATGTGTTAAGACGTCTTAGATTTCATTTGCACAGGTATTACATTTTTGGGAGATGAAATAATATTAAATATATTAAATGTTTTTGTATTAAAGTCGTTGTTTTTTTCTGGGCTGCCGGGTGCTTGGTGCATCTGGAGAGAGCTTGTATGGAACACGCAAGAATAAAATTGTGCAGCTGCCAGTTCAGTGTCTCTTATGTTTATTCTAATATACAAGACCAAATATCATGATGCCAAATACTAGGGATGCTCCGATATTGATATTGGATATCGGGCCCGATATGACTAAAATACCTGGATTGGGTATAAAAAAAAATATATATATATATAAAGAAAATGTATAATATAATAATAAATAAAATAATAAATAACAATTCAGTACATTTATATCTGTGTTAATTTGTTACATTTTGTTTCACTAAGTTAGGAAAGTAATGTTTTAAGTCAAGACTGATGTTGCCTTGCACAAAAGAATGATCCCAGTCTCTTCCACACAGTGAGGCATACAGTTTATTAATTGAACAATGGGTATCGGATTGGTACTCGCACTCGGTATCGGCTGATACCCAAAGCCCAGGTATCGGTATCGGGACTGAAAAAGTCGGATCGCTGCATCCCTACCAAATACCTTCACGATGCCACGGCAAAGAATAGAGAAAGTTGCTAGTTGATCAGAGCAGTGTGTGGCCGACTGCACAAGCTGACACGTTAAGATGTTTTTTTTTTTTTTTTTTAAACTAGTTTACCTAAAAAGGATGATATTAATTGATTCCTTTGAGACCTGTTTGCCCAGTATTTTTGGTATCACTGGACCGGTATTGGAAAGGGATTGCTGTAGCGATACTACTTAGGTGTCTGGTAAAGAATGACTCACTGTGTTTTCGGTCTAGGTTCTGCAGAGCCCCAGAGGCTGCAGTCTTCCAGGAGGAGGGAGTCTCCGGTACGCCTGAGGAGAAGTGGAAGCCTGGACTCCGACCCAGACATCTTTAAATCTACCATCTTCTCCGACACGGATGGAGGCAAGGAATCCTCCTCACGCTACCCTACTTCAGCCTTCAGTCTCGTATCAAAACGATCTACCTTTTTTGATTGAATCTGGTATCTGTGCAGGGTTTTTAAAGGTGAATGTCATTGTGATTGTTTCCTGCAGTGGCGCCCAAAGCGTGCAGCCTCTCGGGGAACCCTGGCATGGAGCGCACCTTCTCTCTGTCCTCTAACCCCGCCACGCCAGGCTCCTTCCTACTGCCCTCCTACCCACTGGCTACCCTCCCCGGGGGCCTGCTCACCCCTACGCTGTCCCGGCGCAGTGTGGACTCCTCCCTGTCGATGTCCAACACCTGGCCCAACAAGAGGGAGAGCAGCCCTCACCAGAGAGACCCTAGCCCCTGGAGAGACATAACAGGCAAGGGGCGGCGTCTTGTAGAGAGATCTGCTGAAAATGGATATCTTACAAGGGCAGCATTTCTCAAACTAAGGGGCAAGGGACCAGTACTGGTTCCTAGAATGTTAGTGGACAGCTGGTATAAAGATACACTGTTCTTTAGCATTAGTAGTAATGTTAATTTGTTGACCCTGAACGTAGCAATACCATTGCTTACCAGTCCCATTGACGAAAAGACCATTTGCTGCTGGTCCCCATACCCAAAAGGTTTGGAAACCGCTGTACAAGAGTATCAACTGAAGGTTAAAATAATGATGTAGAATCCTGGTGTTTGTGTATCTTTTTAAATGCGAGTGTCGTCTCTATACCTTCTCTTCCCACCAGCAGACATGACATCCAGCAGGTGCTCTCCCAGACCTTTCCGCGCCTCCCTGGTCAGCTCCTCCTCCACCTCCTCCTTCCGCCGGGCCCTGAGTGGCACGAGGACCGCCCTCCCGGTCTCACCGGTCTTCCCTCCGACCGAGCGTATCCCATCTCAGAATGGCCAGAGGACGTCCAACCTCCCGGCTAGCCCCCAGAGCCAGCCGTTCGACAGGAACCTGGACCTGGCTAACGCCAATACAGTGCGGGAGCCCCGGGAGGAGGATCCCTTGGACATGGAGGAGGTGAGCAACCCAGTGGGTCCTCTCTGCAGAAAGTCTCGTTCATGTTCTAGACCAGGGGTTCTCAAACTTTTTTATACCACGACCCCATTTGATTTAGGATTTTTTTTGGCGACCCCACACTTAATGTATCGCGTAATTTCAACGTGGAAATAAGGAATATCAAAATAAAAGCACACGTTGTTGAACTTGATCATGCATATTTATTAGAAAATTCAATTACAGCACTATGTCAATGAAATTAATTCATATTATCAACAAAAGCGACGGAATTGTTTCTGTATACACATTTATAAAACGAGGCATATTTAGCCAAAATATGTTGCCAGAACATAAAAAGAAAATGTGCTCATGTGCGCTTTGGCGGAGATCCGCTTCTACTCTGAAAATCCGGCCTCACAGAGGTATGTTGATGAGAAGGGGACAAGCTTTCTCAGCGCAGCATTACACAACACTGGGTACTCGTTCCGGACTGATATCCAGAATTTAGAGAGGGCCTGTTGTCCAGTGAACTTGACTTTCAGTAGCTCGTCACACGAAAAACGTGTCACTAACGGAGTTTCGTAATCCAGCTCATTATCAGCACATTTCTCCAATCGGTTGTTTTTGTCTGCAAGGAAAATTTGCGCTTCTTCTCTGAGTTAAAAAAGGCGATTTAATTCTCTGCCTCGAGATAGCCACCTCGCTTCAGTGTGGTATAGCAGCTGCTTATGTGCAGAGCCAATTTCATCGTGACCAACCGGCACCGCTTCTGACAACAAACCTATCCATTGCGAGTCCAGGTTACACACAAAAGACCACACCCCCGGCCCCCTCCCGCGATTATACATGCGCAGGATCAGGATGTAGTGAGATGTGTATTGGAATACTGTGTGTCGGCCTCCGTTGATGAAGGGGCGAGACATGGCAAATACACACAGCTGCCGGGTGGAAAACTCGATCCAACTTTTTGCCAATGCACAACCCCACTGTCACCTACCCGCGGGCCACGACCCCACTTTGGGTCGCAACCCGTAGTTTGAGAACCGCTGTTCTAGACTCATGACTCTGTAATAATATGAATCATTGCTTTAACTCTCATACCGCTATAGAAGACAACTGGGTCAGCTACAGTGAATATCTGCATTGAGCTATTTCAGTTTCAGAGGTTATGTTACTATAATGTAAATGGGAGGTGTATTGCTGTCACATGAGGGGAGTAAATTACACTTGTGGTCATTGAAAACAAGAAGAGCCGTATTGAAATTACCTAATTAAACAGTTTGGGGGCTGCAACCAGAAATGCACAGTCCCCCCTGTTTTTTAGCCTGGATTTAGGGACAACAAGGAGGGACTGGTCAGCAGACCTCAGAGACCGTGATGGGGTGTAGGGGTGCAGGATCTCGGTGAGGTAGGGTGGGGCCAGACCATTCATTGCTTTATTAAGCAAACAGCAGGATTGTAAAATGTACCCTAAACTGCACAGGCAGCCAATGAAGGGAGGTGAGGACAGGAGTGATGTGCTCCCGTTTGCGTGTCCCTGTCAACAGCCGAGCAGCAGCGTTTTGGACCAGCTGAAGACGCGACAGCGAGGCTTGGCCAACGCCAACATACTGTAGAGCGCATTACAGTAATCCAGCCGTGTTGTCACAAAGACATGCATAACTCTCAAAGTCCTTAAAGGAGAGAAGAGGCTTGACCTTGGAGAGTTGCTTCAGCTGGAAGAAGCTGGACCTAACCACAGAGTTAATTTGTTTGTCCATTTTAAAAATCATTGTCTATTTTCACCCCCAGGTTGGTGACTATGGGTTTGACACATGAGTCAAGGGCACCCATGTCTGGAGGTGCGGTACCAGGCACGCTTGGTCCAAACATAATGACCTCGGTTTTTTTGTCATTATAATTTAAAAATGTCAGAGCCAGCCAAGCATTAATGTCACTGATACAGTCTAACAGGGGTTTTAAAGAGTTGGGGTTGTCACGCTTTAAAGGCAGGTATAATTGTAGGTTGTCTGCATACAAATGGAATGAGATGCCATGGTTCTTAATAATAGACCCTAGGGGAGCTCCAGTAGCTCACCGCGTATCTCGGCGCTATTTCGGCGTCGGGGACAACCGTGCGCGTCACGGATCTGGGGTACACGAGTTCGACTCCCGGACTCGCCGTATTTTCTCAGTGTCTTTCCCCCGATCTATATCCTATTCAACCTGTTTCTGTCGGTCATGCTTGACCAGAAAAAGCGATAAACGCTAAAAAGAACCAGCTGACTGGTCAAAGTTTAAAAAAAAATAATAGACCCTAAGGGGAGCTGATACAGAGCGAAGAGGAGGGGCACCAGGATGGAACCTTGAGGTACACCACAGGGGAGGGAAGCAGATGATGACTGGAAATCGCCCTGACGCACAGAAAAGCTCCTATCCGACAGATATGACCTGAACCACTCTAGAGCAGTACCTCTGATGCCCACATGGTGCTCTAGGCGGGAGATGAGGACTGCCAGGATGAGCCGGAATCTAACCGGGAACCTTCCGATTACTAGACGACTGCTCTACCTCCTGAGCCACTGTCTCGCAGCAGACACTGTTGGCCACTGAGCAGCTCCACTGGAGCAGTTGGGGTTTAAGTACCTTGCTCAAGGGAACTTCAGCGGTTGGTATTGAAGGACAGAAGAGAGTTATTCATCCAGTGGCGTCATTTCAGTAAAAGGCAAGGTATGGCGAGGAGGGGGGGGGGGGTTGAAGGGTGGATTTTTTTGGTAAAATCAGTTGTGCAATAGTCACTTTTGGTGAGTTGTTTCTATACAATTCAGTTATATGACATTTAGGTATGACACAGGACTACACAAGCATTTTTAGTATAGAAATGTGTCAACAGACTAAAGCAGGGAACCACAATATTTTGCATACGAATTATGCAGAATGTAATATCATAACTGTCTATTACTTTTCTTGCAATTGAGCCAATTTTCCTTAGGTACGGTTTTGAGGTGTGTTCAACAGAATGTAGTATCAAAAACACATTCACAAAAAGTATGGGTTACTGAATGCTGAACTGCACTGTTATAATCACTAAGCCAGACCTTATCTGTGTCCCTGTATCACTTGTCTCTGCTGCCCTTTGATTAAAAAACTTCCCTATGTCCATTTTCCTTTTTTTTGGGGCATATTTCAGTTAGACACAGTAAAAGTCACCTAGTAAAAGTGAGATAATTGACAATATCAAAACATGCTAGGGCTGTACCGAATAGTTCGAAGCTTCGTTCATAATGTTGACATTCAAATTCTAAATCAACATAAAAAATTGTAATACATTTTTTTTTTTTTTTTTTTTGCCAAGGTATGGCGAGTGCCATACCTTGCCATACCAAAATGACACCCCTGTATTCATCCACTTCCTGGGGATCATTGAACAAGTGACCTTCTGGTCACAAACCCGCTTCTCTAACCTTTAGGCCACCGCTGGATCTGATCTCCATCTGATCTGTTGACGGCTGTTTGACACGAGACACATGGATCGATTGATTGATTGAAAATTGTATTAACGGATTTCAGAATGGGTACAATACAGTACAGCTCAATACACACAATTGTTAAGGGGATGCAGACCAGAGAAAGACTTTTGTCTTGTTTACATCAGGGTCCCCCATTTTCAATTCATCATAACATATGACATACATGACATACAGATAGACAGTACTGCTACATCTAGGCGGGGGGGGGGGGGGTAACTGTACATTGGATTATCGACGAAAACGTACTTGGTCCCAAGAAGAGGGTCTCGTGTATTATTGGGTTTAATAGGACATTTAATAATAATAATGCCCTAGAGACCAGCAGGTTTAATGCCACCTAGAGGAGGACCGACATCACCACTAGTCCTAGAGACCAGCAGGTTTAATGCCACCTAGAGGACAGACATCACCTCTAGTCCTAGAGACCGGCAGGTTTAATGCTACCTAGAGGAGGACAGACATCACCACTAGTCCTAGAGACCAGCAGGTTTAATGCCACCTAGAGCAGTGGTTCTCAACTGGTCTAGCCTCGGGACCCAACATTTTCCTTAGTCATTAAGTCGCGACCCAAAATGTTGAACCACTATGATTTATGTAAAAAAAATAAAAATTTGCAGTAATACGCAATCTTTCAAAACATGAAATAAACACAAAAAAAGTGCAACAAAAGTGCAACTATTGCTAAAAACCCAATGAAATAAAATAATAATAAATAATATATGCTTCTTAGCAGATTTCTTAGCTTAACATAACATACCTACATTTGGGGGAACTAATGGGATAACTGGGGTTGCAACAAAAGTGCAACTATTGCTAAAAACCCAATGAAATTAAATAATAATAAATAATATGCTTAGCAGATTTATTAGCTTAACATAACATACCTAAGTTTGGGGGAACTAATGGGATAACTGGGGTTGCAACAAAAGTGCAACTAGGGCCAAAAACCCAATGAAATAAAATAATAATAAATAATATGCTTCTTAGCATATTTCTTAGCTTAACATAACAGACCTAAGTTTGGGGGAACTAATGGGATAACTGGGGTTGCAACAAAAGTGCAACTAGGGCTAAAAACCCAATGAAATAAAATAATAATTAAGGGATAATGTATAGCTACGAGGTCATTGTCGCAAAATAATTGACCGACACGGAGTTTAGAATACCGAGGCGCCTCGCAGAGGTGTTCTTTAAACGTAGTGAAGGTCAATTATTTTGCGACAATGACCGAGTATAGCTATACATTATCCCGCTTATTACATGGCTAACTTACTAACAATATACCTAATTCATTTTACACCATCAGACAAGACGAGATCAAATGCAGACGCAGTTCTGTTCTGTCGCTCCGCCCTGTCATCGCCGGCAGCTTCCCCGGCAGCCGGCAGGTGTGTCTGATTGGCTGCACTGATGCAGTGTGTCAGTGGGCTTGATTGCGAACAGCTGCGCACAGCGGTCATTATTGCTCGGCAGAGTTCCGTTATCGAGTAATAACGGACCTCTGACGAGCGCTATTGACTAATCACAATCAAGCATTTCAGCTAATGTTAAAACGCCATGTAATAATAATAAATAATATATCCTTCTTAGCAGACTTCTTAGCTTAACATCCCAGGGAACTAATGGGGGGATGTTGTTTGCTCCTGACAAGAGTCTCAAAGTCTGGGGTGATGGTAGACAAAGCAACTCTGAGGTCATGCTCAATGTCCAATCTGTTCCTCCGCTTTGTCTTCAGCTGGACCAGAGCCGAGAAGCCACTTTCACAAAGATAGGTAGTGAAAAAAAAGTATATATAAAAAAAAATATTATTATTATTATTTTTTAACACATCCCACTCAAAATGGCCCTGCGGCCCACTTTTGGGTCGCGACCCACCAGTTGAGAAACACTGACCTAGAGGACAGACATCACCACTAGTCCTAGAGACCAGCAGGATTAATACCACCTAGAGGAGGACAGACATCACCACTAGTCCTAGAGACCAGCAGGTTTGCCTCTAGGATGGAACCTAGGTATGTAATTTCATCTTTCCTTGTGACAACATTGTCACCCACTGTAACTGAGAAGCCGTCGGTCTTGCTGAGTTTGTTATTTTGAACTAGTGCACTGCAACCCTGCCCGAGCCCGACGGGGCCCTACCCGACACGACGGGTTCGGGCTGGGTAGGGCTTTGTTTTTAAATAAATAATTCGGGCTCGGCTGGGCCGGGCAGCGCCCTTTTTTTTTTTTTTTTTGTGCGCTCTCTATACTCGTATAACTAGGGTTATAGGATAACCTTAAGTTTCGGTTTCTCTTTTGCGCCAGCTGTCATCATAGATCAGAGAGTCAGAGCGTGTCTCTGAGTGCGATGGATAAGTTAACAGATATGGAATTAGGGAAAGGGAGAGCTTTTGAAAGTTCCCAATGCGTCTGGGAAAGCTGGATTTTTGGAAACATTTGGATGTAATTACCGCAGGGAGAATTTTAGGACAGTAGAACAGTGCTGAACAGGACATCAACGGTGGATGGTGGACAAGAGCAGACCGAAGTGGTTCAATAACTTCAATTGTTTGTTGAAGTTGGAATATAGCCAGTTGGCGAACGTTTTAATTTGTTCTTGGATGTAGCAGCTGGTTGGCGAAGTTTTGTTAACGTTATTCAACGCCAGACGTTTTTGTTGCTGACGTCAACAGCGTGGTGAGTCCTGAATTATTTATTATAATTGGCTGCTGCGGTCGAGTTTTTTCTGTATACTTTTGTGTCATGATGATGACAATAATGTTTTAGTCTGTGTCTGCCAGTACCTCTGTATACTCGCGACATCGGATTCGGTAGCATAGCAGTGATTTTGGACTGATTGTGACGTGGCACCGTGTCAGTCTAACGCGAGCGCTGGGAAATAGAGGCATTTGCGAAACAGGCTATAGTACAGGCTTGTTAGTTTTCAGCGTGATATGTGTTATTTAGTTAGACCTATTGGACATTTTCGTTTTTGTTTATTTATTAAGTTAACCCTTTATTCGCCAAGGACGAGTTTCCACGTCATTCTCCGCCATGCGTAATCGTATTTTAGTATGAATATGTGAATGAAAAAGTAGAACGTTGCTACATCCTAAACGATAGATACTTGACGTTGAATGGGCCATAGTAATGTCAATTTAGCAATACAATTTAAAAGGTTATAGCCCTGCAAAGAAGGGGAACATCTCCATAGATTTATAGTGGTGGCAGAGAGGGGATTAAGATCAGAATAATCCCTGGCAGATAAAGGGTTAATATATAAACAGTGTTTCGAATACAAAAAAATTATTTAATATTTGGCTATATAATTACCGGTAATGCTTCTTTAGTTTTCACTATCTGTTATTTAGGTAGACCTATTGAACATTTTCGTTTTTGTTTATTCATTAAGTTCATATAAAACCGTGTTTAGAATATTTAAAACAAATACAAAAAAATAAAAATTAAGTCTAATATATATATTTTTTTTTTCAGGTTTTCACTCGGGCTAGGGCTTAAAATTTTATTTACAGTCGGGCTTATTTTCGGGCAGGGCCTGAAGTTCACAGGCTCGGGCTGAGCACGGGCTTCATTTCAAGGCCCTTGCAGACCACTAATTTGAACCGAAGAGAATGGACTCTGTTTTACCCAGGTGTAATAATAGTTAGTTATCAGCGAGCCAGGTGCAGATTTTGCCTAGTTCAGAGCTGAGGGTTGAGTCGTCCGAGAGCCGGAACAAGTTGCAGTCACAAGCTGACGACATGTCATTTGCATAAATTAGGAACAGTAGCGGCCCTAGTATGCTTCCTTGTGGAACACCACAGCTTACTAGGAGGGGGGGGGGGGGGGGGGGGTAGGGTACCGTTTACCCCCACCATCTGTTCTCTCCCCTCCAGGTAGGATTGCATCCAGCTCACTGATAGACTATCAAACCAATTGCTTTGGAACACTGCTCTAACGTGCCACTGTGTTATTCACAGATGTTGAACTCCCTGCGCTCACTGCGTAACAGCGCTGCCAAGAAGAGGGCCAAGGTGAGCCTGAGCGGTTCGGACCCAGACAGCCCAGACTCAGCCATGAGGCTAGAGCTGGGCCTGGACTCTCCCTCTCACAGCTCCCCTACGGTAACCAGCCCAGGCAGCGAGAGTGCCCTCTCCAGTCTTTACTCACCCCCCTACTCCACCCTCAATGGAACCAAAACTAGGTAAGGGAATCACTCTTGTTCAGTGAAGTTCTGTACCATTATTCAGTCCCTCCAGGAAATCTTGTGATCGTAATAATTGATGCAAATTCCACTAAACTCTGCAATATTTGCAGGGGCTTGCAATTTAGCTAAATGTATTTTTACATGTCCAAATCCAGAGAGCCGTATATATACAGTCAATGAAATAACAACAATCAAGATGTGCTTTAACCCCTCAACTCATTCCCCGCCAACAACGAGTATACTCGTTATTGGGCGCCATCGTTTGACCGCCAACAACGAGTATACTCGTTATTTGGTCCGTTTTCCTTTTATTCGATATTTTTATTCATTATTCATCCACTGACCTCGGTGTTACCATAGGAAATTATTCTGAGATTGCCAAAGTGCAATACCGGCCGCATCCTGCTAGGTGGCTGAATTTAGACGGAGCCAAGTAGATCGCTTCATCCGACCACTTCGAAACGCATCTAGCACACTTGATGGCGAGCAGACAATTGGAATATTCTTTTTGGAATACCCCCGATCAAAGGTAAGGACTATCTGACGTAAATTCCAGCTTGATCGTACAATGTTTTCATATCGATCCAGCTGATCAGCGTGTGTAGTGTTCAAAACGAATGCTGTTACTGGCAATCAAAGCATCAGAAACGACCCCCCCCCCCTTTCATGCATTCATGATGAAACATAATACCTATTATTAGTGTGGGTGACACTATTGTAATCTATACTATTTATTCCGCCGATTTTTGTCTGCTAACTCCTCCCAGAGCTTTCGCACCACATACAGGTGTAAGGTATCAAAACGACCGGCTTGGTCCAACTCGAGTTGTTATTACTTTTTGGAAAGTTTCACCGCACCGTTTGGCTACAAATTGACTTTAACAGATTGGGCGCCGGGGGTTGTGCCCATCATTGTACCCAGTCTGCCACCGTTGAAAGCCTATGGAGATGTTTACCTTCTTTGCAGGGCTATAACTTGTAAAATTGTATTGCTATATTGACATTACTATGGCCCATTCAACATCGATTATCTATCGTTCAGGATGTGGGAATTTTATATTTTTTCATTCATACATTGTTGTGTTAATACCGTCTAGAATATAAGTATGTTTTTAAGCTTTTCTGCTGTAATTCCAAAAACGAGAGTTATAGGCCCTGACGCATATGATAGATTATCGATTGGCGTTTCTTTCCTATACACGCTATATTAAAAAATTTAAATGTATATGATCGGTATACATTACGCTTCATCATGCGTGAAGGGGGGGGGGGGGGGGGCGGGGGCGGTCGTTTATAATTCCTTGATCGTCAGTAACGGCTTTATTTAGTATGGGTTGATATATTGATCAGATGGTTTGCAGTGAAATGAATAAACAATCGGGCTGAAAATAACGTTACTGTCCTCTTACCGTTCGCAGATGAGACGGGAGGAAAAATATCCCAATTATTTGACGCCGATCTCCTAGATCCATTTCCAGTTTGTATGGCGCAATAAACGCCGAAATCATATCGATTATTAAGTTTAGAAAGCGATCCAAATGCACTATAGTGTTTGTCTGGAGCCACGTAACAAGATATGACTGCCGGAGGGATTTCCTTGACGCACCGATCACCACTTCCGGTTTTGGCGAGAGTGTAACTCGCCCGACCATCCACCAGCCGGCGGTATTGAGGCGTTGCAATCTCATACAGGGTCTCGCTGCAATCCGGAGGTTGGCTGGATGAATTATGAATGTCATGGCGAAAAAATTTAATATTGATCCCAAAAACGGCGTAAGTCGTTCTTGGCGTTCAACGCATGGCGGGCAAAAATGGCGTAACTCGTTCTTGGCGTCCAATGTGTTAAACGGGAAATTAGAGTGTATAGAGTGTAGAAGCTGCATTTTTTTGTTTTACCATCACCTTTTGTAAATTGCGACAGTGATCTCAATTTTGGACATAGATATAAAAAACAACACATCAAAACGATGACACGACTGTCCCCTCGCTCACAAAAGAAAAATAAATGGAATTGGACATTTCTATCTCAACTTATGACCATTTCTTTGAAAGTCATGCTCCACATAGACACGAATGGGCTCTCCACTCTAGCTAAAATCAGATTTTTACCGTTCCTTCCCTTGTTTTCCGATTGCCACCCAGGCCACAATTGTCGACGGAATTACACAATATCGCACATAACCCTTCACATAACCCTTCAAGTGCTCATATTACGACCACTAAGCTTCATCTCTTATCGTTTTGCTTTAATCATCGTGAGAGTGAAGGACGCCTCAGCCCTCATTGAAATACATTGGGTCCATAGTCTGCATGCATCAGTTAGGATTCTAATCAATTAAGGGCTAGCAGGTGGCATGACTCAGAGGGAGCTGTCAATCAACTCAGTACTGCTGACCTAGCAGGGCTCTACAGTGCGACCATATTGCTCGCATATGCCCCTAAAAATATGTGTACTTTTTATTTCTCCGCTGAGAATCGTTAAAAACTACAAGTCCCACATTGCACTCAAGCCAACGGTCCAATCACAGTAGAGTGAAGTGACTGGTTTCATGGGAAATAAAGCAAATGACCAATCGGAAGCTCTCATTTTGCTTGTTTACTTCCTGAAACTCCGCCATTGCGATCAGGGCTCTCGTTTTCCGAGACACTAACTTATTATAGTATCTCTCTTACCAATAGCAATAGATTTTAGAACACCTAGATTTATCGATAGCAATAGTAATATAACGTTAATGCAACAAAACGAATGCCTTGCTTTGTTAATCATAACGTTGATGCAGTAGCGTATGTCGGTGTGTTGGCTGTAACGGACATGACAATAACATAACGTGTACACATTAAAATTGCGATAATCTATTCTAACATTTTCAAATCGATGCAGTTGAATTTCCCCCTTAGGATCGATGCATTGTTACACCCCTACACCAAAGTCACTGGCCCACTGTGTATCTTGTGTGTATAATAACTTGGCTAGCGTTATCAACAGCAGAGATGGGCAATAGGGTCCAGCTGCAGCGCCGGACCGCCGGAGTGCAAGCGGTGTGATGTAATTGGCAGACTCGACTGTCAATCAATGGTCTACCTGACACGCAAACTCATAAACAATGTTTCTGTACTGGAGGTGTACAGTATTTCAATAGGCAACCCTGAAATGATTATTTTTCTAGAAGAGCAACACAGCCAAAACATAGGCATTGTATGCATAAAAGGGGCAAAAGCTAAAGTTAAGTGACTGAACCTTTTGTAGCAGTAGTTTGATTTGATAGTTTATTTGATAGAGACAGCACATGTACATCAAGTACAAAATACAAAATGTAAACATGCAGGGTTGTAGCAAGAGCTAATTTACACACATGCACGCACAGTACAAATATACATTTATTTTTGAAAAAAAATAACTCTGTTACTTGAAATATTTTCACTGTGCTCCTAAATATTTTTGGGTGCTCCTAAATTTCTTTGTGTGCTCCTAAATTTTTTCATTTAAAGGTTAGCGTAGAGCCCTGCCTAGCAATGACCTCTCAGGACATTAACCCTTGATGCCCCCTTTGTGTATCTTTTGAACCGTTTGTCGTAGAGACTTGCGGGTTTTGTCATTGTACTCTTCTTCTTCTTACGCCCCCATGGTTCGGCTCCTCCCCCTTCCGGGGATTACCCATTGACCATTAGGCCACGCCCCTTTTGTATCTTTTTAACCGTTTGTCCTAGAGACTTGCGGGTTGTGGCATTGTACTCGGTAGGGATATCCTCTTTCATTGGTCTATGTTGACGACTCCCCCGATCCTTAGGCCACACCCCATTAGGCCACACCCCCTTTTTGTATCTTTTGAACCGTTTGTCCTAGAGACTTGCGGGTTGTGGCATTGTACTCGGTAGGGATATCCTCTTTCATTGGTCCATGTTGACCACTCCCCCAATCCTTTGGCCGTGCCCCCTTTTTGTATCTTTTTAACCGTTTGTCGTAGAGACTTGCGGGTTGTACCATTGTACTCAGTAGGGATATCCTCTTTCATTGGTCTATATTGACCACGTCCTTAGGCTGCGCTCCCTTTTTGTATCTTTTTAACCGTTTGTCATAGAGACAATACAGACCCTCTCCCGTTGGCTGGCGGTGCACAGGCATCACCCACACATTCACAATTTCCCCGCGCGGAATTGTCTATTTTGTCTATTTGTCTAATTGTTAAATGTTTTAATTAAAAACGAAGGTTTGGACGTCCGTTCGAAAAACCCTGACGAAGTTTGAATCACTTTATTCAAATTGAGGATTTAGTTTGAGGATAAAAAAATTAAAAATCTTTAAAGTTTGAATCCCAAAAACAGGCTTCGGGGACAGCCTTACCAAACATATTATTTATATTATTCAAATGGAACTCAAACATGTTCCGTTGTGATGTCACAGTATGATGTCATAATTAGGGCTGACCTTCAAAGCTTTTTTTGGCAATCGAAGCTTCGGGCCGAGCTTTGATTTTAATTCGAAGCTTTGAAGAAAAAAAAAAAAAAAATATGAATTATAATATTTTATTTTTATTTTTTATCTTATGTTGTGGGACTTGTACAGCACTTTGGTAAACTTTGTTGTTTTTAAATGTGCTCTATAAATAAAGTGGATTGGATTCATTAATTAAGTAGCCCCTTTCGTGACTGACGCAGCCAACAAGGTTTCACTCGGCTGCGCTGCCTGGGCCTGGTGCAGTGGGGCTGCTCTCACAGCCAACGACATGACATTACATAATTATGTTGCAACCTTCGTCTATCAAGCAAACAATTATATTATATTTAATTTATAATTATATCAGACAATGCACCTACAAAAGCAGATGATTACAATTAAATTAGCCAACTTGGTAACACATTAGTCATAGCAGCATAGGTATAGCCTTATTAATGTTTTGTGTGGCGTCGCCGTCGTGTACAACGATACTTACGTTTTTTAGGTGATTTGACAAAGTTGTTGTAGAGTTTCTTCTGGCATATCTGGCACTCTGCTTTTTGGGCATTGTCTTTGCATGTCTTTGCATATTTTAAAGTGTAACCACACGTCTGATGACTTCTTCGTCGACATGTCTGCTGCACATGTCCTTGTTGTTTTCAACACGGATAATCTCCACGTGCTTGTTGTAGAGAGGTGGAGGTGAGGCGCCGCTTACTTTCGTTTCATTGGAATGGAGGCGCAAGATTTTGAAGGCAACATTTGTGATGTCACAGACAGTATGATGTCATAATCAAACATTCTAGAACATTTGTGATGTCACAGACAGTATGATGTCATAATCAAACATTCTAGAACATTTGTGTATCTATTCAACAATTCTCTCAGAAGATCTCATTGTGCATCTTGAAACGGTACTGAACAGTACTGAACAGATAGACTAAACAACATAGATTGAAGCCTGCATTTCTCAACCAAGGTGCCTTGCCTACCGTTTTGCTGTGGAAAGAGACAATACAGACCCTCTCCCGTTGGCCGGCGGTGCACAGGCATCACCCACACTTTCACAATTTCCCTGCGCGGCATTGTCTAGTATACATTTGATTTGGAAATAGTAGCGTGTCCAGGGAACGCCAACGCTTATAGTAGAATACACGTAGCGCCCTATAACTCGGCTTACCAGGAATTAGCCCGGATCACTCCGAAACTATACTTATATTCACCACGGGATAACGCGGGAACGTATACATGTAAAAAAAAAAAAACTTTTTTGCATGTTCGATGGAAGATACTGACTGTCAAATGACCATAGTATTGTCTCCATAGCTATAATATAGAATATAGATATAGCTCTACAAACAAAAGACGCACCCCTTGTCTTTAAAGCGTAGCCTAGCTAGAACAGGATAAGGATAATGGGCGGTGCAGAATGAGTTAAACCCGAGCGGTCCGAGATTAATTTCACGCCATAAATAATCAATACAGTCCATATTAACACATTGGATGCCAATCGTTATTGCCCGCCATGCGTTGAACGCCAACAACGTGATAATTCGTTGTTGGGATCAATATTTCATTTTTTCGCCATGGCATTCATAATTCATCCAGCCTCCCTGCGGGACTGCAGCTGCACCCTGTCTGATATTGCAATGCGTCAATACCGCCGCCTGGTGAATGAACGGGCGAGTTACACTCTACGCCAAACCGGAAGTGGCGCTGGTGCATCGAGGAAATCCCGCCAGCAGTACTATCTTGTTACGTGGGTCCAGACAAACACTCGAGTGCATGGGATCACTTTCGAAACGCAATAATCTATATGATTTCGGCGTTTATTGCGTCATACAAACGGGAAATGGATCTAGCAGATCGACGTCAAATAATTGGAATATTTTTCTTCCAGTCTCATCGGCGAACGGTAAGAGGAATCTAACGTTATTTTCATCTTGATTGTCCATTTCTTTGTTTGCAATCCATCTGATCAATGTATCAACCCATACTAAATAAAGCCGTTACTGACGATCAAGGAATTATAAACGACCCCCCCCCCCCTTTCCTTCACGCATGATGAAGCATAATGTATACCGATCATATACATTTGAATTTTTTAATATAGCGTGTATCGGAAAGAAACGCCAATCGATAATCTATGCTTCAGGGCCTATAACTCGTGTCTTTGGAATTACAGCAGAAAAGCTTAAAAACATACTTATATTCTCGACGGTATTAACACAACAATGTATGAATGAAAAAATATAACGTTCCCACATCCGGAACGATAGATACCCGATGTTGAATGGGCCATAGTAATGTCAATATGGCTATAATATTTAAAAAGTTATAGCCCTGCAAAGAAGGTAAATATCTCCATAGGCTCACAGCGGTGGCAGCCTGGACCCAATGATGGGTACAATGCACGGCGCCCAATGTGTTAATTAATGTTGCGTTTCTTTTTCAAATGTAGCCAAGAGTAAAGACCCAAATCCTATCAAAATAGCAGTCAAAAGTGTATTTTCACATGATTTTGTGAAGTGTTGGAGCATCGGAAACCGGATGATATAGATGCGAGGAAATTACGTCATTCAAGTTTGTAGTCCTAAGAAAAAGGAGACCCAGGGCTTTCTATGGGCTTTAAAATGTCCTAAAACGACACTACCCAGCTCACACCAGCCCCTGTCAAACTTGGAGTCTTGCCGTCTGACGTGACATATTTCTTTTCGCTTTGCAGCGCTATGGACATTATGCAAAAGTACTGTACTTACAGTAGATTTTGTTCAGTCTTTGTTGCGCTGTAACTGGTGCCTGGTGGTACTAAATCCAGATTTAACTCTCCCATTGGAAAGAGGAGGCGTGATGCCGTGATCCATATAATTGATATAATTAATAAAGGGAAGATGATAAACAGAAGGTTTTGTAGATACAGTACTGAATTCTGCCATCTGGACACATGCAATTTGAAATATGATTATAGAATATCAGGCCTATAAATTACCTTTATTATGGCCAAGTCGCACATCTATGGATCGGGCCAAATCTCCCCTTTCCAATGGCAGAATTCAATCTGGATTTAGTATCACCAGGCGTGATTCACAAGTACAGTTCCTTTTTTATAATGTAAATTTCTCCAATATTTTTCATCAGATTGCAACGCCGTTTTTTGCTAGACGTTCACAGAAAGGTAGAGAAACTAACGGTGTTCTGTATTATGGCAATAACGTTCAGGTTTGTGGGAGATCATCCCGAAAAATAAGAGAAATAAAAAAGTGAATCCAGAAGTCCGATGATTGACAGGGGCTGGCTTGAGCTGGGTAGGGTAGTTTTTCGAAATTCGAAAGTCCATCAAAAGCCCTGGGTCTCTTCCTTCAAAAGACTACACTCACCTTTGGCTGCGCCACTTCCTCCCATCAATATGCGCCGGTTTCCGACTCAATGCCCTGAGATTTCTATAATCATATATTTCACTAATAACCGTTACAATCATTGGTAAACAAAGTAATGCTGAAACTCTTTACTTTACTCTTGGCTACATTTGAAAAGAAAACGCAACATAATTCATACATTCTGTAGAGATGGATTTTGCCTGATGTCATTTGCGGTCCAGTACCGGACCGCTCGGGCTTAAGAGGTTAACCCTGTGAGGCCCAAATAAAAAAGACATTAGCAACATCAGAGGCCAGAGGGTGGGACCTATAAACACATGAAGGGTGCCGTGACTGAAAAAAAGGTTGAGAAACGCTGGTATATATGGTGTGGCTCTTTGTGGTACCACAGTAATTTTTGTGGCTCTTAGTCTCTGACTGGTTGGCCACCCCTGCCCTATGGTAACACCAAGGTCCCTGGATGAATAATGAATAAAAATATTGGAAAAAAAGGAAAAACTATCAACCTGAGATATCTCGGGTCTGGCGTCCAAAGCATGGCGAGTTAACCCGACTTAGATCGGGTCTGGTGTCCAATGAGTTAAGAGGTATTTACATGCTCGGTTTTCCTCACGTTCTGAGCAGTGAGTGAACGCCCTACAGAGTTATTCAGGGATGTAAACAAACACACCAGCCACCAGGAGGAAGTCAAAGTAACTATGGGAAGTGGTTGGGGTAAAAAAGGATAATGTGATTAATTGTCGAGGAAAGAATGAAGGCGTTAATATTGACAGCCCTATTCTTTTTTTTATATAAAAATTGCAATTTTGTATATAAAGTCCCACAATCTTACCACAGAAAATCACATACAACAGAAAAGCTGCTGCATAATCAAGTATTTTTTATTGCAACAATCACAAAAAAAAATCTTGGAGGGACTAATTATTGCTGCTGATAGAAGTGGTATTCCATGTGACAAGACTGACACTATACGCCTGGTGTTACTTTAGTAAGTGTTAAGTATTCTGGTAAGTGGCTACCAACCCTGTCTCACACCTGTCACATCTGTCAACAGCTCAGGAAGCTCTTCCTCCCCAGCAGCAAAGCCTCGCATTGCAAGAGTGCCTTCTGCAAAACTGAGGTCTTCGGTGTCCATGGACTTCAGTAGCCTTCAAGGTAAAATAAAGATTGGATCTTTTTGGCCACTTCATTGTGTTGTATATTGTATTCAGGCTGTCCTCGCAAAATATTTTAATTTGTGTGATTTTTTTTTTTTTTTTTTTTAGGCTCGTCTCAGAGAGACAAAGCTTCACCGGAGGTGGGTGTGATTGGCCAGAGAGTCACCTACTCCAATGGACCAATCGAATTTGAGGATGAGGACCGGCCCAGAGAGCCCTCACCGCCCCCAGTCAGACCGGCTTGTCGCGAACCAATCAGAGCCCTGAGGCCTGCCAAAGGTCAGCCACTGTCCTGAAGGAAGCCATTTTAGAACACCTTGCTTTATCAGAGAAATGGGGAGGATCAATTGCTAAATAATGTATCAATAATGAATCTCCTCAGGGCGTCGGGGTAGCTTCTATACTTTAGGCAAGTGGCTTGTCCTTCCGCGTTCCCGTTTTGCGCTCTGATTGGCCACGCACGTTTCTGGTCATGTGACATGTGCGCCAATCGTGGGACGGCAAGTTTTTGCACGGTTAAGCTTAGGCACTCTTTCGAAGTTGGTTAACGTTAGAGTTGGTCTTAGAGCGTGACGGCAAATTCTTTCGACGGTTAAGCTTAGGCACTCTTTCGAAGTTGGTTAAGGTTAGAGTTTGTCTTAGAGCATGGCGATAGAACGCCAGGTAGTTTGCAGGCTGTTCGACGCGGAAATGGGCAAAGACACAGCTCGTCACGCTATTGGGCGCACATGTCAGATGACCAGAAACGTGCGTGGCCAATCAGAGAGCAAAACGGGAACGCGGAAGGACAAGCCACTTGCCTAAAGCATAGACGTGTCTGGGTAGTGTAGAGGTAAAAGCACTAGCCTACCACTGCAGTTCAGTTCCCGGTAGCAGCTTGGTCAGATGTTACTATGAACACAATTGGAAGTGTTCGCGGGTGGGGTACGAGTCCTGGTCGTTGCAAGAGTGACTCCTACTGGTCGGCCGGTTCAGCGGGGAGGGGATCTGGGAGACGTAGCGTGAACCTCTGCGCACGTTACGCTCTCCCAGTGATACTCCTTGCTGTCGGGTAAAAAGAAGCGGCTGGCGACTCCGGTCCACACCCTCCCCAGAGGGCAGTGCCACGGCCAGGACCCTGGTACACAAGGGAAATTGGCATGACGACTAAATTGGGGAGAAAAGGGAATAGAAATAATAACAAATGATGGAATAACAAATAATGAATCTCCTCTGTGCCTTTAGGATCTCAGAGCTACAGCAACAGGAACTCCCCATCCGTGGACATGCCTGAAGCAGTGGTGGGCAGGGGTGAGTCTCCACAGCTCTTTATTTATGACCCCATGTTCCAACACTGCTCTGTGGTCACGGTGTCCTGGCTCAGCTCTGTGTTTGAACCATAAAGATAGACGGCCAAGAACTGTTTGCATTAGGGCTGGCTCCCAGCAATGCTTTGGCCTTGTGCAAACATACTGACCACATCAAGAGCTCACAGCATGTCCGTTCGCCATAAAAAAACAGCCAAGCTCTCATGTCCTCTCCGATTATCAATTAGTTTACCAGCTCTCTGTCATTGTGGTCTCCACCTCTCCGCTCATTTGCTTAAGCCGTCTATGTTCTCTCCTTCCATCTTCCCAGGCATGTTGGGTTCGGCAGTCTTTTCCGGCCGGCCATTTTATGAGCAGTGTGACTATATGGCCAGGCCGCCCAGCGAACCCCCAGCAGGCATCGGTGACGACCACCTCGACACCGACGAACGTCCAGGTCCAGAGGAGACTAAGGTTAGTCGAGTCACACCATACCTTATATAAAGAGGATTTTAAAATGGCAACAATTTGAAAGTACTGATTTGTTCTCTCTTTGTGTGTGTGCGCGGATAAGATCCGGCTGCAGCGCGGGGATCAGCTGGATGGGCGTTCCGGGCAGCGGGAGCGTGCTCGAGACGAGATCCTCCACCGTGTCAAACGGATGTTTTCTGAGCCAGAGGAGTTCTCCACCATAAAAGGTTAAGAGAATGTTTCAGCATTATGGGAAATATGCTTATAGTCTTAAGATGGATACCAATTTCCTCTCTGTAGTACGTTCAGTAGAAAGACGTCGGGTTCAAGCTAGCCTAGCTTAGCACAAATTAACGGAAGCGGATACAGACCAGCTAACCAACCAGTTGTTGGCTCGTTCCTTTAACTGACTGGGGTTTAGGTTTCCTCACAGGCAAGGTAACTACCGCAGTGTAGTAGATCTCATACCGTGACATCCGTGTGATTGTTGCAGACGCGCATCGGAACGGCAGCGCGCCGCCCTCCACCCAGGCCGACTCTCCTCCCTCAGAGCCCCCCTGCAGCCCCCCGGCACCTCAGAGCCCCGTCAAGTGCCTCAGCCCGCCCCACCAGCCCAGCCCGCCCACGGTGCCCCCCAACCCCAGGACCCTACCTCGTCGCCGGAGGGCCCCCAACCTGAACAGGACGCAGCCCTCTCTCTCGCACAGTTCAGGTCAGTGGAGCCGCCACCCGCACAACCGTAAACGTCCAACATTTGCCTTGTTATCGATGTACCTGTATATTAGCCCGTATTTCTAACAGGCCAGTGTTTATAAAGCACTTAATTTAATTAATTAGACCAGCAGAGCACGGGTTGGTAAGATGTTTTCTCTGATAATGGGCCACAGTGCTTTGTTTTGACAGCCTACACTATTAATATGCCTTCAGTCCATGCACTGCTTGGTTTCAGAGTGATAGAGATGTAACATGAAGCTAAGTGTGTGTGTGTGGGTGTCTGTGTGGGTGTGTGGTGCTGGGTGTGGTGCTGGGTGTGTGTGTGTGGTGCTGGGTGTGGTGCTGGGTGTGTGTGTGTGGTGCTGGGTGGCTGCATCCAGATGAATTGTTCCCAGGCCCGGTCAGTCAGAAGAGGGACCCAGCGGAGCCTCCTCAACTCCGGCCCTTTTCTAAGCCTGACCTTGCACTGATTCAAAGCTTCAAACTTCTCACCTCAGAAGACTGGTGAGCACACACCGCTGCAGAGTAGAAATGCGCAGAGCGCAGTGTTTCTTACCGTCGTCGATCAGCAGCGCTGGTAATTGGATCTGTTGTGAGTTTCAGTTGTGTTGTTCTTTGAATGCAGGGAGAAGAAGATGAAGGGTCTGAACGTCATGCGCTGTCTGGCCCAGTACCACGGCGACTCACTCCACGACCGGCTCCATGACGTCTGTCTGGCCCTCATCCGAGAGGTAGGACTGTCGCTGTGTCAGACTCGCGTATCCTGCGGTGTTGTCTTATCCCAACTACAACAATTATCTCTTTAAACCTGAGCATGAACATGCAGTGTGGCCTGTGATTCACAGTAGATTGATCTCTTGATATATTTGACATCCCCTCCCTGACATCCCCTCCCTGTTTTTACCTCAGGTGAAGAACTTGCGGTCAGTGGTCTCCAGGGGGGCAGTGTGCACACTGGGCGACCTGTACAGCCACCTCCAGAAAGCCATGGACCAGGAGCTGGAGGGGACGGCCAAGGCTCTGCTGCAGAAGGCCGGGGAGAGCAACGTCTTCATCAGGCAGGATGTGGACGCGGCGCTGGACTGCATGGCGCAGCACTGCACCCCCACCCGCAGCATCAGCGCCCTCATCACTGGGGGGCTCAGGTCAGCATGCAGACCAACACAAAGCAAGGTTTATTTGTCAGCTGCTCCGTCATACAAGTACAATGTGCAGTGAAATGTTTGTTGCCGGCTCCGTAAGGGCCAGTGTCGACTGGGGACGTTTTATGAGTTGTCAGCTCCTTTCTGTCATTCATTTCTATGCTACAGACGCGACAGGCGCGCTCCTTTTCCCAGCGCCGCGCCTCGCGTTTTAGCGCTCTCGGCGGCCAGCGTTTTTGGGCGGAGCGCTCCCAGCGCCTAAAGTTGAAACTAGTTCAACTTTTGGAGAGGAGCGCGCTCATCAAGGTAACTTTTTTCGACCGACCAATCAACATCGAGCAAGTGGTGGAGCCGCGGCAGTCGCGAGACTCAGGAAAACGCTCTGAGCTTTTTTGTTTTGCTTTTCAAAGCGGTCCGTCTTGAAAAAAACATCCCCGGTGGACACAAAGCCTCAGTGTGCTACTATACTAATAGGTTAGGTGAACAAGAATAAATTAAGCTAGTATATATACTAGGCAAAATATTTACCAGAGTGGATGGGCTGTCATATGTAATCATAGGTGGGTTGTACCGGTTTGATGGAACCAGTCAGTATCTGCCAAGGTTTGCATATTCAGAGTATTTCAATTTCTCTTTATAAAAGAAATTAAATGTTCTCTTTTTTTTTTTACATAGAATATAAAACAAAACATGACGGCACAATAGAATATTATATGACTATGAATAACATAGGACTATGTATATTCACAGAACATTCACAGTATATCACATTTTATAAATATACGGTACACAGAATTGACCAGGCGAGCAGAATAATGAGTTCAGTGTTGTTGTTGTTGTTGACGGGAGGGGGCATCCTGTTGGGAACAACAAGCGGTAGTCCTTAACGCTCGGTTCGTTAGCGCTGCAACCCCAGCTATACTACGTGGCACTATGAATAAATGAGCCCGAATTTCTAACAGGCCAGTGTTATAAAGCACTTAATTTAATTAATTAGACCAGCAGAGCACGGGTGGGATGTCGAGCCTTATTCAGGATCCGGATGGCCTGGGGGTAGAAGCTCCGCCTGAGTTATGGATGCAGTACCTTCTCCCCGACCTGAGCAGAGGGAACAAACACAGCCTTTTTCAACCATTGATCATTAAGTAATGTGGTATTTCGCCAATTGCATCACCTTTTCTCCCATTCCCCCAATTGAGTTTGTTACGAAGGATCAGATTAAACCGAATATATATATTTATTTATGGATATATATTGAATAGTATTTGTATATCGTTTGATATCCCTTGTATATTCCTTGTACATATACACGGAATATCCCTTTAGCCTACTATAGCCCATAATAGTTCATTCTCTTATTGGACAAAAGGACCAGGCGCCAGGGGACCAGCCCTTGGCGTCAAGTTCAAAGGTACCGACGAGACATGTCCGTACTAGCCCCGGCTCCGCTCAGGGATACGGCTACCGAAATGAGAGTGGCACTATTTGTTCACCGTGCATATAAATATGGCGCAAGTAAATGTAGAAGTCCCTTAGTCCCTTACCCTTCTTCCCAACTTAGTAACCGAACGTGAAGCCTCACCCACGATACGACGTGCGGTGAAGTATGGCCTGTTTGGCCTTAGAATAGCATCGAGACCTCGTGCGAATTAATAGCTGAATTGTCAGAGTTTGGCACTGTACCGTCGAGTGCGACGTATTTCTATTAAGTTAATAATAGTCTATTGTGTATGGTGTATCGTGCGGTTAGAGTTCTAAAGTGACCAGCATCTCCAACGCTTCCTCGTGTTATCTAGAGTCTTATCCAGGTTGGGCCGACCACATGGCGCTTTCATCCGAGGAGATCTAGGCGAGGACCGAGGGACATGTACACTGGATTACCTACCCGACGACTGCTGAGCCCTATGCGGCTGGAATATATATTTGCTTTGGTACTGTGATTTGTGGAGCGGATAATCGCCGACGCCTGTGAGTGTTGGATTTACCCCCGAGAGGAGTCAAGTTGAGTCGGCGCTCAGAGAGACTGAGGTCGCCTAGCTTCTTCTTCATTGTGGAGCTACAGCCTACAAGAGAACCAAGGTGTATTCATCTGCGGATCAAGAGTCTATCGCACTGTCTTCTGTACTTGAAGTCTCCCTAGATATCGTTGACCAGACGGTCTACTACCGACGGCTCTCCTACCCCCCCTACCGGCTTACAACCGGGAGGACCCCTTCCAGAATATCCCGCTATATCATTAAGTGTACCATAGCTATAATTCCCTAAGAGCCAGGTTGTATACTTGCTTCCTGCGTAACCAGAGATTGGACATTCAGTGTTGATTTGACCAGAGTACTCATTTGCCTTACAAGTGCATTCAAATGATAAATGTAAGATAAATATTCTATGTACCTTTTGCTATATTAAATATTTGATTATTACCTTTGACTGGAACCGATTTCATTGTGGAAAGTGTTCATCATATTTAGATATCGTGTACTGTATGGCCAGTAGTTAAAGTACATAAAGCGGTAGTGGTTTAATGATACCATACTTATCAATACAGTCAGGGAATTGTACCCCTCAGTTACAGAGTTGTTAGGCCAATGCCCTCCTGGTCGTTGCGCTGCCCTACTGTTGGTCTGGGGAGGGTGTAGAACTACCACATGACTCCTCAGACACATCGCCAGTAGCTTCTTTCCACCCGATTGCTAGGAGTTTCACTGGGAGATCACATTATCTCCTCTCCTCACAACAGAACGATAAGATTCAGGTTAAAAATCTGCTCAATTCCCATTTAACTGTGTGTGTGTGTGTGTCCCCCCCTCTTTTTTGTGCAGTAATCTGAACTCGGTAGTGAGGAAATGCACTGCTCATCACTTGACGAAGCTGGTAGAGAAGGTCGGCGCTGCCCGCCTCCTGTCTGGTGGGAAGGACCTCACTGACAGAATCCTGCCCGCTGTCACCAAGCTGGCACAAGACTCGTCACAGGAAGCCCGGTACGCAGACACACAGAGGGGCTTTGTACTGCTTCAAAACACTGTCACCAACATCAGGTTCTTATCCCGTTTCTCTCATCTCTTAGCTACTTTGGGCGGCGGATGCTGTTGTTCCTGTCATCCCATCATGACTTTGAGAAGATCCTGGAGAAATACATCCCCGCCAAAGACCTGCAGACGGTCAAAGACACCGTCTTTACCTTGAAGACTAAGGTAACATACAGTTTGGTCGCCTGTGGACTTGTCCTTGGAGAGTCACACTTGTGTCATGGGACACCAAACCCTGTTGCGGTGCAGGTAGTGGCAGAGGTTGGTGTTTTTACATGTTTCCAATGTAACAGGAAGTGTGTATGTTCTTAGGGTCTTGGTGAGATGCCCCAGGACACCCCGTCAGCCAGGGGCAGACGCTCCCTCCCGGGCAGTGGGACAGTCAGGGCCTCGTCTCTCACCAGAGAACCTCTCAACCAGAACAACAGGTGGGTCCCAACACCCACCAAAACATCTGTACTGCACACAACACACAGCGGCCTAGAGACACGACAGCCTAGAGACACGGCGGCCTAGAGACACTAGAGCCTAGAAATACGACAGCCTAGAAACACGACAGCCTAGAAACACGACAGCCTAGAAACAAGACAGCCTAGAAACACGACGGCCTAGAGACACGACGGCCTAGAGACACGACGGCCTAGAAACACGACGGCCTAGAGACACGGCGGCCTAGAAACACGACAGCCTAGAGACACGACGGCCTAGAAACACGGCGGCCTAGAGACACGGCGGCCTAGAAACACGACAGCCTAGAGACACGACGGCCTAGAGACACTAGAGCCTAGAGACACTAGAGCCTAGAAATACGACAGCCTAGAAACACGACAGCCTAGAAACACGACAGCCTAGAAACACGACGGCCTAGAGACACGACGGCCTAGAAACACGACGGCCTAGAAACACGGCGGCCTAGAGACACGACGGCCTAGAGACACAGCAGCCTAGAGACACGACGGCCTAGAGACACGGCGGCCTAGAGACACGACGGCCTAGAGACACGACGGCCTAGAGACACGGCGGCCTAGAGACACGGCGGCCTAGAGACACGGCGGCCTAGAGACACGACGGCCTAGAGACACGACGGCCTAGAGACACAACCTAGTGTCACTAACGGAGTTTCGTAATCCAGCTCATTATCAGCACATTTCTCTGCCAATCGGTTGTTTTTGTCTGCAAGGAAAATTTGCGCTTCTTCTCTGAGTTAAAAAAGGCGATTTATTACTCTGCCTCAAGATAGCCATCTCACCTCAGTGTGGTATAGCAGCTGCTTATGTGCAGAGCCCATTTCATCGCGACCAACCGGCACCGCTTCAGACAACAAACCTATCCATTGCGAGTCCAGGTTACACACAAAAGACCACACCCCCGGCCCCCTCCCGCGATTATACATGCGCAGGATGTAGTGAGATGTGTATTGGAATACTGTGTGTCGGCCTTGATGAAGGGGCGAGACATGGCAAATACACACAGCTGCCGGGTGAATATCAAGATATCAAATCAAGAATAATTTGTCACATACTGTGACGTACAAGTATAATATGCAGTGAAATGTTTGTTTGCAGAGTCGGCTACTATACGATACAAGTAAGAGTAAAAATGTATTAAGCTAGTATACACTAGGCAAAATATATACAGGCAAAATATATACAAGAGTGGATGGACTGTCAAATATAATGATAGATGGGTTGTATTGTGCAGTTGGATTAGATGCAACCAATCAGTATGTGCCAAGGATTGGATATGTCATTCTATTCTATTCTATACTATATGTATATTCAGAGAGTATTCACAGTATATAGATTTTTTTATAAACATAAGAATATAGAATATTATATATAGTGTTAGATTAGACTCGTATTCAGCCTCTCGTTGATCATTTATCAGCCTTCATCACCTCCTTCTTATTGATCCTCTGCGTTGTGTTTGTTGTGGTTCATGGCTATGTACGGTTATGTATAATGCTCAAATAAAAAATCAATACAACATTTTATTTATCAAATAGAATGTCTATCAAACTATCCTAGTGTGCGCTGGAATTTCTTTGGTTCACATAAGAATATAGAATATTTGATGAGAGGTGGTCAGACATCTGAGGAACAGACACTATGTCATCTCTACTCATGCACCACCGAGAGCGTCCTAACGGGGAACATCACGGCCAGACGTCATCATTCATTTTCAGTGAGAGATGATGGTGCTGACGTTGGCGGCAATGGCAGAGGCATCTCAACCTTTTGCCATCATCTGGCGTGGGTTTCTAAACCAGGTGTTAAGCCAAGCAAAATTCAGCTCTTAGTTTTTACTCAAACAATGAATATAGACCCCCTTATTTAGCAGTTTGTAAGAATTGTTTTAGTATGAGCATCTCATTATGTTTTTTTTTTAATCCACTTTTTCTCCCATTTTCAATTTTTCTCCCATCCCAATTTCATATCGTCCAATTCAACCCTCCCCTGTCTCGAACGCTGTTTCATGCCTCCCACAAGCCGGCTGTAATGTGGACGTGTAAGCCATACATTGCACGAGTCCCCTCCAGTACTCGAGGTAGCAGCCGTCGCATCTTTTCACCTGCGCAGCGCGATCTTTCAGCGTCAGGGGTCTGCGCTTTGGAGGGACGCCGCCCCCGTCGCTTCCTGATTCTACTGCGCAGGCGCACCAACCGACCTGTAGGAGTCGCTGTCCACAACGTCCGATCCCCACCCATCAGTTTCCCTCCCCCTAATATTGCCAATTGTATTAGTACGGACGACCAGCCAAACTGAAAGCAATGTGGAGAGCTTGGCTCGAACCCAGCGTCTCCAGCATTGGTGGTGAGCGCCTTGCCCACTGCACCACCTAGCCACCCTGCATCTCATTATGTTTTTTTTTTGCTATTGCAATCGCCCTGTCTCCTGAATTTTGCAGATGCAGTGCGATCTATTTAAAACTATACAGGCCGGTTTGGCAGAATGTACCGGCGTACCGCCCTCCTCAACCGATACCACCGAGGATGACTTTAAAATGCTGTAATCTGAACGCCAGTCTCTGAATCACTAGCCGCTGTAGTTTGTCCCCAGAAAAGATCATACAATTTCCCTATGTACTCAAGTACAAACTTGCAACATGTAATCGCACGCCAAGCACACCTATACGATTGTTGCAATATTATACGTAGTCTGGTAAGGAAATCTATTCACTTCCGTTTCCTACCTCAGTGCTCTCCTTTCGTCAGAGACCCTATATTGGGAACAACCTTTCACTTCATATTATTATATTTCATAATATTATAGCAATCGAGTGGGTGTGCTCGGTGTGTGATTACATGTTGCGAGACGGAGCAAATATGAGAAAGTACATAGGGGCAATTGTATGACATTATCTGCGGCCCAGACATTTGCTAGCAATCTGGGAAGCTGCTGCAACCATGATTTGACCTATTTTTCCTCTAACCTACAGGGAGTCTAATAGCCAGTACAGCTGCAGATCTCAAACGCACAGTATCGCAGACAAGACGGAGTACATCAAGCAGCTCTCCACTGTGCTAGGCTCAAAGGACTTCAAAGAGAGGATCAAGGGCATCGACCAGCTCGTGGCCGACTGCCAGCACAACCCCAACATGGTGATCAATAGCATATTCCCGGTTAGTAACTTCCATCAGCTTTGTGTGTGTTTCTGTACATATCAATATTCTATTCCCGCCTGCAGCTAGTTCCTCGATCGCCACGTGGACTTCCCAGCGATCTCTTCTTTATTGTTTATTTCTTGTATTTGTCCCTCCTCTCCTCCAGGTGTTCGACGTCTTCAAGGCCAGGCTGCAGGAGTCCAACAGTAAGGTCAACCTGTACGCGCTGGAGTCCCTCCAGAAGATGGTCGGCCTGCTGAAGGACAACATGTCTCAGGTGGTCAACATGCTCATCCCCGCTATCGTTGATAATCACCTCAATTCCAAGACCACCGGCATCTCTACCGCCGCTGTCGGAGCCATCGACGCCCTCATCGCAAACCTTGGTATGTATGGCAAGGTATTAAAGTCAAAGGATTGCTCCCTCTGTGGAATCTGATGTTTGGATAAACCTCTATTTGACTTTCTTTTGTTTGCACTCCAGATAACGGCCTCCTCCTCCAGCCCTTCTGCTCCAAGGCCCAGGCCCTAAACGGCAAAGCTAAGGTTGACCTGATCGAGAAGGTTGCAGGTTTGTCTCGTCTCACGGCACCACCCTGAAACTAAGATCACACAGCTGTGTTCTCAACATGAATCGCTTATTGTACGACTGTCTACCTTAATAATAAACGGAACGGGTTCTTGTGTGTTTGTTCTCTTCCCGTCCTGAACATCCAGAGCTGGTGACGGAGCTGTACCACCGCAAGCCCCAGATGGTGGAACAGAAAGTGCTGCCCTTGCTGTGGCCCCTCCTGGACGCCCCCAGCCACAGCGGCACGGCTCATGGCCGGGCACCCAGCATGCGGGGGGCCACCGCCGACCTGTGCCAAGCCCTCCACGCCCAGATGGGGCCCCGCCTGGGGGAGTGTGCCGCCTCCCAGTCCGTCAACGTCCACATGAGCCTAAATAAGTTCCTGAGAACCCTGCCCTAGCCCCGAGGAGGAGAAATCAACGACGCTATCGAAACACAACCAAACCCCTGGAAGAGAAGTAACACGGAACTTACTTGAAGACGATACATTTCTTTTTCCTTTTTTTTCTTTTGGTAATATATATTTATTGAGGAAATGAAGCAGGGAACAGGTTCACGTTTAAAATGAGAGGTTCTCTATTTTCTTTTAACACTTTGAGTGCCAGCAGGGGGTGCACGATTTAGCGCTTGAGTGCCAGCGCTGTAGTCAATGGGAGGGCGAGCACATTTGCGAACGCATAAACTAGATCTTAAATTATGGCTATGTGTCTAATACGCCTGTCTCTTATCAATGACTTGTTTGCAGTCAACATTGTCGAAACGGATTGTTTTTTAACACTTTTTATTTTTTATTTTTTTTTAGCGTTTATCGCTTTTTTCTGGTCAAGCATGACCGACAGAAACAGGTTGAAATGGGATGTAGAGCAGGGGAAGCCATTCTGAGAAATGACGGCGGGTCCGGGAATCGAACTCGTGTCCCCCAGATCCGTGACGAGCACGGTTTTCCCCGACGCAGAAATAGCGCCGAGATATGCGGTGAGCTACGGGAGCTCCCCAACGGATTGTTTTTTAATCGGTACATTTCCGTTTTATACCATTTTGAAAAACGCTCGTTTATTTTTGTGCGGCTAAGTGGCGCAGTGGGCAAGGCGCTCGCCACTAATGCAGGAGATGCTGGGTTCGAGCCCAGCTCTCGGCATTGCTACCAGCTTGGCTGGTCGTTCATACTAACACAATTGGCAGTGTTAGGGGTGGGAAGCTGGTGGGTGGGGATTGGACGTTGTGGACAACGACTCCTACAGGTCGGTTGGTGCGCCTGCGCAGCAGAATCAGGAAGTAACGGGGGCGGCGTGTGCCTCCCACGCAGACCCTCGCCGCTGAGAGATTGCGCTGTGCAGGTGAAAAGATGCGACGGCTGCCTCCTCGTGTACCGGAGGGGACACGTGATGCAAGGCTTCGTCCACATTGCAGCCGGCCAGTGGGAGGCATGGCCTAACAGCGTTCGAGACAGGGGAGGGTAGAATTGGACAATACGGAATTGGGATGGGAGAAAAAATAGAAAATGGGAGAAAAAGTAGCTTTAAAAAAATAAAAACGCTCGTTTTTTTAAACTTCCAGAAACAAATTTAGATTCTGCAGTTTATTGATCCAAAGCTGGGTACTCGAAACACATATTGCACGCTGTTCTGAGGGTGGGCAATGAATGGGATCGTCTCCGGTTACATGCCTGATAAGTAAAATGTGGATTCCGGAGACTTTTTTTCCCATCCATTTCATTCAGTCCAATCCAATGGGTGCAATACCATCCGGAGAGACGATAGGGGCGGTATTTTCCCTGTTCGAGCTCAAAGCCAGTCCCAATGGTAACGTGAGGCTAGATTGATGAAAAATGAATGGAAATCGCTAATAAAAAAGATAACGATTAAAAACGAGATTTCTCGTCATTGGCACTGAACGCATGGCATGAAATAACGAGATTTCTCATGGCTGGCACTCAAAGTGTTAAGGGTATCGTAAAAACAAAAAATTCTACATTTCTAATAGTGCCTGCACTTTTACAACATTAAAAGAGAAAGGCCTTAAGATGAAACACGATTGAGCCCTTAACCATTTGGTTGCCGAAAATGTAGAACTACGTTTCTGTCGCCCAATCGCTGAGTGCCAGAAACATAGATCTACGTTTTTCTCACAGTATTTCTTTTATTCGCTATTGCCATTCATAATTCAGCGGGGCACCTTGTGCATACTGTTCCGAGTGTGTCTGAGTTGGCAGACGGTCTTATACCGCCCTCTAACGCCTTCTGCCATTATTGCACCCCGTTTGAAACGGGTTATTTTCTTTTCTCTACCGAGCTGCGGCGTGGGGGCGGGTCCTAAACACTCCGACAAAACACACGCTTGTAGGGATGGTTTGGACTACTGACCCCGCCCGCCCGTTGAAGTGCAATGCCCAACAACGTCGGAGACAGGATCGCTGTGGATAACTGGAATGGCGATCAGATATTTGGATTCTTTTTTTTTGCATTACATCAGATACCAGGTAAGGACACTATATATGAAAGCTTGCGTTGATCTGATATTTATTTCTACCACGATTGAAGCTATCTGTTTTATGTGTGTGGCTGTTTTCCGTTGGGTTGCAGGAGGGGGGGGGGGGGGGGGGGGGGGGGGGCGGAGCGGCGGTCTAAACCACATTGCATGCTTGCACGAGGAAGGATAATGATGATGATCTAGTGTTGATTTCAGGAAGATCCAATAATCAGGCGAAAAATGACAGCGTGTTTATTGAATTACACAAAAACACTGTTTTCGTGTCTTTTCCCTGGAATTACTCAGAAGCAACCAAACTATATTCATATTCAAAACGGTATAAAACGGAAACGTACGGATGAAAAAAGTATCTGTTTTTTGCACGTTGACTGGAAGCAACTAACTGAGACTCGACGGCGTTATTAGACCCATAGATATACTATAAAATATAGGTTTAGCTCTACAAACTACAACTACGTTTACATGGGGTTAATGGACGGCAAGGAAGGGGTCACTTCCAGGAAGGGGCGTGGCACTCAATGTGTTAAAAGGATATTTCACGTTATTAGAAATCAGCAGTCTTACCTATACTCTGTCAGTGCATCTACAAGTAAGCTAGCAACCACTGCTGTCCCTGTCGTCTGCTATCAACACCTCCATCCAGAGGACCAAGTCTAAATCATACTTCTAACATAAAAAAGAATTATGCTCTGCAATAAAACAGACAATTCTGAGTCAACAGTGTTTGTTTTGGCATTTGATGCGTCTTTACAGATTTATTACCCTTGAAAGATAAGAGCATATCTGGTCAATTTGTTGTAATTTGGAGTGTGCTGCTGTCTATCTTTGCCTTGCATGGAATGTTCGGGGAGTGTTTACCCATGATTATCTCCTCCCTTGATGAAAGAAATATTCCAAACATTCTATGAAAAGCTGACAGTTGAGCAACTACACCTCAAGATAGAAATATTTCCTTTACTGATCATTTGAAAATTGCAACATTAGCTCAAAAAGACCAAGTACCTTTGACACAGAAAAATATATCACACAGAATAATATCACTGTAGTTTGTTCTATTTAGTTCAGCTTTATATAAACATGGTCCTCAAAATGAATGGAAGTGAAGTGACACCTGGACAGTGAATGCTAGCTTGACTTTAGAGGGAGGCGAGACTGCTTATTTATGACAAGTTCTACTAAAGTGAAATATCCCTTTAATTCCACCCCCTATCTCAGTGATATATGCCCTCTGGTACAGGAGCCCAGGCAGACCTTTAACTGTTGGAATCAGGTATCACATACTCAAAAACAACCTGCTCTCTTTGCACTTTGAAGAAGTAGCTCATTATCATGATCGATGTCATGACTTTTTACATTGGATGTATCGTCCTATGATTGTCATTGCTGTTTTTATTGTGTTTTAAGAATCTTAACTGTAGACAAATCAGACATCATTGCAGAATGTAACAATTAAATGCACAAAAGAAAAGAGGAAGCGCGGGACCCCGAAAGATGATCTTTTGCCGTTTCATTTAACTTGACGTGATATTTCTAAGACGTGTCTTATGCAGTTGTTTTGAAGATGTGTGAGATTAGTGTGGATATTACAAAACAATTTTGTACAGCTCTAATGTGTAATTGCACAGTATTAGCCTAATATGTAATCGTATGCTGTATGATGTTACAGTATATAACGTATCTATTGTGTAACATAATGGTTTTAAAGTTCTATAATGTGCTGAGTCGGTACCGTCCTTTTCCCTTTATTTTAATTTTTTTCCGCATGACCAAAATTTACTGACATGGGATTAAGAAAATATTTATATTTTTGTTAAGGAGATTACCTATGTACACCGATGCCTAAATCAACTTTGGGATCAAACCATTTCTGCTGGGTGGGTATAATAAAATAATTTCGCTTTACACTAACGGTGGATTCAGAAACAGTGACTGAAATCTGTGAATCTGTTTCAGTATAGTGCCAGTCTTCTTGTAGCCTTCTCGATATTTCGTTGTTAAATTATGTTGAACTTTGTTTGTGAACAAGAGGAAAAACAGATTGATATATATATATATAAATAAAGTGTTTTATTTCTGTAAAATTGCCTCCAGCTGCCTCATTAAATTGTTAGTGGGATATTGAAGACTGGATAGATTATTTAGACCTCAACTATTTCATAAAGAATACACACACACACTGTGCTTCTGACATTGGACAATAAAGTGTGGTTAGCCTCATGTTCTTGGGAAAAGGGACACTTCGTTCAAACCAAGCCTGTTTACAGACGTCAAAGGTAGATTTATAATGATGAATGAAGTTTTCTGAGGTAGCTATGTACAGTATATATGTTACTTTATTGACTAGTTTAAAATAAAACAGGACTGTATCACTTAATATCTCAACATTCAGCACCCTTTGTCTTGTACACGCTCTATCATAACTACATTTACTCTGATAAATGTGTTTCCTTATGGTGAAAAGTACAGAAAAGCACCACTCACAAGGTTCATTAGCTTTTATAGGTACAGTTAATAAATGTACAAACACAAAGATACTTCACCCTATGCCTGGTGTCATGCATACAGCATGGTGTCTAAATCTGACACTTTAGCAGTGTTATGAAAACATCAAACTACTGAAGTGAATTATCTCTACTTGTGAGAGAGAGCACAGGCATACAGCAAAGCTAAAGGACACATCGTATGGAAAGATTTGAGAATCGTTGAGAGTAACCAATCGTCATATTGTGTGTAAAATATACGCCTTATGTGTATCAATGTAGGGGGTCCTTGACATGAAATAGGATGAGAACCACTGGTCTACTCTATACAGCAGCATGCCTGAGGTGCAGTACCTCCCAATTTGTTTTTCAATTACATAATAAACCATGATCACCCCCTCCCAAATAATGTACTTGTGAAAGTAGCTGCCGTTGTGAAAATGTTCAGAGCAGAGATTCACTCCTATACGACGTGAATATACTCTGAATGTCCTGTCGCAGTGTGTAGGCTACGTGTCTTAAAACGGATGATATCCCACTGAATGTCCTCTGTTGTCAGAGTGGAGAGAGGGACAGAATCATCCGCATGACCTGCATGTTACAGTATTGTTGGTTTTATACAGCATTGCGGTAAGCAGGTCTCGTTGGCTTGTGCTTAAGAGGGAAGCTGCTGTTTGAGCCCTCTAGAATAAAAACCAAGGCATTCGGACGTGTCACAGACAAAACCTTCCAGTTCCCAATATCAAAACATCGCAACAAATTCAGTAGTCGTGGAGCACATTGTAAATACGTTGTCTCATTTCATACATTCTTGCACATGGTTCAATTGAATGAAATATACACTTTGTACATTAGGCCTACTCATGTAGTCTGCCTTGCTTGCGCTGCAAAATACCCCCCTCCCCCCTTTATACCAGAATACACCACTTTCTGTGTAGCCTGTATGACATCCCGTCTGTTTTCCAGTGTTCTTTTTTTTTATCAAAGATATAAAAACGAGGAGCGCTTTGTGAACAATTGAGGCTGAGTGAAAAATCCTTCAAGAGGTCCTGAGCTGACCCACAATGGCTCCATCGACACATGGGCCGAACATTTGCTACTTCCATTATGGCTCAATTTGCCTGTACCTCACCAATGGAGACAAATATCTCCCTAGAACGGTGTAAGAGGTGGGCATGAAAATGTGACCCAATTCGGTCATTCTGATCAGATGTGCTTGTAGTTTTGAGAGGTGGAACACATAAGTTATATATTAACTTCAAGCATTTATGCATTTGCCAGCTGATTCCAAAATGGGATGTATAGACCTTTGCTATATGACAACATAAACATTCTAAACTGGTCCAAGTTTATTTCCTGTTGCAGAAGCTGACAGGAAACACACTGGGGCTCGGGCTGTCCCCCTAACAACAGACCTCTTCTGAAAAGGTCTATAACCAGCTAAACTATCATCAACGTTTTATTCTTTCTTCACAATTGCACGGTAAACCGATTTGAATGGACCGTGTGCTGTGAAAGAGGAATCTATGACTTTGGTTCACAGTTCATGTGGCATTATGGTGCTTGGCTTCACTGCAATAACCCCCCCCCCCCCCCCCCCTTCATTGACATAATGAGGAAACGGAAATGAGCCCCTTCCCCTATGGACCACGCTCTCTGTTGCTAAGGCAGCTGGATCGGTGTCATGGCAACCGAGCCCGGTTGGATGTTGCTAGAAGATGAGCCGTCTCCCCACGCCCCCTCCATGGATGGTCAGGTCAGGGACCGGATGTCTTGGGAGGGTCCTGATTCTCAGCCAAGTGAAGCTTTTGTCTGAACGCGGTGACATTAAGGATTCACACCAGAGAGCTATGAATATAGATGATCCACACCCAGGGTTTGCAGCTGGCGCATCAGGTGAGCCCCCCCCCATAGATGACCGGAAATTGATTTACAAAAAGGATACATTGAGGTGCTGAGTTCCTCCAGCTTTGGGGATGAAAGAAAAACACAATTAGTTGAGTGTTGTAGCAAAAAACAAAACCTGAGCTAGAAATAGAATCTGATGTTGTGGTAACACAGGTTGAAAACCATTCAACGTGATCATATTACACAAGATTAGATTTGATTCGATTCTATTCCAATTTATTGTCATCATACAGCACAGGTACAGTACAATGAAAAGGAAGTTTGGAATCCAACCAGAGTGCAAAGGTAGCAGTAAAGTACAACAGGAATATACAATGTACAGGATATTAAACTGGGTACAAAATATACAAATTAGTACTACTGAGTGTTAATCGGTGCTAATCCAGAGTTGTAGTATAATATGTACGGTGATACAGGTGTAAAGACAGTATAGTAGTAGTCATACTGTCCAGCAGCGTAACTAGTAAGAGTAGGATATGTACAGATAGTATCTACAGATATGTAAAAGTACATTGTGCAGGTAAATACAGACAGGTGTGGATAGGTACTATATAACTTGGTCAGGTCAGTACTAGAATCAAACTCTTATCATCCTGTAACATAGAGTGGTTCTTTGAAGGAGTGCAATGTACAAAAGCTCTGTTCAAACTATCATGGAAGGAATGTGAATCACTACCCACTTTCAAAAACACTCTCAAAGAACACCTACGGGAGACTGCAATTCGAAACTGGCCCCTGTAAATGTCCTAACCCAACCCCCTCCAATGTACAGTAAATGACCAAGTATGGTTGTCAATATTCCAATGTACAGTTTTGCTTGTACAGTTGTACAGTGTCCCCCACCCCTCCTACCCACCCCCCACCCCACCCAACCAACCACCTCCAATGTATAGTCCCCCCCCAACCCCACCCCACCTACCCAACCTCCTCCAATGTACAGTTTCTACGTCAAATGTATATACTCTCTTTTCTGGACTCTTTTTGTATCACAAACGGTACTGTATTTGCAAATCTGGTATGTCATAAATGTATAGATGTAGCAGTACTGTCTATCTGTATGTCGTGTATGTCATATATGTTATGATGAATTGAAAATGGGGGACCCTGATGTAAACGAGACGAAAGTCTTTCTCTGGTCTGCATGTATTGAGCTGTACTGTACTGTACCCATTCTGCAATCTGTTAATAAAGTTTTCAATCAATCAATCAATCTGGTAACATAGAGTTGCTATTTGACGGAGCTAAATGTACAGACACTCTGTTCAAATCCAAATTAAAAGGGAGAGAAAGTCATTTCACAGCACGTCTGTTTTGAAGCGGAACTATTCTGGCGTGTTCACAGCTACAGAGTATTCTTGGCAGCCCTATCTCTGTAATGAGCTGAAGAGCTTTCACACCACCCTCACACATACCACAGCAATCACACACCAACCCCAGCAGTGGATGACTAGGAAGGAGTAGTCCTCTTAAGTAGCCTACTATACATATCGTACATACTGACCTTCGACGTTTAGCATTTAGACATATTAGTTCCTCAACAAAGAATTTAAAACCGGTTTATGAACGATATCATTTTCATCTCAAGATTGTTTCTTTTCTTTATGTTTTAAGGTTGTTTTTAATGGAATGACTGTTAATTATTATATTGGAGAGGGGGGGGTCAGGGCATGCAACAGCATGTAGGATGTGATCCCTACAGGGCATGGGCCAGACTTGCATTTGTGAATAATACTATGCACCTTGGTATGAGCCAAAATAAAAACAAGAAAAACCTAATAAGAGAGAGAGTGGGTCTGAGCCGTTTTAATGACTGTTTCTCTTGTCTCTAAAATACATGCACTTTTGAACAATAGTCCTTTAAACTACAACATTGAAGTGGTTATCAGGAGTCTGCTACCTAATCTAGTAATGGTTCAGACTGTTTTTATCAACAATGTACTACTTCATCATCCATTCCTTATTATTATTTATTATTATTACGATTATTATTCAAATCGTAGTTACTGTTTCAAATGTTTCTTACATCCCTCTATGACTATTCCTGTTCCTACTTCAAACTATCCACTCACTCCACTCACCTTTTAAAAGTAGAAAAGGACTAGGAATAATTTACTTAAATATTAGAAGTCTATCTCAGAAATTGGATCATAGCAATGTCCTAGTTATGCAGAGTGATCCTGACATCCTGGTCTTTAGTGAATACTGGCTAAATAAAAGTATTAACTCAGATGAAGCTTTAATGTGCTACAGCCTTCATAGAGTAGACAGAGTTGGAAGGGGTAGCTATTTTTGTCAAATCTTTTTTTGTGTCTGTTCTGAATGCTGTCACTAGATCAAGATGTCTTGAGTTTCAGATGGGGCCTACATCTGCGGATCTGGGTTCCATTGATGTCTTGGGGGGATCTTTCTTGTTTTTCTGATGATGAATTAATTATAGTAGGTGATTTTAACCTGAATTGTCTAAACGGTTCATCTGACTATCTTATTTACTAAAAGATGTCTAAGACATTTTAATAATCAAGCCTTTTTAAATTACATTTTTCATAGTGACTTACAATATACAACTGAGATCCATGATTTGCAATTAGCACTGGACTTTTCTTTAATAAAAACCTTTATTTAGATGATTGATTAGCATGCGCCTTTCAAAGAACGTAGAATTAAAGAGAAAGGAACAGTGCCTGGTCTGGAGCCAGACGCCCCGGTGATCCCGGTTGATGACGTTGGTTATCATTCAGACAGCTTAGGAACAAATGCTCCTCGGCTGTGAGAAAAGCCAAAACAAATGTAATAACTAGCTCTTATTCAAACCCGGGGAAATTCTGGAAAGTAGTAGTAGACAAAACCAAAACCACTAATACCTTATCTACACGTGTTAAAGTAGATAACTGTGTGATCTCTGATCGGAACGAAATGTATCTTGCCTTTAACAGGCACTTCACCAAGGCTGGTCATTTATTGGATAGAAACTATACAGGGCCCCCTCTTGTTGATGCTGTTACTGATTATTCCCGACCCGTGATCTCTCATTTCTCCTTCCAGCCCTTTACACTCATTGATGCACTTGATGCCTTGAAATGCCTAAGTGATTTTTTTTCTTTTTTTTTACATTTTTTCTTTTTCTTTTTTTAAACTTGCTTCCCCAGTTATTACTAAACACTAAACAGTTCATATTTAATCTCTCCATTGGTAGGGGGAGTTTTCCTCTAGTTTGGAAATCTGCCAGAGTGATTCCCTGCACAAAGGAGGTGATAGGGATGAATTGCACAACTATCGTCCTATTTCTAGGCTTCTTGAGACCTTGGTAAATAATCAACTCAAGTTGTTTTTCCTCTCAAATCACTCAACACTAAGTCCACATCAGTCTGGATTCGGAGCCAATAACAGCAATAAGTAAATAGATCCAGCTTTCCTGTGATTAGTAGAACAGATTGTGGAAGCTGTTTTCTTATCGATGTTGTACTATGGAGATTTATGGGCATGCTGTGGCTTCAACTCTTAAACCACTGGACTCTGTCTGTCATTCTGCCCTCAGATCTATTACTGGTGACTTTTGATTGATTGAATTGATTGATTGAAGAATGGATACAATACACTACAGTACAGCTCAATACACACAATTGTTAAGGGGATGCAGACCAGAGAGACTTTCGTCTTGTTTACATCAGGGTCCCCCATTTTCAATTCATCATAACATATATGACATACATGACATACAGATAGACCGTACTGCTACATTTATGACATACCATATTTACAAATACAGTACTGTTTGTGATACAAAAAGAGTTAAAAAAAATAGTATATGGGTGGCTGATTGGCGCAGTTGGCAAGACACTCGCCACTAACGCAGGAGACGCTGGGTTCGAGCCCAGCTCTCGGCGTTGCTACCGGCTGGCCGGTCGTTCATACTAACACAATTGCCAAGTGTTAAGACATTTACATTTACATTTAGTCATTTAGCTGACGCTTTTATCCAAAGCGACTTACAAGTTCTGTACGACAAGCCATCAGGAAGGGCACAACTCTATCAGCTGAGCAACAATGTTCATCAAAGTGTTGAGTGCTACAGTGTAGGTTAGTTTATTAGGACAAGTGCATGACAGTACGGTTAGTTAGGGTTAGATTTTTTATTTTTATTTTTATTTTTTTAATTCAGATAATGGTTGAAGAAGTGCGTCTTTAGTCGACGGCGAAATATTGGACGTGATTCGGCTGTCCTAACTGGGGTGGGTAGTTCATTCCACCATTGTGGGGCAAGGACTGAGAATAGGCGACTTCTCTTTGATGACCCTCCCGGAGCTTGGATAGGAGTAGGTCTGAGGCGGCCAGAAGATGCAGAGCGTAGGGGTCTTGAGGGTGTGTAGTTAGAGACCATTGACCGGAGGTAGGCGGGAGCGGTTCCCTTTGCCGCACGGTATGCTAGGTCGAGGGCCTTGAAGCGGATTCGTGCAGCAATGGGGAGCCAGTGCAGGTCCCTAAGAAGTGGGGTGACATGGGCCGACTTCGGTAGGTTTGAGATCAGGCGGGCCGCTGCGTTCTGAATGAGTTGAAGAGGCTTAGTGGCAGTGGCCGGGAGGCCAGCGAGCAGTGCGTTGCAGTAGTCGAGGCGGGAGATGACTGTTGATTGGACGAGGAGTTGGGTGGCTTCTTTTGTCAGGAAGGGGCGGATCCTTCTGACGTTGCTCAGGAGGAATCGGCAGGTTCTGGTCGTCGCTGCGATGTGAGCAGAGAAGTTCAACTGGTCGTCGAGGACAACACCAAGGTTCTTGGCGGTCGGGGACGCAGTCACAGCTGCATTCTCGACTGTGAGAGACTGTAAGAGGGTGGGAAAGCCGTGGGTGGGGATTGGACATTGTGGATAGCGACTCCTACAGGTCGGTTTGGTGACGTCGGTGCGACGGAAGCAGGAAGTAGCGGGGGCAGCGTGAGCCTCCCACTGAGAGCTCGAGCTGCTGCGGTGAAAAGATGCAACAGGCTGCCTCCTCGTGTACCGGAGGGGACACGTGATGCAATGTCCTCACTACAACCGACCAGTGGGAGGCATAGTCTAGCAACGTTCAAGACAGGGGAGGGAAGAATTTGATAATACGAAATTGGGATGGGAGAAAAAGACAAATGGGGAGAAAAAGTGGATATAAAAAAAAGAAAAAAATAGTATATACATTTGACAAAGAAACTGTACATTGGACGAGGTGGGGTGGGGCTGTACATTGGAGGTGGTTGGGTGGGTGTGGTGGGGGGGGTAGGCGGGGTGGGGGGGTAACTGTACATTGGATTATCTACGAAACCGGTATGATACCCACCACTGTGTCCTTTATGAAAAGGTTGGATGGCCTTCTCTAATTGAATGGTGTAACTATCATTGGTATTTGTTTCTTTTTAAAGCCCTTATTGGTAAGCGTCCCCCTTACATCACAACACTGTTGGGATGGAATCTTGTAACCTATTCTACACGTTCAACCATCTGTAGTGTGGTAGTGAAAGGGTTAACCTTCTGTAGTGTGGTTGTGAAAGGGTTAACCCCTTTGTCGTGTGGCAGTGAAAGGGTTAACCTTCTGTATTGTCGCAGTGAAAGGGTTAACCCTTTGGTAGTGTGGTAGTGAAAGGGTTAACCACACACACACCCACAAGCCACTGAAATACGCCTGTGTCTCCTGTAGCCCATGTCCTGTGTCTTCAAACAGTAGCCATCCCTCAGAGCTAGCAAGGCGAACAGTAGCCATCCCTCAGAGCTAGCAAGGCGAACAGTAGCCATCTCTCAAAGCTAGCAAGGCGAACAGTAGCCATCCCTCAGAGCTAGCAAGGCGAACAGTAGCCATCCCTCAGAGCTAGCAAGGCGAACAGTAGCCATCCATGGGAGCTAGTAAGGCGAACAGTAGCCATCCCTCAGAGCTAGCAAGGCGAACAGTAGCCATCCCTCAGAGCTAGCAAGGCGAACAGTAGCCATCCCTGGGAGCTAGTAAGGCGAACAGTAGCCATCCCTCAGAGCTAGCAAGGCGAACAGTAGCCATCCCTCAGAGCTAGCAAGGCGAACAGTAGCCATCCCTGGGAGCTAGTAAGGCGAACAGTAGCCATCCCTCAGAGCTAGCAAGAGTTAGACATCATACAGTCCTTTACGCTTCCCTTTCTTTCACTTACGTTGCAGAGCAGGTGCTCCAGGTTGTGGTCGGAGGCACACTTCCTCTGGTCCTCCGACAGCTCCTCCACGTGGCTGTCCAGGCTGAAGTGGAGCCGCGCCAGCTTCTCCTGCATCTCCCTCACGTGCTCCAGCTGCTCGAAGGAGCACACCTTGCCTAGAAAGGACAGCTTTTAGCCAGACAGGCCTGGATTTATATCTATGCTCAGTCAGTTACTAGAGCAGGGGTTACCAACCTTTAAAGAGTATTTATTCTGTAACAATATCTGAAATAAAAATGATTAAGTACATTTAAAATAAACCGAAAAAAATCAACGCACTACTATGCACTTGTGTAACACTCAAGCTTGTTACTATTTGATGAACAATACCACTGACCCTTAGTTGCCAGAGAGGTACCTCTCTTGCTGACTTGTTCACAATTTGTAAGTCGCTTTGGATAAGTGTCAGCTAAATGACTAAATGTAAATGTCACCACAAAATGATTAAATGTATAACATGTGTGCGTCTATAACACCTACAGTACAACGGCACTGTAACTAAATCGACGGAAAGTCAAAAGAGAAAAGTTTCCATTGTGACAGCTGGACACAAATAGCGCCACCACGACTATTCGATTTATTTTCTGTCCAATGTGTTTGAGCCACTATTCACCTGGCTTTCTTTTCAGGCAGTAACTGAATATTCCCAGTGTGGTCCCTGGCTTTGCCAAGGTCGTCTTACCGAAGGCCTGGAGTTTGCCGGAGTGAAAGTCGTTGAGCAGGTTGAGGAGCCCTCCCTCCATCTCTCTAACGTCGGAGACGTCTGTGAGGAAGGAGTGCTGCAGAGGGGAAGACTGAGCCACCTTGCTGGGCCCCGCCGGCTGGGGGGCCCGGGGCTTCTCTTTGTGGGGCCTGAGAGACACACGTCGAGAGGCAGAAAACATCAGACTCATGACAACACGATAGTAACGTCTGGCAACATTCCACTCGCTCCGTCTCACATACGATATTCATTACAATTGAAGTGGAAATGCAGGAGTGGAATGAAAATGTACAAGTCGATACTAAAACTAGTTGACAATGACATACTGTATCTACACATGAACGAGTGTTGTGACAACTTTTCACACGTCATTAATGTTTTCCTTTAAGGGCTTTTCGGGCATCATTATTGTTGGCCCTTTAAGGGCTTTTCGAGCATCATTATTGATGGCCCTTTAAGGGCTTTTCGAGCATCATTATTGATGGCCCTTTAAGGGCTTTTCGGGCATCATTATTGTTGGCCCTTTAAGGGCTTTTCGAGCATCATTATTGTTGGCCCTTTAAGGGCTTTTCGAGCATCATTATTGATGGCCCTTTAAGGGCTTTTCGAGCATCATTATTGATGGCCCTTTAAGGGCTTTTCGATCATCATTATTGATGGCCCTTTAAGGGCTTTTCGGGCATCATTATTGTTGGCCCTTTAAGGGCTTTTCGAGCATCATTATTGATGGCCCTTTAAGGGCTTTTCGAGCATCATTATTGATGGCCCTTTAAGGGCTTTTCGAGCATCATTATTGATGGCCCTTTAAGGGCTTTTCGAGCATCATTATTGATGGCCCTTTAAGGGCTTTTCGAGCATCATTATTGTTGGCCCTTTAAGGGCTTTTCGAGCATCATTATTGTTGGCCCTTTAAGGGCTTTTCGAGCATCATTATTGATGGCCCTTTAAGGGCTTTTCGATCATCATTATTGATGGCCCTTTAAGGGCTTTTCGAGCATCATTGATGGCCCTTTAAGGGCTTTTCGAGCATCATTATTGTTGGCCCTTTAAGGGCTTTTCGAGCATCATTATTGATGGCCCTTTAAGGGCTTTTCGAGCATCATTATTGATGGCCCTTTAAGGGCTTTTCGAGCATCATTATTGATGGCCCTTTAAGGGCTTTTCGAGCATCATTATTGTTGGCCCTTTAAGGGCTTTTCGAGCATCATTATTGTTGGCCCTTTAAGGGCTTTTCGAGCATCATTATTGATGGCCCTTTAAGGGCTTTTCGGGCAACATTATTGTTGGCCCTTTAAGGGCTTTTCGGGCAGCTGTTGTTACTTGTCCTTTAAGTCTTAGTTATTATTATGATATTGTCATCGTCCTGGAGACACAGACCTGGTGACCTTCGGCGGAGCCGCGACTGTGCCGAGCACCTCTTTGGATTGTCCCGGCGCCCCGATGGACCTCTTATACTTCCCTCGGTTCTTGGGAGACGGAGGCTGAGGCAGGCCGAGGGAGAAGGTGGCACTCTTGCTGGCGGGGAGGACGGGGAGCTTCCGGGGGTTGATGGGGGGAGGAGGGGGCTGGGGGAGGGAGACCTTGGGGCTCCGTTTCTTGCGTTTGTCCTCCATGGGTGCAGCAGCCCTGTTGGGAAGAAGAGGAGACAGACGGGCGATGCCTGGCGGGCGTTCAGGATGTCCTGAAATAACAAAGGTAGGAACTTCAGAGCCAGCAACCCCCCCCCCCCCCCCCCCCCTCCTCTCTCAATCCTTAACAAACGTCCTGACCGTAGAGGCACTGGACTGGAGGGTATATACAGACTATAGGTGAGTCTGCAGAAAACTGTGCCAAACTTAAGATGCCTCTTCCACACAGCAGCATTTATACAAGCATCGCTGTTTTAATGGTATCCCCCCAAACCTTCTTATTCCAAACAGCAATTTAGCAACATTATCACCAGCATGAAAATATGACAAACAAATTGGGTATGAGCCTGCCAATTATTTCCCTTCTAAGCTTTACTATTTTGCATGAGGATCTGTATCTCAGAGGTCTGTTAATCTTCCAAGGTGAATATGACAGATATGACTGGGGGGGGGGGGGGGGGTTGTGGGAAACAAACTATCCTATTTATAGACTTAGACTATAGCCTAATTAGGGCAAGACATGAGCCAATCTGACAGGTCCTGAACTGCAGTTTAAACAACGCGCCATGTAGGCCGACTACACAAACCCAAAGATACTATTCTACATACATATGGCAAGACTAAATAGTAATAGGCATATACTTTGTAGAACAGTCAATTATACACAAATAGACCCACATTGCAGTGCGATGTTTTAAGGTCAAACACTTGAGACAGGATGTCTGAGTGAGTCGCCGTAGCCAATAATCTAACGGGACAGTGTTATTGGACCAGACAAGGGGACCGCATTAAGTCCAACACAGCGCATCATGTTTATTCTAGGACACTTGGCCTACATGAGGCATCTTCACATACAGTGATAATTGGAAGTCGTAATATTATCAAAATATAGCAATCATCACATAATAATGTATGTGCAACACTGAACAAGAATCAAAGGGGGTCTCCGTCCAAAGATGGCTACTATACCACAATGCGAACTTTCCAAGCTTAAATCAATTCTTTATCCAGAATATTGGAGCAAAACCGAAATAAGAATAATTTATGTATTTAAGTCACGGAGCATCTCAAGTGACTCGTGTAGATTGAATGAATAGCGTTCATAACAGATGACAATAATACTTACCGAATGAATTACAGTACGCACAAACAACAAGCCCAGTGATCACTGGGTCACTTTTCTCTTCCTTGGACTAACATTTATATATTCACCGTAAAAGCATTCAACGTTAAAAATCCATCTATATGGAATTTCTACCTCTTTCACGTAACATTTACCCCCAGAAATCCCCTAACGAAATCTAAAGCGCGGCATCAGTGCCCTCGGCTGAGCGGAGCTCGTCTTTATCCTGTTCTTAAAGGGCCAGTGCATGATGCTCGGTACCAGGGATGGACTGGGCGGGGGCGTTGGTCTAATTGTTTTGTTTATTCAGTGACTTGTCAGGAAGGCCTGGATCTAACGCATGTATGCTTCCGCGTTCGCGTTTTGCGCTCTGATTGGCCACTGACGTTTCTGGTCGCGCCAATCGTGTGACGGCAAGTTCTTTCGCCGGTTAAGCTTAGGCACTCTTTCGAAGTTGGTTAAGGTTAGTTTGTCTTAGAGCAGGGCGATAGAACGCCAGCCCTGATTCCAAACTCTAACCTTAACCAACTTCGAAAGAGTCGCCTAAGCTTAACCAGTGATAAACTAGGCGTTAGGTAGTTTGCTGTTGGTCGAGGCGGAAATGGGCACATCACGCGATTGGGCGTGCATGTCACATGACCAGAAACGTCAGTGGCCAATCAGATCACACCAGAAACGGCAGTGGCCAATCATATTCGCAAAACGCAAACGCGGAAGCAAACATGCGTTAGGATAAGAATAGACGCGGCCTGGATGCCTAAATTCTTATCCCGATTCCTAACCCATGTTTGCTTCCGCTTCCGCGTTTTGCACTGATTGGCCACTGACGTTTCTGGTCGCGCCTATCGTGTGACGGCAAGTTCTTTCGCCGGTTAAGCTTAGGCACTCTTTCGAAGTTGGTTAAGGTTAGTTTGTCTTAGAGCAGGGCGATATCGTGTGATGGCAAGTTCTTTCGCCTTTCGAAGTTGGTTAAGGTTAGTGTGGATCGTAGGCGTTAGATAGTTTGCTGCTGGTCGAGGCGGAAATGGTCGCGTCACGCGATTGGGCGCACATTTCAAGATTCAAGATTCAAGAGTTTTAATTGTCACGGCATACAGGTATACAATGAAATGCGGCTGGTCACATGTCACATGACCAGAAACGTCAGTGGCCAATCAGATCGCAAACATGCAAACATGGGTTAGGATAAGAATAGACGCGGCCTGGATGCATGATTTTTAAACGTAGCCTATGTGTGCGAAGACGCTCTCTGATTGGCTAGCCGCGTACAGCTAAGACCCTCTCTGATTGGTTTAGCGCCGAAGGGTCTCTTCCGCCTAACCCTAACCTTAACCGGTCCCTAACCCTAACTCTAAGTTACTAAGTATAACCAACTTCGAAAGAGGGCCAAAGCATAACCACTTTGAAGCAGAGAATATATATGTACAAGGCGGAAGAGACCCTTCGGCGCTAAAGAAATCAGAGAGGGTCTTCGCTGTACGCGGCTAGCCAATCAGTTACACAGTTACGCACACATAGGCTACGAAAAAAAATCACGCATTCAGGATACACTGCTTAATGCAGCCATGATGCTATACTAGCTTCCTGCCATCTAAATGTTTTGTAAGAAGACACCGTTGTGAGATTACGTAGTTTAGAATACTATCTGAATCTGGACAGGCTCATTGGTGAAGCTGTCCCATGGTTAATTTTTCATTTGGTGTCAAATGACAAAGATCTGGCTTTGCTTTAATTGCAAATAGTTAGGTTATGCTGATAAATAACCTACTTATTTACTTACAACATTTGTACTTATTTGCCTAATTTCTGTATTAAGTCAATATAATTATATTCCAATTAGGGCTTCAGTATAACATGAAAATGCACAACATGTAATTTCCTTGTGCCTCCAACTCGGGAGTTCAAAGTTCACAAAAGATAGGCATTATTGCTCAAGTACTGGAGATAGGAGATGAAGTAAGCTCAGAGAGAGATGGGGGCCTCTTGTGGCTAGAACACGTAAAGACATGTATGTTGTTGTATAAAAAAAAACACAAACAAACTTTTAAAGTAATACAAAAATATGGTTCTTCTTTATTATGGCAGATCAGAACAAAAAAAAACAACAGTGACACAAAATGCAGTTGTAGAAAAAATACAAAGCTCTCATGTATGTTTCTTTCTTGTTCCATGGTTTGAATTTGCAACAAAATAACTTATGTCTCCTTAACTGATCTTCTGGTCGGACGAGCTGTTTGAGTATGAGTAGGCCTTGCCCAGGACTATCCTGTCTCTTAGGAGCTTGAAGAAAGCATAGTAGTTGCTGAAGAGTATCAACGCCAGGGATATGGTCTGGTGCCACTTTTCAGAACATATCAACGAGTAGAGCTGGTAGAATATCATGGCCCCCTCCAGGATGATGAGTATGTTCAGTATTCGTAAGGGCTTGTTGAAGAAGAACTGGAGGACGAGAGAAAGGAGATACGCTTTTGTCAATGATCCAAAAAAAAAAACAAAGGGGCGTGTAAAGTTTCATAAACTATAATGTTCTCTGGTATTTAGATGGGGGGGCTCTGTGTCGGTACAGGCTCCCATTCCATCCAGGCACCAACACGCCTGACACAATTAATCGTAGTCTTCAAAAGCAAACCTTTGATGACTAAATCCTATGTGCTGCTGTGAGATTAAAGTGAGAGCTCTGCAGTGGAAGTAGTCCTCTGCACTGGGCTGCACCGCCAGCTATGCGTAGGTTCTCTCCCAGGTTCGGGTGTCATGTCGACACTAGAGGCTTAGTAACTACTAGTTTGTTTGTAACTAAATCGGCGACTAAAATCGATAGCACCGTGATTATTTAGGGCTAACTAATTACTTAGGGGCTAATAAACTTTCAAAAGATAAGAGTTCCATCGTCATGATTATTGCACGCATCAGCTTGCTGGCTGGCATGAGCCACTTGTAATAATAATAATAATAAACTTTATTTGTATAGCACCTTTCATACAATAATTGCAGCTCAAAGTGCTTCACAGCAGTAATGTAGACATAAAATAGACATAGGCATAACATTTGCATAGAATTGGCATGATTCAGAGAATTTACATTAACACTTTCAGCGCCAATCGCGTAAAAAAAGTCAGGTTATCTCGCCAACGGTTGAGCACCAAAACCAGAGAAAAGTCGGGTTTTCGATCGTTCATCGTTTTTTCTTTTATTCGATTTTAATATTCTATAGTCTCACCGACCTCGGTGTATCATTGAGACCTCGAGAATGCAATGCCGGCCGAATCCTGCTAGGTGGCAGTATCGCCTACCCTTTGAAACCTTATTTCCCACTGTGTGTTACATTTTATATGGACCGGGCGGAGAAATGGTACCCGGGCAAGTGAAAGGCTTCATTCGAGCCACTTGGAATGCGTCCAGCACACTTGATGCATAGTTTGTCCCATTTCATGTCAGGGACACGATGGACATCAATACTGGAAATCGTGATCAGACAATTGGAATATTCATTTTGGAATACCTCCTAGTAAAGGTAAGGACTGACTATATGACATCAATCCTACTTTGATCCTACAATTTCACATTGATCACAACGATTATGTAACATACTCAAACGTATGCCATTGCTGATGATCAGAGTATCACAAAACGACCCCCCCCCTTTGATGCCTTCATGATGAAACATAATACCTATTATACACCTTTGATTTGGAAATAGTATCGTGTCCAGGCGAGCAACGTGAACGACTTTAGCAAAATGCACATAGCAAACGTATATACATGAAAAAAATAATACTCCATAGCTATAATATAGAATATAGATATAGCTCTGCAAACATCGTGACGCACGTGAAAATGCCTATCTTTTACAGCGTGGCCCATTGACCACAGGGATGGGGATAGACGCTGGCGCTGAATGAGTTAAAAACCACCCACATTTATTTGCATGTCATTCAAATCTATACAAATATATATATATTTTTTTATCCACTTCTCCCATTTCTATTTTTCTCCCATCCCAATTTCGTATCATCCAATTCAACCCTCCCCTGTCTCGAACGCTGTTTCTTGCCTCCCACAAGCCGGCTGCAATGTGGACTAAGTCATACATAGCACGAGTCCCCTCCGATACTCGAGGTAACAGCAGTCGCATTTTTTTTTTTTTTTTAACTTCATTTTTTAGCGTTTATCACTTTTTCTGGTCAAGCATGACCGACAGAAACAGGTTGAATAGGATGTAGAGTAGGGGAAGACACTCTGAGAAAATACGGCGAGTCCGGGAGTCGAACTCGTGTACCCCAGATCCGTGACGAGCACGGTTGTCCCCGACGCCGAAATAGCGCCGAGATACGCGGTGAGCTACGGGAGCTCGCCGCAGTTGCATCTTTTCACCTGCGCGGCGCGATCTTTCAGCGTCAGGGGTCTGCGCTTTGGAGGGGCGCCGCCCCCATCGCTTCCTGATTCTACTGCGCAGGCGCACCAACCGACCTGTAGGAGTCGCTGTCCACAACGCCCGATCCCCACCCATCAGTTTCCCACCCCCTAATACTGCCAATGTGTATTAGTACGGACGACCAGCTAAACTGAAAGCAATGTGGAGCGCTGGGCTCGAACAGGCGAACCCAGCGTCTCCAGTATTCGTGGTGAGCGCCTTGCCCACTGCACCACGTAGCCGCCCCTATACAAATATATATTGTAATAGATTTGACTTATTGATTATGATAGATTTGTCATTAAAATCTATAAAAGACTATTTGCAGGTTTCTGACTTTTTGATTATGATGGATTTAGATTAGATTAGATTAGATTCTTTAATGACCACCCAGCCAGGCTGGTGGAATTTGTTTTCAGTGCAGCATTGTTACAGCATTGTTCCAACATAGAACATATAACATCACTCACAATACATACATATTACATGCAGTTAAATACATAAATACATAATTACAAAGACCACAATATCATAGTTTATGTCCATGTCCATAGCAACAGAGGTGGGGGGGGTTGCTACAGGGAGTTCAGTGTCCGTATGGCAGTGGGGAAGAAGCTGTTTTTAAAGCGGGATGTTTTGGTGGTCAGAGATCTGTAGCGCCTCCCGGAGGGCAGCAGCTGGAAGATGTGGTGTGCTGGGTAAGTGGGGTCAGAGATAATTTGTCTAGCTCTTCTTATTGTGCTTTAGCGGTGGAGCGATTCGAGTGATGGGAGGGGGGTGCGGATTATTTTGGAGGATTTATTGATTATTCTTTGGAGTTTGTTTTTGGAGTGAATGTCGGGACTGCTGTACCAAACTGTTATGGAGAAGGTGAGGATGCTTTGAATGATGGCCTGGTAGAAACGGAGCAGGAGATGTTTTCTGATTCTGTATTTTTTGAGCTGGCGGAGGAAGAAGAGTCTTTGATTGGCTTTTTTGTGGATGTGGTCTGTGTTGGTTTTCCATTTGAGGTTATTGCTTATGTGGGTGCCGAGAAATTTGTAGGAGTCTGTGGTGATTATGGGTTTGCCGGAGATGGATATGGGGGTTTTGGGGTTTGGCTGGCGTCTGAAGTCGATGATGAGTTCTTGGGTTTTTGATGAGTTGAGGAGGAGGTTATTGTCTGTGCACCAGGTGATTGTGTGGTTGATCTGTGTACGGTATTGTTTCATTGTTGTCTGTGATGAGGCCTATAAGGGTTGTGTCGTCTGCATATTTGTAGATTTTGATGGAGTTGTGGAGGGATATGAGCAGGTTGGTGTATAGGGAGAAAAGCCAGGGTGAAAGGACGCAGCCTTGGGGGGCTCCCGTGCTGAGATATAGAGGGTGGGATGTGATGTTGTTTATTTCTGTCATTAAAATCTATAAAAGCAAAGCACATTGGGCGGCTACGTGGCGTAGTGGGCAAGGCGCTCGCCACGAATGCGGAGACGCTGGCTCCACATTGCTTTCAGTTTAGCTGGTCGTTCATACTAATACACATTGGCCGTATTAGGGGGTGGAAAACTGATGGGTGGGGATCGGGCGTTGTGGACAGCGACTCCTACAGGTCGGTTGGTGCGCCTGCGCAGTAGAATCAGGAAGTGTCGGGGGCAGCGTGAGCCTCCCACGCGTTACTCCTCGCCACTGAGAGATCGAGCTGCGCAGGTGAAAAGATGCAACTGCTGTTACCTCAAGTACCGGAGGGGACTTGTGCTATGTATGACTTAGTCCACATTGCAGCCAGCTTGTGGGAGGCAAGAAACAGCGTTCGTGACAGGGGAGGGTGGAATTGGATGATACGAAATTGGGATGGGAGAAAAATGTAGAAAAATGGGAGAAAAAGTGAAAAAAAAAAAAAAAGCAAAGAACATTGTAGTGAGCTAGATCGATATTGAAATATCACATCAATGAGGTCTCTAATGGATTACCTTGTTGCAAAATGGTATGCAATTAATGAAAAAATTATGTGTGGAAGGAAAGATATTGCTTTACCGTTAGCAAGTATAATCCTGTGACATTGTATAATTTTCATCGACCCTATGGCATGTGTGACTAGTCGTTCCCTTCGGGAGTTACGTTGCAACCTATCTTCGCAGTGCGACTGCTTTTATTCTAGAAATGGATAAATCACAGCTTAGTAATAATTCACGTATAACTAGGCCCAGTTTGAACTTGCACGCGGCTCACTGCGGGTGTTATTGATTTACAGCAGAGTTGTACAGGGGCCCTGTCTGCTCAGCTGGCGATACTCACATAGAAGCGATAGTGGGACACGTCCGATGGGACGGCCACGTTATAGTGGCCCATGGCCTTGTACACGTTCTTATTGTGTTTAACCAGGACTCCCTGGGGCCACATGTACTCTTCTGTCCAACTGTGGGAGGAGAGGAAGCAGAGAGAGGAGGTTAGTTTAAACCTGAGCAGAACTCAGACCTGTTGATGAGAGATGACAGCGTGCACCAATCGGATACAGTGATAGTGTTGCTTTCAGTGCCGATCCGGTTCCCCAAGAGCTCATGCTTGAATCGGCTAATTGCAGAAAAATAAGATTTTTTTTAAAGAATCAACTCTATTTTTCTATAATGATCAGGCAAAATACTGATTGATTCAGACTGGCATCTCATTAATTGGAGCTTCTCCTGGATGCAATTCAATCAGTCAGTGTAACCGTGCAACAATCAACTTCAAAAGTTGGGTGTATAAAGTGTGCATTTTGGTAGATCTACCAAAGCCCACCTTTCACACTGCCGTTGATGTTGAAAAGGGTTGGAAACACACTCCATGCAACGTGAAAGTCTCTAGGCATAGCTAATTCACCCTTGAGAAAACCACAGCACCCTTTTCTTTTGTCTAACGTTACTGTATTAGTCTGTCTGAAAGCCATTCGATGCGTGCAACAATCAAAAGCACCCGGGATTTAATAGCAAGCACACCCAACTGAATGTGGAGGTTCGACACACAGGGCTTGTAGTGGAGCGTTTTCAGAGCGTACGAGTGTAAAAAGCCACGTGGTATTCACAAGGGTGAATTCTCTATGTCTAGCATTGCAACCTTCAACCCTTTTTCCTTTTCAACATCAATGGCAGCGTGAATAGCGTTTAGTAAGGTGAGCCCAGATCTACTAAAACATACACCGTATACAATCTCTGGCAGTGGCGAGAAGCCGAGAAGTCAAAATTACATTTGTATGTAGGGCTGCTTGATTATGGCAAATTTGAGCGCACCGCTGTGAAGGAAGGGTGCACTGCGTTTACAACACAAGACAAAATGAGAGCAACACATGGCATGCTGCTGTCACGATCGGAGCTCAAGTCTGCCAGATGAGGAGCAATCAGCGCGGCTGCAAGAGATCACCTCATCAAGCGTTCCCTACTTCAACTGGCAGATCCCGTCATCCGACGTCGCAGTGTTAAACTGCCTACCGAGGTACGACGACGCTACCTGAAGACCAGCTGTAACTACCCCCGTTTATGCTTTCCCTAACCTTGTTTCTTGTGCCCCAGGACTTCACTCCAGCGCCCTTCCACCCTGACGTCTCGAGCCCCAGCGTCCTTCCACCCTGATGTCTCAAGCCAAGCAAAGAGGACTAGGGATGCCCCGATCGATCGGCCACCGATCGTTATCGGCCGATACTCAGTATAAATATGCAATCTGTGAATTCCGATAATTAGTCATATTCGCCGATAGCGGAAACCGATCAAGCGAAGCTCTCACTCGCTGTCTGTCTCAGACACACACGACCTGCAAACTGCCGCTGCTCCTCCTCCCTAGCCCCGCCCGCCCCTGTGTAGAGTTTGTAAACAAAGAGGTGCGGCTCCTCTGCTCGAGTCTGTAGTGCACTGCATTCGACCTGCGCTAACGTTAGCTACCTAGCTATCGTTACTGTTTAAACAAAATTACCCAGTCAACTATTCACGTTTAGTAGGCATTGTCTAACGGTATTTAGCCGGCTAGCTACCGATAGCTCCTGATATCAACAAATGATCCAGAAAGTCTAGTAGTTCATGTTCATACCTCAGTTAGCTTGCGTTAGCTGACGTTCGTTTACTGTTCAAAACGAAATGTCCCATTGAACTAAAGTTCTGTCTTAACGTCATCTAGCCGGCTAGCAGTAGCTACAGATAGCTCTTGATATCAATGTCTTATAACATTGATTTAATGCGTATTCGAGCTGAGGGCTTGCTGAATGTGAAATGACCAAAGCACTTAACGTTACCAATGGGGTCCCGCTGCAGCGCCGGAGAATCCTTTTTGGAGCTGGGCTACTAGAGTACACACAGACAGTGGAGCTGTTTGCAGATAGTGAGCATTTTGACTTGTTGCGTGGTGGCGATGTCTCGCAGATAATACAAGTACAAGTCTAATTATATAATATATATATTTTATAAAAAAAAAAAATTTATATAAAATAAATTTTAATTTCTTTTTAATCAAAAACAATCGGTATCGGATCGGTATCGGCCGATATGGCTCACAACGATCGGTGATCGGTATCGGTGGCAAAAAACGTGATCGGGGCATCCCTAAAGAGGACTCCTGCTCGCTCTCAAGCGCAAGACCTGTGTCCTCTCTCTCTCGCTGCCGACAGCTGCACTGAAGTGCACCTGCTCTCATTCGTCTCCCCCCCAAGAACATTATAACCTCCGTGTTGTTCACACGGAGGTTATAATGGGAAGAATAATTAAAGAACCCTATTGGGCTCCGCAAGAACCCCATCCTCACAGAACACTGCGACCATGATGTCGGACTCAGCAGCACAGGAGGCCGGTGAATGGAGCACCAGCATCCAGGCCGCCGTCAGCGGACACGCCAGTCTGGTAAATCAACACTCACAGATACTGGATGAGACTATTGCCCAACTCAGCGCTCTCACTCTCAGCGCCGCGGAGCAAGACAAACGATTAGAGCGTTTCGAAGCATATTTAACAGCCCAGCCAATTCCGCCTGCTGTCTCTCCACTCGTGGTATCCCCACCTGTAGTATCCCAGTCCCGGGAACCTCACGTACCCTCGCCAGAGCGTTACGACGGAAACGTTGCCAAATGTCGTGCCTTCCTCTTCCAATGCTCTTTAGTGTTTGGGCAACAACCTCTAACATTCCAGAGCGACAAATCCAAAATATCCTACCTGTCGTCTGGTTTGCTGACCCATACCATAGTGCCTCGCGCATCTACGCGGCCGACCCAGGTTCGATCCCAGCACCCAACGTTATTTGTCGCATGTCCTCCCCGCCTCTCCTCCAGTTCGTCCTCTCCTCTGTCGGTCCTGCATGACCAAGAAAAAGCTGTGTGAGTGGAATGCTCACTTCAGTAATTCCCCCCTCTGCAATTCGTACTCCGGGTACATCGCTGACATGCAAAAGGTCTTCGACCATCCTCCCGGTGGTTCGGATAGAACGGCCGCCTTGTTTACCATCCACCAAGGACACCGTAGTGTGAGCGAGTACGCCATCGAATTCCGTATTCTGGCAGCGGGTTCCCAGTGGAATGATGAACCATTACGCGGAGCCTTTCGCCAGGGCCTCAGCGAAGTTCTAAAGGACGAATTGACGTCGAAGGAGAAGCCTACTTCCCTTGACAACTTGATGAACTTAGCCAGAGATCTGGACACGCATCACCGGGAACGCCGCCGTGAAAAGGCCAGCACCGTCAACAGTGTCCCGCTGCAGAGCCGCTGAGCAGGAGCGCCCCGTTAATAGTGTCCCGCTGCAGAACCGCAGAACCGACGATTCGGAGCCCATGGACCTCGACCGCTCTCGCCTTCCTCTCCGCGAACGCCGTCACAGACTCAGGTCAGGGGCATGTCTGTACTGCGGGCAACTAGGCCACTCCATCGCCTCATGTTCGGTTCGCCCAAACGACGGGGCTCGACTGTGACGCTGGGCACATGCACGAGCCTTAAATTTGTTCCCAGTTCCGGTCCGAATATGCAATTCAGTGCCACGCTTTACCACAACGGTCAATCCCTCCCTCTGTCCGCACTGGTCGACTCGGGCGCAGACGAAAACTTTATCGACGCTGGGGTAGTGTCCCACTACCACATTGCCACCGACGCCTTACCCATTCCCCGAGATGCCCAAGGACTAAACGGGAAGTTGCTCTCGCAAATAACACGCCACACCACGCCTCCAACTCTCCGGGAATCATAGCGAGGAGATCCGTTTTCACGTCACTGTTTCCCCCCATAACCCAATCGTTCTAGGCATGCCTTGGCTAAAGCTACACAACCCTGTAATAAATTGGCCAACGGGCTCAGTCACGAGCTGGAGTGCTCACTGTCACGCCTCTGGTCTCCGGTCGGCGCGGTCACCACTGGGGGACACTGGTTCTCCCGTTCCCAACGAACCTGTTGACCTTTCGACTGTTCCTCCAATTTACCACAACCTAGAGGCTGTGTTTAGCAAACAACAAGCTCTCTCCCTACCTCCTCATCGCCAGTACGACTGTGCTATAGACCTGCTCCCGGGAGCCCCGCTCCCCGCTAGCCGCCTGTTTAACCTCTCACGCCCAGAGAGAGAGTCTATGGAGAAGTACGTCCACGAGTCCCTGGCCTAGGGTATTATTACCCCCTCCTCCTCTCTTGTCGGCGCAGGCTTCTTTTTTGTGTCCAAGAAGGACCACTCCCTTCGCCCCTGTATTGACTACCGGGGTCTCAATAACATCACGGTTAAGAACAAGTACCCCCTGCCTTTGATTAACTCTGCTTTCGAACCCCTGCAAGGCGCCACCATTTTCTCGAAGTTGGATCTCAGAAATGCCTATAATCTGGTCCGCATCCGGGAGGGAGACGAATGGAAGACGGCCTTCAAGACCCCGCTCGGCCACTTCGAGTACAAGGTGATGCCTTTTGGGTTGACCAACGCCCCTGCTGTCTTCCAGGCCCTTGTCAATGACGTTCTCCGTGATGTCCTGAACCGCTCTGTCTTTGTCTATCTGGACGACATTCTGATTTTCTCCCGCTCCATGGAGGAGCACATCCAGCATGTCCGCCGGGTCCTCCAGCGCCTACTAGAGAACAAGCTGTTCGTCAAGGCGGAGAAATGTGAGTTCCACGTCTCCTCCATCGGGTTCCTCGGCTACATCATCGAGGGTGGCAAGATCCGGGCGGACCCGAGAAGATCAAGGCGGTGACCGACTGGCCCCGTCCCACCAACGTCAAGCAGCTCCAACGCTTCCTGGGGTTTGCTAACTTCTACCGGCGTTTCGTCAGGGACTACAGCCGGGTCGCTGCACCCCTTACTCAACTCACCTCGCCTTCCGTGCCCTTCGTCTGGTCGGACAGAGTGGACTCCGCCTTCGCCGAGCTACGCCAGCGCTTCACCTCCGCGCCCATCCTCGTTCAGCCGGACACGTCCCGCCAGTTCGTGGTGGAGGTAGACGCCTCAAGTACCGGAGTGGGGGCGGTCCTTTCCCAACGCTCCGCTCTCGACCAGAGACTGCACCCCTGTGCCTTCTTCTCTCGCCGCCTGACCCCGGCAGAGGTCAATTAGGTTATCGGGAACCTGGAGCTCCTGGCAGTCAAACTGGCACTGGAGGAGTGGAGGCACTGGCTGGAGGGATCGGAGACCCCCTTCCTGGTCTGGACTGACCACAAGAACCTCGCCTACGTCAGGGCGGCTAGGTGGTGTAGTGGTCTAAGGCACTCGCCACCAGTGTGGAGACGCTAGGATTCGCGTGTTCGAATCCAGCTCTCCACATTGTTTTTCAGTTTGGCTGGTCGTCCGCAGTAATACACATTGGCCGTATTACGGGGAGGGAAAACTGAAGGGTGGGGATCGAACGTTGTGAACAAGCGACTCCTACAAGTCGGTTGGTGCGCCTGCGCAGTAGAATCAGGAAGTGTCGGGGGCAGCGTGAGCCTCCCACGCGTTACTCCTCGACACTAAGAGGTCGAGCTGCGCAGGTGAAAAGATGCGACTGCTGTTACCTCAAGTACCGGAGGGGACTTGTGCTATGTATGACTTAGTCCTCACTGCAGCCGGCTTGTGGGAGGCAAGAAACAGCGTTCGTGACAGGGGAGGGTTGAATTGGATGATACGAAATTGGGATGGGAGAAAATATAGAAAATGGGAGAAAAAGTGGATCAAAAAAAAAAAAAAGAACCTCGCCTACGTCCAGACGGCCAATCGCCTGAACTCCCGCCAGGCACGCTGGGCACTGTTCTTCACCAGGTTCAATTTCACCCTGACCTACAGACCTGGCTCCAAGAACACCAAGCCAGACGCCCTCTCCAGGCAGTTCGTCCCCGAGGAGGGTTCCGCACACCCGGACACCATCCTTCCTTCCTCCTGCCTGGTGGCCGCCGCCACCTGGGAGATCCAGTCTGTCGTCCGGGAGGCCCAGCGCGTCCAGCCTGATCCAGGTAACGGCCCACCTAACCGGCTTTTTGTCCCCGACCTTGTCCGCTCCCAGGTGCTCCAGTGGGCCCACGCCTCCCGGTTCGCCTGTCATCCTGGGATCAACCGTACCCTGTCCCTGCTGAAGCGACACTTCTGGTGGGTCACCATGAGGGAGGACACCCGCGACTTCGTCCTTGCGTGCACCGTCTGTGCCCGTGGAAAGGCTTCCCACCAACCACCAGCCGGGCTCCTCAGGCCGCTCCCTGTTCCCGGTCGGCCTTGGTCGCACGTCGCCCTGGACTTCGTCACCGGACTGCCTCCTTCACACGGTAACACTGTCATTCTCACCATCGTGGACTGGTTCTCAAAGGCCGTGCATTTTGTCGCTCTCCCCAAACTCCCCTCTGCTTCAGAAACCGCAGACCTGATGGTGCTCCACGTCTTCCGTCTCCACGGGATCCCGGTGGACATCGTCTCCGACAGGGGCCCGCAGTTTATCTCCCAAGTATGGAAGGCTTTCTGCCGGTCCCTGGGGGCCACGGTCAGCCTCTCCTCCGGGTTCCACCCGCAGACCAACGGTCAATCGGAGCGGGCCAACCAGGACCTGGGATCTGCCCTCCGCTGCGTGACCACCCGGGACCCCTCCGGATGGAGTACGTTCCTGCCATGGATCGAGTACGCCCACAACTTGCTGTCCTCCGCGGCCACAGGTCAGTCTCCCTTTGAGTCCTCTCTGGGCTACCAACCCCCACTGTTCCCTGCACAGGAAGAGGAGATCGCCGTGCCTTCGGTGCAGGACCACCTTCGCGCTGCAGGAGGATATGGGAGGACACGAGGGCCGCGCTGCTCCGCACTGCTGAGCAGAACCGTCGCTTCGCCGACCGCCACCGGACTCCGGCTCCCGACTACCAACCAGGTCAGATGGTTTGACCTTGTCCCGCAAACTCACCCCCCGTTTTGTTGGTCCGTATAAAATCCTGTCCGTTATCAACCCCTCGGTCGTTAAGCTCCAGCTCCCCGCCATCATGCGCATTCACCCCTCCTTTTATGTGTCGCAGCTGAAGCCGGTTCTCTCCAGTCCCCTGTCTCCTCCTGCTCCAGAGCCTCCTCCTCCGCTGATCATCGATAACCACCCGGCCTACATCGTCGGCCAGCTGCTGGACGTGCGTCCCCGTGGTCGTGGGTACCAATACCTCGTGGACTGGGAGGGCTACGGCCCAGAGGAGCGCAGCTGGGTCTCCCGAGGGATGATCCTGGACCCTGAGGTCGTCCGGGATTTCCATCGCCGTCACCCGGACAAGCCTGGGGGCCCGCCAGGAGGCGCCCGTCGAGGGGGGTGTCCTGTCACGATCGGAGCTTGAGTCTGCCAGATGAGGAGCAATCAGCGCGGCTGCAAGAGATCACCTCATCAAGCGTTCCCTACTTCAACTGGCAGATCCCGTCATCTGACGTCGCAGTGTTAAACTGCCTACCGAGGTACGACGACGCTACCTGAAGACCAGCTGTAACTACCCCTGTTTATGCTTTCCCTAACCTTCTGTTTCTTGTGCCCCAGGACTTCGCTCCAGCTCCCTTCCACCCTGACGTCTCGAGCCCCAGCGTCCTTCCACCCTGACGTCTCGAGCCAAGCAAAGAGGACTCCTGCTCGCTCTCAAGCGCAAGACCTGTGTCCTCTCTCTCTCGCTGCCGACAGCTGCACTGAAGTGCACCTGCTCTCATTCTTCTCCCCCCCAAGAACATTATAACTAGTGATGCACCGATGTGAAAATTGTGGCCGATACCGATAACCGATATTAATATTGCTGTTCTGGCCGATACCGATATTTACCGATGTCGATATCTCTGTATAGAAAACACTTTATGATAATCAAATAAAGAGCTATTTTCCAAAACGCATAATTTTTTTACTTTTGTAACTTATTTTCAGAAATGACTGATATTTTGAAACTAAAGGCCAAAACATGTAAAAAGAAAAAAAGATTAAAAAAAAAATATATATATATTTTTTTGTAATATCGGCCCTATCTTGATATCGGACCGATACCGATGTGTAAAAAAACGGCCATATCGGCCGATATTATATCGGCGGCCGATATATCGTGCATCACTAATATAACCTCTGTGTTGTTCACATTCCTGTTTCACATTCCTGTTATACTCTGCTTGGTTGGGAAGAATAATTAAAGAACCCTAAAACCGCTCCATTCTCTCCTCCTGTGTTTTGCTATTGGGCTCTGCAAGAACCCCATCCTCACAGCTGCGCAATAATTGCTTCATCTCGATTATCTTGTTTTCACAATTGTGGGAAGCCAAAATCGTAATCAAAATTTAACACTTTAACCGCCGAAAACGCCGAGGACGCCTTAACTCGTCTTTGATGTCAATATTTCAAAAATCTGTCATCGAAATCATATTTCCTTTCCGGGGCCCTGAGACACAAGTGTGATCTCCTCTCAACTCTCTAGCGGTTCAAGAGCACCATCTGGTGGCAGATCGCCAACCGGATATTAACCTTTGAACCAGTAGTACTCATGCAAATGTGGTCCGGCCACTCTCTATAGCTCCCGCGACTCCATCTTGAAACACTGGATAATAGATCGCTCGCCCTAACTCAAACAACGTTATTTGGACGTATATACTATTATACAACCTGGAAATGGATCGGGCATTTCTACATCCCATAATCAAAACGGTCTACTCCACGCTGATCGTCCAACGGCGCGAGGAACATACGGTACGATTCAGCGTTATATTCTAACGTGTTCAATATAAACTGCTATGATGAACATATGACCCACTCTGGATGAATCATCTAACGTTGCCCACGGAATTATAAACGATCCCCCGCCCATCCGGTCATCATCAGATCATACGTAGATCATTCTAGAAGTACGTCCAGTTGAAATTTTTCATCTCGCGCCGATCGCTACCAAACTGTATTTCATCATCAATATAATGCATTTAGGGCTATAAATCACGTTCTGAAGAAAGCTGCAGAAAACGATAAAAAAATACTTATACTTTAGACCATATTTTAGTATGAATATGTGAATGAAAAAGTTTAACGTTGCTACACCCTGAACAATACATATAGGACATTGAATGGGCCATAATAATGGCAATGTAGCAATAGAATTTAAAAAGTTATAGCCCTGCAAAGAAGGGGAACTTTTCCATAGACAAATAGAGCTGGCGAGGGATGGTAAATTATGAATTTAACCCATGGCGATCAAAGTGTTAAACTCGATTCAATCACCCAGCCCTACTTGTATGGTCTTTCAACCTGAGCTGGTAATAAACAGCATTCAGGCTAGAGTTCTTTCCAGGCCCCCAGTTCATCACCCAGCCTGTCCTGTCCCAGGTACGTACATGTGCTGGAGGACGTTGGAGCAGAGCGAGGGGTCTACTTTGTGCCAGCAGCCCAGGTGTGCTGCGGCCTTGTGGAGCAGGTCACAGTAGCGTGGCGGCAGCAGGTGCCTCATGAGGATGACTGACGTACTGACGGACACCAGGATGAAGAGCTCGCAGGACCAGCGCTTGTCCACATACTGGGTGCTCTGTAGGAAAGAGGTAGAAAATGGAAACTTTGGAGACATCTAAAGCCTTTTGACTGATAAGAGATACCTAGCAAAAAAGCTTATTATTATTATTATATTTAAAAGATAAGATACCGTCTTCTCCAGAGTCAGGCAAGATGATAAGACACCAATTTCCTCTCTGTGCGTTCAGTAGAAAGCTATCCGGTGGATACGAACCACTAGCCTAGCTTAAAACTCCAGAGGTGTTTTTGGCCAACAGCTAGGCTAGCTGATCTGTATCCACTTACATTCATTTGTGCTAAACTAGGCTAGCTTGCAGACGGATAGCCTTCTACTGAACGTACAGAGAGGAAATTGGTATCCATCTTCTTGTCTGACTCTGGAGAAGATGGTAAGTGCATTTCCATTAATGTTGGTGCCTTCCTAAGGTTAGCATACAGTGCACAGGATGTAGGGTGAGTGCTTGATTGATTGATTGATTGATTGATTGATTGCAGAATGGGTACAATACAGTACGGCTCAATACACACAATTGTTAAGGGGATGCAGACCAGAGAGACTTTCGTCTTGTTTACATCAGGGTCCCCCATTTTCAATTCATCATAACATTTATGACATACAGATATACAGTACTGTTACATCCAGACATTTATGACATACAAGATATACAAATATACAGTAATGTTTAAGAGACAGAGTTTCTAAAAGAGAATATATACATTGGAGGGGGTTGGGTGGGGGGTTGGATATTTACCGGTGCCAGTTTCGAATTGCAGCCTCCCATAGGTGCTCTTTGAGAGCGGTTTTGAAGGAGGGTAGGGATTCACATGCTTTTACAGCTGTGGGTAGGGCGTTCCACATTGTTGTGGCATAATTGCAAAACATGTTTAGTCCCTTGTTTGAGCCGAATCTGGGTTGAACATGATTTGTGGAACTCCCTCTGGTGTTGTGGTTGTGGTATTCACTGACCTTTGGGAAGTATTTAGACATGTACATGGGTATCTTAGTGGTGTAGTGTATCTTGTAGACCAGGCCCATTGCAAGTTGCTGTACTGTTGTCTACTCTAAGCCATCCTAGGTTGTCAAAATGGGCAGGGGTGAGGTGGGTTTTAGGAGTAAAGTGGGTTTTAGGAGTACGGTCAAGCAGTAGTCTGACCAGTTTGTTTTGTGATGTTTGTAATCTTGTTTTTAGTGCCTTTGAGGTGCTTTGGTACAATGAGGTGCAAGCATAGTCGTAGTACCCTTGAATGAGTGCTCCTGTTAAGAGTCTTCAGGATATTCTTGTTTACCAGAGAGGAGATCCGGTACAAGAATCTTGTTCATTGGTTGACTTTTTTTTATTACATTGGTTGCCATTTTGTCACAGGAAAGATTTGCCTCTAGGATGGAACCCATGTATGTAATTTCATCTTTCCTTGTGACAATATTGTCACCCACTGTAACAGAGAAGCCGTTGGCCTTCCATGCTCATGCAAGAACATGGATTAGCGGTTAAAGGAATGGAAGGGAAGGGGTCATTTGAGTTATCAAGCAGGCACTAAGGGTGGGGGGGGAATCGATTCACATAAGAATCGCAATTCTATCTTATTTTCTTTGAGACCTCTTGAACTAACTGTCTACCGCAGTCAAATGGGAACTGTAACTCAAAAACAGCAACCTAGAATCAGCTCTATGCATGTATTGAATCGAGAATAGATTTTAAAGCGAATCGTGACCCCAGGAATCGAAATCGAACCGAAACGTGAGATTCCCGAATCGGTGCACCTCTAGCAGGCACTACTCACAGCAGATATTTCACAGAATTAGGCACATGATGCAACCTCCAGCCCAAGGGCTCAATAGAGAGTTCCAGCATCCCAGAGCTACCCCCTCTGTACCCGCACACTACACTACCTACACTCTCCCGGAGCAAAGTGCTGTATGACAACTCTTAAAAGACCCATCATGACTCCATACATTAACAGTGAGCGGATGAGTCTTTCCAACCACCAACGCACCACAGTAAAAGACCCCTCTGTCTGCGTCTCACCTTGACGAACCAGACGGGCACGAAGGCCACATAGTAGGCACTGAGCATGGAGCTGACCAGCACCTCCTTCATCCTCCAGTTGAAGTCCATCTTCAGGTACTCCACCTCCTTGCGGATGAGGTCCGGCGACAGGCAGCAGGCGTGGGTGGGCATGGCCTGGATGCCGTACAGCTGGCTGGTGTGCTGCTTCCACGTCTCCTTCAGCACCGTCAGGTAGTCCCTGCCCCGCCCCACGCTGCCCACCTCCTTGGAGCCGATGCTGGCGATGGGCGAGAGGGGACCCGCTCGTCGGAAGTCACAGCTCAGCCGGAAAAAGGGAATGTACATTCCAAATCTGTGGGAGGCGACGGGTACAACTTTCAGATTTTTGGGGGGGGGATACATATCTTGGACATTTGTTTTGAAGCTGTATATATCCAACATAGCCAATGGTATGAGTTCAATTCATTATTAAAAAGGTAGTTCCCTTCCCAGTGGATAGCGAGTGCTACCACCTACACAGCTGGGCAATCACACACACGGGCCACATCCTTTTCCCATAGAGTAGTGTAACGAATTACTATCTCAATTTCAGTAATAATATGATAGTTACCCTGTCAAAAAACTATTTGTTACTCCATTACTTTGATTGTGTCAACACCAAAGACAACCAGAACATCACTGTCGATCGGTAATCGATCCAAAGTGTGCTCTTCACTTGGGCTACCGTACGTATTTCATGGAGGCAGGTAGAATCCTCGACCCTACTGGGTAGAATAAAAGTTTCAGAGTAAATCATCAGTGCGGTTTCATAATTTTAGAGGGCTAGGGCGGCTGGGTGGCGCAGCGGACATTGCGCTCGTCACCAACGCAAGAGACACCGGGTTGCCTCCGGCTTGGGCCAGTCGTCATACTAACTCAATTGGCAAAGTTAGCGGGTGGAAGTCGATGGGTGGTAATCTGGACGTTGTGGACAGCGACTCCTACAGGTCGGTTGGGGACGCCTGCACAGCAGAGACAAGAAATGGCAGGGGTAGTGTAAGCCTCCCACACGTTCACCTCTCCGCGCTGGCAGGTGAAAAGATGTGACAGGTTGCCTCCTCGTGTATCGGAGGGGACACGTGATGCAAGGCTTCTATCCTCCCTACAACCGGCCAGTGGGGGGCATATGCGAGCAACGTTCAAGACAGGGGAGGGGAGAATTGGCACAGCGGGTAATTGGGATGGGAGAAAAATTGAAAAAGTGGATCCAAAAAAATATATATTTTAGAGGGCAAGAGGAGCCCCGACTTCTCCCACTTTAGAAAGATCTGACCTCAAATCGCTTGAAGCACCTGCTATCCAACAACAGCACAACAACGACTTGCTAAAAAAAAGATTGTCCTTAATCGATTCAAGCCAGCTGTGCTTTTGATCAAGCCTGTAGGAGCCTGTTGGTTACCAAACATGCTGCTGGTCCTGGAGAGAGAAGCTGCTGCTTCTTAGTTAATGAGCTTCACAGCAGAAGTGCTGTGCTCTGCGGCTTGGCAGTGGGCACCGTGTCCCAGTCCTCCAGTTGGAAACAATGATCTATCTCAGCACTGCTATGCAGCCTGCTGGTCTGCTTTGAAAGTCCATTGAGGTGTTGCTAGTGCTACCCTGACGTGACCATTCGCACAGTGTTACACAGGCCAAGTAGCTGTGCGATGGTAAGAAAGGAAACAACTTTATGCTCCCACAGAGTAATAAGTTAAGTAATATTACTACTTTTGAAATGAGTAACGAAGAATATATTACTTTCTTAGAGAAACAAGCCCAACGCGTCATCTGCACAAGAGAGCTTTGAGCCAATCGCACGCGGCATATCAATTACCTTGCTCCAATCACATCCTGAGGCCTTCACAGCACCTCTTACCTGACTCCAAGCATTCATCCTATCGCACGCGGCGTATTAATCACCGAGCTCCAATCACATGGCGTATCAATCACTGAGCTCCAATCACATCCTGAGGCCTTTAGTTTACAGCACCTCTTACCTGACTCCAAGCATTCGAGGGTAACGATAATTTGATACAAGCGAGTGTTGCGGTAATCAAAACAATGTGTCACTCTGATCTATGTCACTATTGAGATGTGAGCGAACAGTGTTGTGGCTTTCCCCACGTGGCCAGATGTGTGTCATACTCACGGGTAGCAGAGAAAGAGCAGGCTGAGGACCGAGTACGACCGGAAGAGGTATATGAGGGAGCGACACAGGCTCCAGCCGGTCAGCGTCAGCACGGCGAACCGCGCCATCACTAAGAAAACAGAATGTGGAAAGGACAGCTTCCCACTCTGTGATGCCTGGGGGGAGAGAGGGAGAGAGAGGGAGGGAGAAAGAGAGTCGATATACATAAACTGTTTGTTATGCCAATAGGTTTTCATTTACAGAAGGCAATCGAGTAAGCAAATCTAAAGCTGTGTGACAAGGACAAAGATGGCTTAATGGTAAAAAGATGGCTCAATGCTAAAAAAGATGGCATAATGCTAAAAAGATGGCATAATGCTAAAAAAGATGGCATAATGCTAAAAAGATGCCATAATGCTAAAAAAGATGGCATAATGCTAAAAAGACAGAAGTGTAAAATGTTTAAAAAGGGGAACTCTTCTTACTTCTTTAACAATTGCTGCAATCAGCCTCCGTGCCAGAATGATGACGGTGAAGACCAGCATGTTATAGTCAATGAGGTGGAAGTTCTGTAGAAGCACAAAATAAAAATAAATAAAGTCACGTGATTGCTGATTCCACAACAGTAGTAGGAAAAACAATCTCAATCATTTGTCAAAAGAACATATATATACGTATATATATATATATATGGGACCCCCATCTTGACTAGTATCTTTGATCATTAATCAACCGATGCAAAACCAATCATGACATGACTTATTCCCTGTTAAGTAAAACATATACAATATATGAATTTCAAACGTATTACTACGGTAAAATAGTGCTTTGCAACACTGGATGTAGGCTCCATTTAGAAGGCTCCATCCTAGTATATCTATTGTCCACAAGAACATCCCCCGATGAATTAATCAACTAGATGGTTCATTCCCCCAGCCTCTAAAACAAACCTACACAGAGAGGGACCCATAACGACATCTGAACCGAGACAAACCCACTCAAACCCTTAACACAACAGTAATGACATCATCATTAACCAACAACAAACCCCTGACAAAAGAAAACACTAGATAATTCCACAAAGCTAAAAAACCAATAAAGCCGAGCACTGTTCACCAGCGCAGAGATGACACAGGCGCCGGTCAGCATGGCCCGACCCTTGACCTCTACTCACCAGTGACGTGTGTGAGGGGGGATGTGACGGCGGATACCACCACACGGTCTTGTAGATGTTGACGTAGTGGACGAAGAGGGCGATGAGGTGACAGAAGAACAGGTGGAGCTCGAACAGCACGTTGCGGTCCACGGACAGCTCTGGGATCTTGCAATGTTTCAGAGGGACCACCGTCTGGGCTGCCAGTGGGGGGCTAGAGATGCCCGTTCCAGAGCCGTTCCTGCAGGCAGAAGGGACTTTTGAGCAAGAACGTGGGAGGCCCTAAGGAATGTATCACGGCTGGACAATATGGAAATGTTTTCTTATATAATACAATATATTGTTGTTTACTTTTTTCGATTCAAACTACACCTGTGATTTTATTTCTTGGTAATACAACTGTGCAGCAACAAGTGACGTAAACACTATCACATTAAAGGGGAGGGTGGTTACTCCAATCAAAAATCAAACGACCTTACGGAAGTTGTCAGCCACACAGAACTAAGTACAGTATGTTCCCACACTCTTTGGCCGAGAAGAGTCTCGTTTCACATCGACATGTCGAATGGTGTCCCTCTTTTACCTTGTCCGAGATCGCACCCCAGTGACCGGGGAGCTGGTGGAGTGGTTTCCATTGCCAACCGAGCCTGGCTCACTGCTCAGTGGAGACCTGCAGTAAGTAGTGCGGTTCGCCCCTCTCCTTCCACCAGCCATCGCAAACACACGCACCCACACCTCACTCACTGTTGACTGGGTTTCGTTTTTGCTTTCTTTCCTTGATCTCGCCGCTGATCACACCTAAGGGAAGTCAGACCAGATGTTAAACTGATTACGAAGGCTGATCCCATCTCTTCCACACAGCTATGTGATGATAATGAGCAAGTCACGGCTGGTACACATTCAAGTCAACTTGTGATGTGGATTCAGCAGGGAGATTCACTGGCCCATTTGATGTGGCAATAATGTGAAATCTCAGCCAAGAATTGTGTAAAAACCTATTGTTGTGGCACTATCCCAAAGAAAGTAAAACATGCATCTTTGCATTTCTGGTAATAATTGGTTGCAAAACAAATGGGAGTCTACAACACATGTCCCCAGAACACATTGTTCTAATACACTCCCCAATTTCATTAATATCACGTGCTCCCTCCCCAATTTTTTGGAAGCAAGCAGCTCATCTTAAACATGTTTGCACAGGCTGGCCAAAACATTACACTACTAGTAGATGATGTGACCAAGTTTTGCGGAAGCTGACTTTGCTAGCTAGTTGCATCATGTTGCTCACTGACAGGGCACATACGTATTATGATAAGCTTGCACATTTGAACCATAAACACAGCGTGATTCTACAATGAGCACAACTACCCCCAATCTTTCCGCCAAGACGGGAAAGAAAATGCATGCTCGACAAAATACAAAAGACTGCGGCCTAGCTAGCTGAAGCTAAAGGCTACTAGCCAAGCCTTAACAAACAGGATAGTCACCCAGTAGAAATCATGTTAAGCCTACCGTTGTCTCAGTGCAGACGATCTAGATTCGATCAAACCGCGTTACATAGATGATCGGGTTAAGCATAATATATTTTCTGATTATTTGCTGAAATAATAGCAGGGTTTTCATCATAATGAACGAAGATACTCATTGTTGATGTGAACACTAGCCTCGACTGTGTTGGATGGGGGGCGCGGGTATGTTTAGCACCATGTGGGAGGGGAGTGTGTTAAAGGCACAACCAGCCAATATTTACATGATGATGTACTGATAGAAATAATATACTAGCTATGACACTGTAATAAGTAATAAATAATGGGAAGATTGTTATTTTTGTACGTTAAGTAAGATACAAATACAATTTTATAATACTTCATGTATCCAGCAACGCACTCCGTTGAATTAGTCAGTAATGTAATCAGAGTACTTTCCTCTTGGATTCACGTACGCAGGCAGCCTGAATACTTTTGACAACAAATGTTTGTTTCGGCGTCTCTGATTGGCCAGGTCATTTCTGGTCATGTGACATGTACGCCCAATCGTGGGACCGCAAGTGTCTACACTGGTTAAGCTTAGGCGCTCTTTCGAAGTTGGTTGTGGTTAGAGTTTGTCTTAGAGCATGGCGATAGAACGCCAGGTAGTTTGCAGACAGTTAGACCCGGAAATAGGGCGCAGAACTTGCTGTCCCACGATTGGCGCACATGTCACATGACCTGGCCAATCAGAGCGCAAAACGCGCACGCGGAAACAAACAGTTGTTGTCGAAAGTATTCACGCTTCCAGCCACTGTAGAATATGAAGTTATAGTTAAGTTGGCCAATGCATTGTACTTAACAAATTGAATTATTGACATAGACTTGATTGATTCAAAACCATGATTAACCATTTCAAGTTGTGAACATTGGTTTGTGTCTTTATCCACACAATGAAAATGTTATCTTCACCATTCACATGACCATTCATTCCAAGTAATTACCCCTATTTGTAAAATTATTATTATTATTAAAAAAAAATACTATGCCCCCACAACTACATGGAAATATGTGTGCTTTATAAATCATATTTATATAAACTGCACATGTTTGTACAGTGTCTGTATAGAAATCTGCAGTGTGGTAAAATAATTATAAAAACATCAGTTTCATAAGAGAATATTAACTTGTTTGCTCAACATTTCTCCATGACTGGTAATGAGCAAACCTGCTGTAAATACATTTTAAACAGCGGTGAACACAGTACTCAATAAAGAGAGGCCCCAGTAGAGCATAATATAGCATAATTATAGCTCTCAACCTTCTTGCCCCCAAGGCAACACCAAAAATTGGTGTTATTCCAGGGCCCCAACAGGGGGTATGATAACCTGTGAGCCTGTCTGTACACACCACCATGCTGTTAGTCCAGCAGCTTATGCCATTTGGTCTCATACATGATTCAAAAGCAACTGTTGATATCGTAGTCCTCAGATATTTACAAATCAGCCCTTTCCCCATTCAATTTCCCCAAGGGGAACATTGTATCTTATCTTATTCATAGCAAACATAGATGTGACATCTATACACAAAGTATAAAATATATAGACTTTAAAGGCTATTATATATGAACCGCTATGTATTATTTATGGAGTTGGTGTATTTTTATTTATGCATGTAACTAGTCATTCGTATTTTCAATAATCTACTAACATCTTGCAGATCCCCTAGCCCCCTGTGGAGAAGCTCGGTGGTAGAGTAGCAGTGATGTGTAGACCCTCACCACTGGGTGTCAGAGTGAGATAGATTGAGATTTTTCTTTTTAGTTTATATAGCAGTCTATGAATAGCTGTAGTACCTCTCAGTCTCTTGCATCTTCTCAGAATGAAGACAGGTGTCCTCTTGGTTGTTACTGCATTGTGTCAACTCATATTGTGCATGGAAATTATTACATAGAAATGAGAGTAGGCCTATATGATATTCATAGGGGAAATACGCTAGTGTATTAATAGGTGTGTGTGAGATGAGAAAACAAGAGCAGAGTATGAGGGCCGACGTTCCACTCTACTGGTTAAAGTTGCTTACTCGTGAGTAGTACGTTCATTGATAAAGACAAATAATGTCCACAGCCGCTCCGGTGTAAAACAAAGATATCCAAATGGTTTATTTCTCTTCCACAGCGAAGTCTTTCTTTACAGAAGTGATCCTAAAGCTATTTTCCTAAATATTCACGTCACTAGTACTACAAGGTAAGAAAACTGTATTTTCCCAGTCTCCAAAATCACAGCCGACTCGACACGACAAAATTCCTCCTCACCTGAAAGCCGTAAATCAACTTGCCGGCTCTTTCCACAGCAAACCGGTAGGAAAGGCACCCTGGTCTAGAAATGCAGGCTTCAATCTATGTTGTTTAGTCTATCTGTTCAGTACTTGTCAGCACTGTTTCACGATGCACAATGACCTCTTCTGAGAGAATTGTTGAATAGATACACAAATGTTCTAGAATGTTTGATTATGACATCATACTGTGACATCATGAATGTTCTAGAATGTTTGATTATGACATCATACTGTGACATCCCGAATGTTCTACATCTAGAATGTTCTATTATGACAAATAAGACTGTCCAATGACTTTCTAAATACAATCAATATTCCTAATGCCGTTTCAATGTAAGGTAATAAAAATAAACATATAAACATTCATATAATACAATAACCTAAATATATAGCTCCTATATATGGCTCCTCTACAGAGGAAAACAAGACACAAATATGATAAATGTTAAGGCATTAGATCTGAATAAAGGCACCCACGTTATGTACAAGTGAAGTACTTTTTGAATTGAGTGTCATAGATGAAGAACCATACAACTCTGTTTTACGTTTTCAGAGGAGTAATGTTGTTCTTTTTGTTTGTTCGCAAAACGAACTTTATTATCGAGAGGTGGTAAGAGTATTGTGTTCATTCGTAGACAGTAGGCTGAGTACTTTCTGGTGATATATCACATTCATTCTATGGTTCATCGGTGCACGGGTTCAGTTGTTCATGTCTGTGGCAGTCGACAGTGTGTGTGGTAAAGACATCAAGTACAGCAGGTCATTCAGGTTTCATGTGTTGATGACAGATGACAAAGCTCAGAGCTGTTAGATACACTTTTGCATTTTCCTGTCTCTTTGTAATGATCTTGTCTTCGCTGGTTTATAGCAGGCTTGGAATTAATTTCATTAAATATATAATATATATGACTTTGAATGGCAAATTCCCAGTTGAATGTAATACATAGTACTAACAATGAACTTGTTAATTATAGGCATTTTACGCCTGCTTCGATAATATCTACATTTTATAATATTCTAATTAATCTCATGTCAGCCTATTCAAATGATATTCGTGGGTCAACTCAACTGCCAGGCCTATTGCTACTGAAGAAAGATAATGCTTCAGAATATTCAGTGAGGAGTGCTCAGCCATAAAGCAATTCCATGAGGATTCAATATCAATGCATGTAAATCCTTTAATCCAGGTACCTCTGCAGTAGAGAACCAACATACAGTACTGTGCAAAAGTCTTAGGCCTCCTAAGAAAATTTAAAGCTACAGTATTTGTCTGGCAGTGTATATTATTATTTCACTGCATAACATTAGAATAAATACAAAGAGCATTTATACAATGAAAAGAAACAAGAATTTGCATGCTTGGTTCCCAAACAACTCCCTTATGCACCCCAGCTAATGTAAATAATGGATTTATTAAATTCCACCACCCCCACACAGGCGGTTCAGCTAATCAATACCTCATTAAGTTGAATCAGTCATGCTGGTGGTGGAATTGAACAAAGACAGAACATGGAATGAAACTGTACATTCAACGACATTTGGGAACCAAACCCAAAACGTCTAACCCTCTCACATATAAAACCTGTGTTCTTCTAGTCTTCTCACATATTAAACCTGTGTTCTTCTAACACTCACATATCAAACCTGTTCTTCTAGTCTTCTAACACACTCACATATCAAACCTGTTCTTAGTCTTCTCACATATTAAACCTGTGTTCTTCTAACACACTCCTATCAAACCTGTTCTAGTCTTCTCACATATTAAACCTGTGTTCTTCTAACACTCAAGATATGAATTTCACATATCAAACCTGTGTTCCTCTCACAACATATCAAACCTGGCTGCGTGTGTTCTAGTCCTCTCACAACATAGCTAACATGTGTTCTTCTAGTCCTCACAACATATCTAACCTGTGTTCTTCTAACACACTCACATATCAAACCTGTTCTTAGTCTTCTCACATATTAAACCTGTGTTCTTCTAACACACTCCTATCAAACCTGTTCTAGTCTTCTCACATATTAAACCTGTGTTCTTCTAACACTCAAGATATGAATTTCACATATCAAACCTGTGTTCCTCTCACAACATATCAAACCTGCATGTGTTCTAGTCCTCTCACAACATGTGTTCTTATAGTCCTCAACATATCTAACCTGTGTTCTTCTAACACACTCATATCAAACCTGTTCTAGTCTTCTCACATATTAAACCTGTGTTCTTCTAACACTCAAGATATGAATTTCACATATCAAACCTGTGTTCCTCTCACAACATATCAAACCTGTGTTCTTCTAGTCCTCTCACAACATATCAAACCTGTGTTCTTCTAGTCCTCACAACATATCAAACATGTGTTCTAGTCCTCTCACAACATATCTAACCTGTGTTCTTCTAGTCCTCTCACAACATATCAAACCTGTGTTCTTCTAGTCCTCTCACAACATATCAAACATGTGTTCTAGTCCTCACAACATATCAAACCTGTGTTCTTCTAGTCCTCTCACAACATATCAAACATGTGTTCTAGTCCTCACAACATATCAAACCTGTGTTCTTCTAGTCCTCTCACAACATATCAAACATGTGTTCCTCTAGTCCTCTCACAACATATCTAACCTTTGTTCTAGTCCTCACAACATATCTAACCTGTGTTCTAGTCCTCACAACATATCTAACCTGTGTTCTTCTAGTCCTCTCACAACATATCTAACCTGTGTTCTTCTAGTCCTCTCACAACATATCTAACCTGTGTTCTAGTCCTCACAAGATATCTAACCTGTGTTCTTCTAGTCCTCTCACAACATATCTAACCTGTGTTCTTCTAGTCCTCACAAGATATCTAACCTGTGTTCTTCTAGTCCTCTCACAACATATCTAACCTGTGTTCTTCTAGTCCTCTCACAACATATCTAACCCGTGTTCTTCTAGTCCTCTCACAACATATCTAACCTGTGCTCTAGTCCTCACAACATATCTAACCTGTGTTCTTCTAGTCCTCATAACATATCTAACCTGTGTTCTTCTAGTCCTCTCACAACATATCTAACCTGTGTTCTAGTCCTCACAACATATCTAACCTGTGTTCTTCTAGTCCTCTCACAACATATCTAACCTGTTCTAGTCCTCTCACAACATATCTAACCTGTGTTCTTCTAGTCCTCATAACATATCTAAACTGTTCTTCTAGTCCTCTCACAACATATCTAACCTGTGTTCTTCTAGTCCTCACAACATATCAAACATGTGTTCTAGTCCTCTCACAACATATCAAACCTGTTCTAGTCCTAACACATCAAACATGTACTAGTCCTTACAACATAGCAAACCTGTGTTCTAGAGTCTAGACCTCACAGTATACCAAACCTGTATTCGAGCCCTCTTTAACAAAATCTCAATATTTCTTGGAAACCAGAAATTCTCATTCCCTTTTATAACCTCATAGTAGAGATCCCATCTGTACCACACCCTCTACAGAACCACCGTTACTCACATCTGGGGCAGTCTGGCATAACTGGGCACCCCATTAACCACAACCGATCAATCAGTGTTTGCCAGTGAACTCTCACCCTGTTGAGTTACCTCATCGATTCCTCCCCAGTTGCTGCCACATCATGGTGAAGTCTTCAGGCCCTGCGGTTTTACCAATGTCATTGTTTAGATGACCATGACCTCAACACACTAAAGTGTTTAAGACCGGTTACAGTGCAAGAAATGGCACTTAAGGAACATCTACATTATGGGAAATGCACTAGTCTTCTCCAGGAACAGACTATACTCCCCGTGTTCAGTAAAGCTATCCAGCTGCAAGCTATGAATCTTCTTGTCCAAGCCCATTAACCACATGTTATTTTTAAGCATCCAAACTGTCATTTGTGATGGGCCCCAAAAACTGCAATCTTTCAAGACTAATGTTCAGTTTGAGAAACTCTATAGGCTAGGACACTACTAAAAGCTATATTATAGATTTGTTCACTACATAAGTAATGTACCAGTCACAATCAAGACAAGCCTACAAATGTTGACATGTTATGACTGAATAATACATCAACACAACTCATTAAAAAAAACTGTTTATTGTAAAAATTAAAAAATGTATACAGAGTTCATATTAATATATATAAAAAAACATGACATTTGCTAAAACACTCATGCCTAGCTGTAGGCAAAAGAACATTGTGTGAGCACCACACTTGAATACAGTAGATTCTCCAAGACAGTTATGCACTTACAACACTGACATTAGAGTAGAACGTTATCCATGATTGATGGAGATGCCTACTCCACATAATTTCTATGACTATCGCCAGAAAGGGCTCCCATCAGGGATCACAAAGAGTGATAGTCAACAGCAGTCTGAGTGGCACCACAAGTCCCGTCTTCCATCTCCAACGCCTTTCAATGGATAAGACCCTGTGAAGATGGAGGACAGAGTTAATAAAATCACATGTCCACAGCAGCCAAACACCCATTTCCTTCTATATTATAGAATTTGAGAAATAGTGAATTGGCAGGGCTTCAACCTACTTTGATATTCTTGATGGGTAACCAAGTTTGAAGCTAAAGTTAAATTGTATTCAAATGTTTGATTCTTGTAGATTTGACAGCTACAACTCTGGCTTCTACAAGAGGCCTTGCACAATAATGTTTGTGTAGTTCCTTCTTCCAGTATGGCTGCCTTTAACCATTGGTAACCAATTTCAAGAGAAAATAACCCAATTTCTGTGAAGTGGTAGAGTAGGTAAACTACTGGAAAAGCACAATATTAACATTATGCAACATGAGTTTAGGTAAACTACTGGAAAAGCACAATATTAACATTATGCAACATGAGTTTACAAAATTGAGTAATAAGAAAAAGAAAATGTTGGAAGACCGAACTACACTGAAATTCCATGCAAGGCCTTTAACATTACATTTACAAGAATCTAAATTGACTGGAGTGGGTCCCAATTATGACAATGAGGTATAGACTTCTGAACAGCCTGAAAATTAGAGCCCATGAGAGCCAAAGGCAGAACAGCACAAATTGAGAAAAAGAAAGCCAGATTGTGGGGAAACTGATGCCCAGCACACTGCTTGGACCTCAGAGCAGCCAGACAGCAGGGAAAGAGCTGACTGACTGAAGAGGCCCTACTCAATAAAACATGCTTAGCACAGCAGGGAAAGAGCATAGACCGACTTAAGGCCTACTCAATAAAACATGCTTGAATATTAAAAAGGTATAGGTCCAGATTCTTATCGTAGTAATTTGTTCTTAACATAACATTTTGCATTGCTAAAAAATGGTTCATTCAAATACAACTAAGCCAGATTTAGAAGCAGCATGAATACATACAAAGACAATAGTGCCAAATGTATTGAGTTGACACAAATACATGACATCCTCTCCTCTAAACTTCTTGTTCACTCCACGATAAGTCCGCATAATCAGGCCATTATGATCCTATTCAAATAGGAACTAGGCAAAGGATAACTAATTAGGCACACCTGCATGTCAATACAAACTCCAGAGAACTCCATTAATCCATATAGTGGACATTCAATGATAGTGGATGCTCTCAAAGCAGAACAGCAGCAGCTGAGCCAGTTTGGGGGACATTTGAAAAGGGGGGAGGGAGCACTGCGTGCATTGAGCAGCAGCACTTTAAGACCCTTTCAAATGGAATTGCATTGCTAGGAAACAGCTTGGGCCCAAATAATTTGCCATCAGCTATATTTGCAAACAATTTATGAACGTTTATGTAGTTACATTTGAAAAGATTTTTTTTTTATCCACTTTCTCCCATCCCAATTTCGTATCATCCAATTCAACCCTCCCCTGTCACGAACGCTGTTTCTTGCCTCCCACAAGCCGGCTGCAATGTGGACTAAGTCATACATAGCACAAGTCCCCTCCGGTACTTGAGGCAACAGCAGTCGCATCTTTTCACCTGCGCAGCTCGATCCCGCAGTGGCGAGGCTCACACTGCCCCCGACACTTCCTGATTCTACTGCGCAGGCGCACCAACCGACCTGTAGGAGTCGCTGTCCACAACACCCGATCCCCACCCATCAGTTTCCCACCCCCTAATACAGCCAATGTGTATTAGTATGAACGACCAGCTAAACTGAAAGCAATGTGGCGCGCTGGGCTCGAACAGGCGAGCCCAGCGTCTCCGCATTTGTGGCGAGCGCCTTGCCCACTACGCCACGTAGCCGCCCTTGAAAAGGTCTTTTAATGTGCAGTCTGAACCCTGGCTCGACGGATCTGATAGGTCTTGCCAGGCCCCACAGGCCTCGAGAAGTCTAAAATGAGAAGAACTCAAATATTGCCATCACTACTGTAACTTACCGTGAAGGCTTTTTCAAACAGATGCACAATGGCTCAAATGCACCTAGACACTCAATACTCTGACAACCTAAGAACAGAAACATATATGAGAACCTTGAACATGTCAAGTGACTACGTGCACAGTGGAGAACACTCATGCAATACTAATTTTACACTATGAGAGTATCATGCAACTCGAGCTGAAGTATTTTTTTTTGTTTTAATATAAAATATAAATATTTTATTGCAATTGCAAATTTTCAGCATTCTACATTCAATAACAAATTAGGAAGATGGGAGTAAGTAATATTTGTGAGTGAAATGAATGGACCATTATTGTTGGTTTTATTGAGCAAGAGTTGCATTACAACCCTTTTGATTTTTTTGCAGCTAATTTTGCTTGGGAAAAACTACTCATAGCAAGATTTTGAACTCGTTATGTTTTTTGAAAACAGGTTTTGGATGACTTGCATTTCTCTTTTCTTTTTTAACAAAAAAACAAAAGCAAAGAGAAAATCTAACAAATGAGTGTTGGGGTTAGTTTTACCTTCTTGTGGCGATCTTTTGGCTTTTAGCATCCTCTCCTCAGCGATTTTTTTTCTTTTTTTAAAACCAGCCAGCATGACTTTGCATCAAAGTCAAGTAAGATCCCTGCAAGCTTGATTTGAAATACTGTTGAGATTGAGTTATTTCAAAATGGCCAAAGGTACTGTCCGGGGAGCTTGGAAGAGATATGCTATCTAACGGTTGATGACAGATCAATACATATTCAAGGCACTGCATCATTCTCAAATATAAAACAAGTATTTCGCAATACATTACCTCAAAGAATGATTGCTTTATTTTTTTTGAGGGCGACATAACAGGTGTCATCTAGATCGGTTTTGTATACAGAAAAGATGGAGGTTGTGCTCTTAGTCAAAATAGAGAAAACATTTTGAGTCAGTTTGATGAGGTGTATACATACAGTTGAATAACTTAATTCAATATTGTTGAGATCCTGAAGATAAAGGACCATTTTCAGAAATTGAAGGCATTTTCTAATACAACAAATGCAAAACACCATATTTAGACTCATTAAAAAGAAAATCTAGGCTTTATTGAAACAACGCACGGCAGAAAAACATTTGTGTGGATATATTTAGTATCCTATTTAGCCAAGAGTACATAAGCATTGAGCATTTTTGAGACGACAGGGCTTTAGAGAGCACATACAGTTGTCCTATGGTTATGTACAAAATATTGAGTTGGCTGCAGACTGTAAGGACCGTTTAATAATCATTCAAACTTCACAACAAATAGTGGATGATAACCGATCATTTAGCAAAACCACATAATACATTTTGGATCCAAGTAAGCCAAACTGAAGCATTGCAACTATATATTTGCAGTAGTTGAATGAAATTGACATGAACACTTTTTAACATGGATCAAAACAAGATTTGAAAAATATAAACAATAAATCTGCTATGAACGCAACTATTTTTTTTGTAATTTTATTTTTTCTTCTTCAAAACAGCTCTTAGGAGGTGCGTTTGGTTTTTCAAATTGATCTTTTCTAGCTGGTGAAGTTACATCGAGGCAGGAGTGACACTTTTTTTGCCTTGACATCAAGGACGTTTGAAAATGCAGGCTAGATAAAACTAATCGCCACAATTTCACCTCATTAGGAACAACCTACTGAAATTATATCCATTATATCCATAACAAATACCATTGAAAATCACTTTTCCCTCTTTAATTAAGTAACAACAAGCTTAGATCTTAAACGGCCAACTTCGAAAACTGAAAAACATTAAATGGAAATATATGAACAACGGAAACACGTTTTTTTGTCTGGCGCTCACTATGAAACATCCAATGAAATTTCTCGTTCAAGTCATAATAAAAAAAAGTAAACGTAAAATAAACATAAAAAAAGGAACAAACGAGGAAAATTACTTTTTGAAGAGTTAAAAGAGAGTACAAGGAATTAAGGAAATTACTTTTTGAAGAGTTAAAAGTGAGTTACAAATCGGAGACAGTTGCCAGGGCAACCATCTACCGTAGGCCCAATCAGTATCTTCCGTATGGATGCTCCCTGTACGCTCCCTTGGTCTGCCTGGCAGGGGGGGCTTTCCCTCCGGTGCTGGGCCAAGACCCCTCCCAGTCATCTTGAGCTGAAAGGTGAGAGAAGGAAAACATCCACAACAAAGCACACAGTATGATTAAGAATTGAGATCTAAATCATTCTTACAGTTGTCTGAAGACTTGATATTTATAGTTATAGGGCAAACAAGGCTCAACTCTGGCAAAGACATTTCTTGCTTAAAAATAAGAAAAAAAGGATGTCATATAGCATATCTCTTGCTGAAATACAGCAAACATTTGGTGGGCGATAACATAATACGTCAAAATAAGTGTCTTACATTAGTAACATGAATTAATTTCCCTCATCTCACCATAAGGTTCATACGATGCCTCCTGGGTCTCTCCGTGGCCATAGTCGTAGTACTCTGTATCCCTGTGCAGAAAGGACCAAATTTAGATGGGTACACAGGAAACGGGACCATTAACAACTCTTCAAGAAGTTGAACCCAATATTATAGACTTACGCTGGGGCAGGTGGTTGACTATAATACCCATCGTAGGCCTCGCCGTAGTTAGCCTCAGGATAAGATTCTTCATATGAAGGCTGGGTGGGGGGAGAAGAAGAAATTGCAGTGAATAGAGTGGAAAAACTGGTCATTCAGCATGAACAGGGTTACTAGTGATGTGACAAAGAGGGGACTTTGGCATGAGACTTACATAGTCCTCATAGCCCTCAGCTTTGGGCTGTGACGAAGGTGGGAGCATCTGGTGCTGTTGGTGTGAGAGGCCTTGGGCTGGGAGCATTCTGTTACCACCTGGCGCAGGGGGCCTAGAGCGGGGAGCACTGCCCCCTCTGGACTGGGAGCTAGGGAGTCCACCACGGCCAGCGGGCGCACCTCTAGGTGCTCCGCCCCTGCCGAGTGCTCCTCTGGGGGCTCCTCCACGTGGTGCACCTCCTCGTGGGGCGCCTCGTGGCATTCCACGCCCCCTGTGGAAAATTGGCCACATTTGTAAATTGAATTGTCATCAACACAAATCTTCTATAATGGATAGTTTAATAGGAAAAGTTAGATTTTAAAGCTCTCGCTCAGATCATGAGGCAAGCCGGTTATTATCCATGGGGGCAGTACAGCATAGGATTTTTTTTCTTTTTAATATATTGTGAAAATCCTACCTGGCCCCTGCAGCATTGGGAGGTCCTCCTCGTCCCCTGCCTGGGTGTCCTCCTCGCCCCCTGCCGGAGCCATCCTGCGCTCCGTTCAGGAAGTGTGGGTCCATGAACTGCTCTTCACTGGGGTCCTGTACACAAAAACAGGTCATCAGACAGGGAACCCAAGGGGCAAACTTGTTGTCATTACCCAAGATGGCACCAAAAACTAATTTAATAGAAATTACACTGAGCTTTTGATAACATTTAGGATACTTACAGGGACGAGGAACTTTTTGACCTCCTCCATGGCGTGGGCCATGCGCAAGTAGGCATCAGGTATGGGAGCCATCACCTCAATGAAGACATGCAGCTCCATGGACAGGTGAGCGTATTTAGCCTCGCCCCCCTTCCTCAGCTCTTCCTCCTACATATCACATCAAATGCAATAGAATCAGTTTTACAGATTAACCAATTCAAAGAAGTGCAGTACAGTTCTGTAATTAAATTTTATTCTAAGAGTATATATTGACAGATCACTATTGGCTAATCTTTGCACCATGGTTAGACCACTACAGCTTATAATGTCATGGTGGCCCACAAAAAAGAATCTGCTAAATGAAACCGCAGGGCATTCTAGCCTACTCATCCAAGTCCAAAAATTAAGAGTAGAATAAGGATGGGGGGGGGGGGGGGGAATATGTCATTCTTCACTCTACTCAGTCATTCTCCGCCTTGGCTTAATGCACTCACTGTGTCCAGTTTGTAATTAATTTAATTATGTCCCTCTCGTCACTTCCATAATGCCTAAATCGCTTATGCAACTAAAGATAAACCCTGATCCAGTGGGACTCTACAGGAAACACCCATAAGAGTAGACTTGTAAACGTCAGCCACAGCTCATGGCAGTAAATAAACAAACATCAGAAAAGGTCACGAATATTGTGCAGCAAAAAGTGCTGGTGGGTCCAGGTAATTTTGAGCCCTGGTGATGTTGGATCAAATGTTCTCACATTCCTAATAGGTAGGTCCACCACATTACCAAAATCTAAGTTCAAAGGACATTCAAATACACACCGCCATAACCTTGCCCGACTCTTACCTTATTCTTGTCCCTCATGGATCCTTTCCCAAGAACTGAGATTTTTGCACCCGTGTCTTCCTGGAGCCTCTTGATGACGTTGCCTTGTGGCCCAAGAATCTTACCAACGAAGTTGTGCTGCACAAAAAATAGAAAATATCAGGTTTAAAACTATGACTATGATGTCCCGAGGCAGACTAAAGAGGTCAAGTGGTATGAAACCAGGTCAGCAGTTTCAGCTCTTCAGGGCCACAGTCTGCGACTCTAATTCTCTTTGCACTTAAAGCTACTGCACACTCGCTCCTGGGAGAAAATGTTTTAGAGGGAAACTGAATGCATGGTTAGACAAATACTGAGACCACAGGATCGGGGAAGCGGGCTTTCCTAGGACAGAAGCAGGATGCAGTTCGAGGGCACATTATGGGAAAATGGTTTTCCATAGTCTTTGTATGAATTCGATCACAACACTGCCCACCTAATTTTACATGTGCCTCACCAACAAAGACTGGAATACAAAGGAAGACAATGTGCCGACTTGAATTACATAGTTAGCTGTAGACTAGTTTCATTGCAAAAAAAACGTAACAAACCACGAAAGACATACAATTGTCGATACAAAACGCATTAATGATTTAAAGGCGTTAATGATAAATCTAAGCATCCAACTGAAAGCACGAATGACTTACCCTTGGGTATTGCTTGGTGGGAATGAGCACACGCTCCTTGAGCTTAAGATTCCTTGTTGTGAAAAGGTCCAGGTACGTTTCTTTGTCTCCATCTTTAATCTTGGGGTCACCCTTCTGAATCCTTTCGATCTCTGTAAATAGGACGAATGGTATTTACCTCTACCGGAAAAAGTAATGAGCTAGTAGTAATATGATAAAACGTAGTAACTATGACTTAGGCCAACCATTTACAATATGAAACAGAACGAACCCCACAGGGCCGATTATGGGCTTTTCAGGGAAACCAAACAATCAGGGCCGAGCACACCAATACTGCGCCACAAAACAAGTAGGCCATGGAGACCAAATGACTAAAGGTACTTGCTATATAAAAAATGAGCTCCGTGGATTTGGAGATGGCGGGTGCTGCTCAGGAGGTCCACTACAGGGTTAAGACCTACTCCTTACATAGAATTTAAGCGGCGACTTATTATACATTATTTTGTTAGTCCAATTTATTATCATTTTGTTTTATTATTATTACTACTGTTATGGTCATGTGAAGTCCTGTCTATTATAGTTGTTTATAATTATTATTACTGTATTGTGTATTTTTGAAAAAAATAACAGATTTGGTCGAAAAACAACAAATGAGCAGATAATATCAAAGCAAATACTAATATAAGTTATGCTTAAGTCGAGTGGGGTCAACAACAGGGGAAATATTACCGATACTCTGAGAGAAAGCGAGGGAATTGGTTTGAAACGAGCACCATTTTAACCACCACGTGGAAACACGAGCTAAAGCCCGACCACCATTGTTCAGGCGGGGCTGGGCCCCAAAACCACTAGGCCCCGTTGAAAATACACCAACAAATACACAATCTAGTTAGCTTTTCTGTTGACCCCCACGGTTAGCGAGACATTATTACCTGCAGAAATTAGTTTCGTTGCGTGTGTGAACGACGTATCCAAGCTGTCTTTTTCTGCGAGAAGCTCCGGAAGATATTTACTGTCGTCCATTTTGCCTTTCTTCTGTGCGGGGCTTTCTGATTCCGATTTCTTGTTAAGATTCATTTGGCTCATCTTCTTGTCGAAATCGCTCGCGCAAAAATAGCTACGCTCGCTTATAAATTGTCGGGTGAAATTTCAGGGGGAAATTTGGTTGCAACTAGCCAAAAATATGTAAATTATATTGCCGAATTGAATCTTCACGCGCACCCTCTGCTCGCTAGACTTGGACAAAGGCGAACGACGGCGACGCTGACTGCCGTTAGCCCTTATATAGTTCTATGGCTTCCTCCTAATGGCGGGTATTCGTAAAGCTGCCGTGACGTCGCGGTTTCTACCCCCAAGGACCAATAGTATGCAGCTGCAGAGCCGCAGAGCCAGCGGCGCTCTGGCTGATTTGGAGTATTGCACTATCTTGAATGAATGCGTTTATTTATTTCGAACATAAATTGAAAATAAATAATAATAAAAAAAACTAGACAGGGGAGAGGGTCTGTATTGTCTCTTTCCACAGCAAAACGGTAGGCAAGGCACCGTGGTTGCGAAATGCTATTGTTTAGTCTATCTGTGAATGAATGAATGAAAACTTTATTTAACAGATTGCAGAATGGGTACAATACAGTACGGCTCAATACATACAATTGTTAAGGGGATGCAGACCTGAGAAAGACGTTTGTCTTGTTTCCATCAGGGTCCCCCATTTTCAATTCATATAGACATTTATGACATACACAACATACATGACATTTATGGCATAGGGACATAGGTATTTAGTACGGATACATTTGTGACATAAGCGGTATTCAAATATACAGTACTGTTACCCCTAGATCCTGACAGAGTATATACATATGATGGGGAGGGGACTGTACATTAGGAGGGGGTGGGTGGGAGAGAAATATACATACAGCGGGGAGGGAATATATACATGCGGTGGGGAGGAGACTGTCTATTAGGAGGTGGTGGGGGTTTTGGGCATTTACGGTGGCCAGTTTCGAATTGCAGCCTCCCGTAGGTGCTCTTTAAGAGCGGTTTTGAATGTGGGCAGGGATTCACATTCCTTTACAGCTTTGGGTAGGGCGTTCCACATTGTTGTGGCATAATTGCGAAACGTGTTTAGTCCCTTGTTTGAGCCGAATCTGGGTTTAACATGATTTGTTGAGCTTCCTCTGGTGTAGTGGTTGTGGTATTCACTGACCTTTGGGAAGTATTTTGACATGTACATGGGCACCCCGGTCGTATAGTGTATCTTGTAGACCAGGCCCATTGCAAGTTGCTGTACTCTGTCGTCTACTCTAAGCCATCCTAGGTTGTCAAAGTGGGCAGGGGTGAGGTGGGTTCTGGGGTTCAGGTCAAGTAGTAGTCTGACCAGTTTGTTTTGTGATGTTTGTAATTTTGTTTTAAGCGCCTTTGAGGTGCTTTGGTACCATGAGGTGCACGCATAGTCATAGTACCCTTGAATGAGTGCTCCTGCCAGAGTCTTCAGGGTATTCTTGTTTACCAGAGAGGAGATCCGGTACAAGAATCTAGTTCGTTGGTTGACTTTTTTTATTACATTGGATGCCATTTTGTCACAGGAAAGATTTGCCTCTAGGATGGAACCCAGGTAGGTAATTTCGTCTTTCCTTGTGACAATATTGTCACCCACTGTAACTGAGAAGCCGTCGGTCTTGCTGAGTTTGTTATTTGAAACGAAGAGAATGGACTCTGTTTTGCCCATGTGTAATGATAGTTTGTTATCAGCGAGCCATATGCAGATTTTGCCTAGTTCCGAGCTGAGGGTTTTTTCAACCTGCAACTTGTTCTTGTCAGAGACCAGCAGGGCTGAGTCGTCCGCAAACAGGAACAAGTTGCAGTCACAGGCTGACGACATGTCATTTGCATAAATTAGGAAGAGTAGCGGTCCTAGTATGCTTCCTTGTGGAACACCACAGCTCACTGTGAGGGGGGGGGGGGGATAGAGTACCGTTTACCTCTACCATCTGTTCTCTCCCCTCCAGGTAGGATTGCATCCAGCTCACTGATAAGCTATCAAAACCAATTGCTTTTAGCTTGTCCATTAGAATGGAGTGATTGACAGTGAAGGCCTTTTGTAGGTCCAGCATGACCATGCCGCAGTATTTGCCAGTTTTTTTTGTTCAGTACTGTTTTTTTTGTTCAGTACTGTTTGCACAATGAGATCTTCTGAGGGAATTGTTGAATATATAACTTAGATACACAAATGTTCTAGAATGTTTGATTATGACATCATACTGTGACATCACAAATGTTCTAAAATGTTCTATTATTTCATACTGTGCCATCACAAATGTTCTAGAATGTTTGATTATGACATAGGCTACTGTGACATCACAAATGTTCTAGAATGTTCTATTATGCCATCATACTGTGACACAAATGTTCTAGAATGGTCTATTATGACACTGTGACATCACAAATGTTCTAGAATGTTCTATTATGACATACTGTGACATCACAAATGTTCTAGAATGTTCTATTATGACATCATACTGTCACAAGTTTTAAACAATATAAAACTCAAAAGTATTATTATAATTCTTCTTCTTAGCAAATAATTCAGTAGTGCAATAATGACGGCATCCTTTCATGTTATTTAGACTTCATATCAATAAGGGTTAGCTTTGTCAACAACACAGGGAAGTTCTACAAACAGGCCAGAGGATGTACATACTACTGTATGAGTAAAATATATCAGATTGTTTCCCCAAGATGTCGGCGGTCTCGTGACGGTCTCGTGACGTCAGCGTGTATTCGAGAATGTTGAGAAGCAAGCATGCAGCTGCAGAGCCGCAATACTCCTATTTACATTTACATTTAGTCATTTAGCTGACGCTTTTATCCAAAGTGACTTACAAGTTCTGTACGACAAGCCATCAGGAAGGGCACAACTCAGCTGAGCAACAATGTTCATCAAAGTGTTGCGTGTTACAGTGTAGGTTAGTTTATTAGGACAAGCATACTAGGACCACTACTGTTCCTAATTTATGCAAATGACATATCGTCAGCTTGTGACTGCAACTTGTTCCTGTTTGCGGACGACTCAGCCCTGCTGGTCTCTGACAAGAACAAGTTACAGGTTGAAAAACCCCTCAGCTCGGAACTAGGCAAAATCTGCATATGGCTCGCCGACAACAAACTATCATTACACATGGGCAAAACAGAGTCCATTCTCTTCGGTTCAAATAACAAACTCAGCAAGACCGACGGCTTCTCAGTTACAGTGGGTGACAATATTGTCACAAGGAAAGATGAAATTACCTACCTGGGTTCCATCCTAGAGGCTAATCTTTCCTGTGACAAAATGGCATCCAATGTAATAAAAAAAAGTCAACCAACGAACTCGATTCTTGTACCGGATCTCCTCTCTGGTAAACAAGAATACCCTGAAGACTCTGGCAGGAGCACTCATTCAAGGGTACTACGACTATGCTTGCACCTCATGGTACCAAAGCACCTCAAAGGCACTAAAAACCAAATTACAAACATCTCAAAACAAACTAGTCAGACTACTGCTTGACCTGACTCCTAGAACCCACCTCACCCCTGCACACTTTGCCAACCTAGGATGGCTTAGAGTAGACGACAGAGTACAGCAACTTGCAATGGGCCTGGTCTACAAGATACACTACACAACCAAGGTACCCATGTACATGTCAAAATACTTCCCAAAGGTCAGTGAATACCACGATCACAACACCAGAGGGAGCTCCACAAATCATGTAAAACCCAGATTCGGCTCAAACAAGGGACTAAACACGTTTCGCAATTATGCCACATCAATGTGGAACGCCCTACCCAAAGCTGTAAAGGAATGTGAATCACTACCTACCTTCAAAAACACTCTCAAAGAACACCTACGGGAGACTGCAATTCGAAACTGGCCCCTACAAATGTCCTAACCCAGTTGTACAATAAAGACCAAGCATGGCTTTGTCAGTATTCCAATGTACAGTGCCCCCCCCCCTACCCAACCTCCTCCAATGCACAGTTTCTATGTCAAATGTATATACTCTCTTTGCTGGACTCTTTTAGTATCACAAACAGTACTGTATTTGCAAATCTGGTATGTCATAAATGTATAGATGTAGCAGTACTGTCTATCTGTATGTCGTGTGTGTCATATGATGAATTGAAAATGGAGGACCCTGATGGAAATAAGATGAAAGTCTTTCTCAGGTCTGCATCCTCTTAACAATTGTATGTACTGAGCTGTACTGTACCCATTCTGCAATCTGTTAATAAACTTTTCAATCAATCAATCAATCAATCAAAACAAGTGCATGACAGTACGGTTAGTTAGGGTTAGATTTTTTTTTTAAATTCAGATAATGGTTGAAGAAGTGCGTCTTTAGTCGACGGCGAAAGATTGGACGTGTTTCGGCTGTCCTAACTGGGGTGGGTAGTTCATTCCACCATTGTGGGGCAAGGACTGAGAATAGGCGACTTCTCTTTGATGACCCTCCCGGAGCTTGGATAGGAGTAGGTCTGAGGCGGCCAGAAGATGCAGAGTGTAGGGGTCTTGAGGGTGTGTAGTTAGAGACCATTGACCGGAGGTAGGCGGGAGCGGTTCCCTTTGCCGCACGGTATGCTAGGTCGAGGGCCTTGAAACGGATTCGTGCAGCAATGGGGAGCCAGTGCAGGTCCCTAAGAAGTGGGGTGACATGGGCCGACTTCGGTAGGTTTGAGATCAGGCGGGCCGCTGCGTTCTGAATGAGTTGAAGAGGCTAGTGGCAGTGGCCGGGAGGCCATTGAGCTAGGCTGGTAAAGCTATGCCTCCTAAAATGTGAATCGGAAATACAGAAATACCGGCTACAGGCTTTCCGGTTTCCGGGCACCCCCTGATCTGTTTATAGTCCCCAGCGAAACAAACAACAAGCAGGTCTGTCAGCCTGTCGAGGGAGGCGATAACGAGGTTGTTTCTGGGGGGAATACATTTTCATGAGCACCGTGTCGTGATTTCAGGGGCGGGACTTCCTACCTGATTCCCACTTTCGGCCGTAGTGCTTTACCAGGCTTTATCTCTCGAGATAAAGCTGGGAACGAGGTTACCAGCAAGCAGTGCGTTGCAGTAGTCGAGGCGGGAGATGACTGTTGATTGGACGAGGAGTTGGGTGGCTTCTTTTGTCAGGAAGGGGCGGATCCTTCTGACGTTGCTCAGGAGGAATCGGCAGGTTCTGGTTGTCGCTGCGATGTGAGCAGAGAAGTTCAACTGGTCGTCGAGGACAACACCAAGGTTGTCTAAATCTGTTTTAATCTGTTCTAATCGGCACAATTTACAGACCGCCAGACCAAAATGGCTTTTATGATGTGTTGGATGCGTGCTTAGCTGGAGCTGAGGATGCAGAAAAGATTCTTATTGGGGATTGGAACACGGATATGCAACAAAAAGATGCGCCCGTCTTCAAATCCTTCAATAGGTTTTGTGATCTGCACGGCCTCAGCCAGCTAATCACCCAACCCACACGTGTATGTGAGTCAACTCAGACTCCCATTGACCTCATCCTGACCTCTGACAAGTCCAAGATCTCCAATAAAGGGGTTATATAGCATGCGGGTTAAGTGATCATTATATGATATTCTGTACACGCAAAAAGCTAAAACAAAAGGCTGGCTGTCACAAAACAGTCACAATGGTACACTGGTTGAAGAAACATGGCTTGGTTTCAAAACCAAATTTTCAACAATACTAAACAACATGGCCCCCCTAAGAACCACCAGGGTAAAAAATCGCGCTGAGCCGTGGATGCACACTGAAATACTGACCGCTATGAAAACCAGAGACAAAAAATGCTCTGAGTTTCGTAAATGTCAGTCAAAGCTTACCAAAAGCACGAGCAGTGAACTCTAAGCCCACGTGACTGAACTCAAACTGGAAAGAAACAGACTAAGAAATGACGTAAACTCCATGATCTCCAGATGCGGCACGGTGGTGTAGTGGTTAACACTGTCGCCTCACAGCAAGAAGGTCCAGGGTTCGATTCCCGCTTGGGGACCAGGTTTCCATGATGCCAGGTACCCAGGTGGGGTATCTCCCAGGCCTTTCTGTGTGGAGTTTGCATGTTCTCCCCGTGCTCGCAAGGGTTCCCCCCCGATAAGATAAACCCAATGGAAAAACATGCACAACAACAGATCGCTAACGCTGTGGTGTCCTTGACGAAGACGGACAGGAGCACTTGGATTGGTCCCCTGGCGCGGCTCACGTTGACGCCTGTCTGCTCCTGGCTGCCCTTGGGGGGGAAGGACGACGGGATGGGTTAATCGCAGAGACGAATCGCATCGGCGATTCTAAAGAGACAATGCATGCGTGTGTGTGCTAAAAACTAACCGCTGTGTGTACCGCTAAAAAACATTGAGTGTCGTTGCATGCCAAATAAAGACCTCTGCAACAGGTCCTGCATTATTATTATCAAAACAACAACAAAAAATGTCATCAATGACAAAACCGAGGAAAACAAAAACAAACCACGTGAACTTTAGAAATTACTCAATAACCAACTAGGCTGCAGTAAAAAACTTAAAACCAGATTCTCAAACATAAACATAAAGACGGACAACACGCTCATCACAGACAAGCTGGATGTAGCCAATTACTTAAACAGTTTCTTCACAAACAGCCACAACACTGGTAAACAAACTACCCTCCCACTCAGGGCAGTATGGGGTAGAACACATAGTAGCATACTACAAGAACCTAGGGGTCCACAAAGACGACTTCAAACTGGAAATGGTAACAACAGATGAGGTACTCAAAAAACTGAACGCCCTCCAACCTAACAAGGCCAATGGCATTTTATTCATAGGACTTACTTAACTCCTAGACGTTTGCACCTAATGGGGTTCAAACAAGACCCTCGATGCTCCTTATGTTTAAACGGTGATATTGGTACATTTATGCATATGTATTGGAATGCCCTCCTGTTAAATATTCTGGGAAGAAGTAACCACGCAATTATCAACATTTTTATTTCTGACCGTACCTGTACTGCCTTCTGTATTGTTGTTGAATGATGTTTCTCAGTTAGCAGCCTCTGGACAGGTAAAGAGACAAATTTTGTCCGGTCTTACGGCTGCCAAAAAGCTGATAGCATCACGCTGGATTCAACCGGATAAAATGTGCCGGAAGGTATGGGTTCTTACCTATCTCGATGTGATTTATCTAGAGATATCTACCGCACGAATTTTAGGTGTTAATGAAGCCAGCATAGCAATCTGGTTAGATGTGGTGGAGAGGATAAAGGATAGCATATGAATTTGTAATCCCTGGTGTTAAACCGAATAATGGATGGATTGTCCAAGAGGGGGTTCTGAGGGGGAAGGAAAGGGTGAGGAAGAGCAAGCAAGAGCATATGTATTGTATTGTATCTATTATGTGTATATCTTTTAATCTACATTTATTTTGATTTAAGTACTGGACTGTTATTATTGTTATTATTATGTCGGTCATAGTCCTGTGATTTATTGTGGATTTCTACTGTTAATGTGTCTAGTTTTATGTTAAAAAAGGGTAAATAAAAAACGTTGTTCAAAAAAAAAAAAAAATTACCAAGTATGGTCTTGTCAATATTCCAATGTACAGTTTTGCTTGTACAGTGTCCCCCACCCACCCCTCCTACCCAACCTCCCCCCCACCCACCCACCCAACCACCTCCAATGTACAGTCCCCCCCACCCCCCCCCCCCCCCACCTACCCAACCTCCTCCAATGTACAGTTTCTACGTCAAATGTATATACTCTCTTTTTTGGACTCTTTTCGTATCACAAACAGTACTGTATTTGCAAATCTGGTATGTCATAAATGTATAGATGTAGCAGTACTGTATGTCATGTATGTCATATATGTTATGATGAATTGAAAATGGGGACCCTGATGTAAACAAGACGAAAGTCTTTCTCTGGTCTGCATCCCCTTAACAATTGTATGTATTGAGCTGTACTGTACTGTACCCATTCTGCAATCTGTTAATAAAGTTTTCAATCAATCAATCAAAGCCATTGGGTGGGTGGCGCTGCTGAGCGGTCCTCAGAGCGCGGTTATTAAATAGGGGAGAATGACTATGCCATTTATGTTGATTAGTACATTTTTTCTGTGTCACGCCATATCCGGATCACATGTGTAATAAGAGGGCCAAATTTCAAGTTGCATTGCTTAATTGATAAGTTGGTGTATACTATATCCTGCAGTCTATGTGGTGCCACTATGTTCTCCTCTAATGGTCTCCAGGATACAGATGCTTGAGAATCAAACCAGGTGATCAGTGGTCTTAAAGAGAACGCTTTAAAATAGTATAGTTGAAGTCTGGAAATGCTAAACCCCTGTCGGCTTTATTTCTCTGTGCAGTGGATCTTTTTATTCATGGGGGTTGGGGGGGGGGGGGGGGGGGGGGGGGGTAACGGCAACATCGAGCTGAAAAAGTTGATTCTATTTAAAACATCCATCTTAACTATCGGGCCTGTACTGAGTTTTTTAGTTTTGACCACATGCCGAAGTCGTTTGTGATCCTATCTAGGAATCCGGTATAATTATACTTCACCGTTTGGCATATAGTGTGGAATATTTCAACTCCAAGAGATCTAAAGTGTTCTACCATTGGTATATTTACTGGGAGTGAGGTAGCCTTTGCAGTCACATTAAGTGGAAGGAAGGCCGATTTTGTCCAGTTTATCTTAAATCCAGATAGATTGCCAAAATCATCTATTACCTACTTGGTAATTTTCTGTACATTTGAGGGGGTTGTGTTAGGACATTTGTACGGGCCAGTTTCGAATAGCAGTTTCCCGTAGGTGTTCTTTGAGAGTGTTTTTGAAAATGGGTAGTGATTCACATTCCTTTACAGCTTTGGGTAGGGCGTTCCACATTGATGTGGCATAATTGCGAAACGTGTTTAGTCCCTTGTTTGAGCCGAATCTGGGTTTAACATGATTTGTGGAGCTCCCTCTGGTGTTGTGATCGTGGTATTCACTGACCTTTGGGAAGTATTTTGACATGTACATGGGTACCTTGGTCATGTAGTGTATCTTGTAGACCAGGCCCATTGCAAGTTGCTGTACTCTGTCGTCTACTCTAAGCCATCCTAGGTTGTCAAAGTGGACAGGGGTGAGGTGGGTTCTAGGAGTCAGGTCAAGCAGTAGTCTGACTAGTTTGTTTTGAGATGTTTGTAATTTGTTTTTTAGTGCCTTTGAGGTGCTTTGGTACCATGAGGTGCAAGCATAGTCGTAGTACCCTTGAATGAGTGCTCCTGCCAGAGTCTTCAGGGTATTCTTGTTTACCAGAGAGGAGAATCGAGTTCGTTGGTTGACTTTTTTTTATTACATTGGATGCCATTTTGTCACAGGAAAGATTAGCCTCTAGGATGGAACCCAGGTAGGTAATTTCATCTTTCCTTGTGACAATATTGTCACCCACTGTAACTGAGAAGCCGTCGGTCTTGCTGAGTTTGTTATTTGAACCGAAGAGAATGGACTCTGTTTTGACCATGTGTAATGATAGTTTGTTGTCGCGAGCCATATGCAGATTTTGCCTAGTTCCGAGCTGAGGACTTTTTCAACCTGTAACTTGTTCTTGTCAGAGACCAGCATCTTGTTGGGTAATGTTGAGGAGGTTATTGTTGGAGATGATCTTGGGCCAGAATATACATAGGATTTTGCGCAGGCATGAGGTGTGGAAAGTGGATAATTTATGGATGTCGCTTTCTGTGGGTTTCCAGCATTCTGCACCGTATAGTAGTGTACTAGTACTAAGTGTGAAATTGTAAAAATGTCGATTTAAAAGTAAAAGTCCAGGAAGATTATGCCAGATAGTACTGTCACCCTGTGCTCAGTGATGCAGTGAGGCACAGTGATGCCTTATAAAGTCTGATGGCTGTCGGAATGAAGGACTTCCTGTGCCGTTCAGTGTTGCATCTTGGGAGTCTTTAGTCTCACTGAACATGCTCCTTCTATCAGCCAAGTAGTGGGTGGGAAGGGTTGTCCATGATGGCATGGATCTTACCAAGGTTCCTTCTCTCTACCACCGCCGCTAGAGAAAATATAATCTTTTTTTTCATCAACTTTTTCTCCCCATTTTCAATTTTTTTCTCCCATCCCAATTTCGTATTATCCAATTCTACCCTCCCCTGTCTCGAACGTTGTTAGACCATGCCTCCCACTGGTCGGCTGCAATGTGGACCAAGCCTTGCATCACGTGTCCCCTCCGGTACACGAGGAGGCAGCTGTCGCATCTTTTCACCTGTACAGCGCGATCTCTCAGCGGCGAGGAGTAATGTGTGGGAGGCTCACGCTGCCCCCGTTGCTTCCTGATTCTGCTGTACAGGCGCACCAACGGACCTGTAGGAGTCGCTGTCCACAACGTCTAATCCCCACCCACCGGCTTTCCCACCCCCTAATACTGCCAATTGTGTTAGTATGAACGACCAGCCAAGCCGGAAGCAACGCCGAGAGCTGGGCTCGAACCCAGCATCTCCTGTGTTAGTGGCGAGCGCCTTGCCCACTGCGCCACTTAGCCGCGAGAAAATATAATCTAATATCTAATCTAATATGTCATGCACCTCCACACTGGGCACTGTGCACGAGAGCCCATTTCTGCATTGCTGCTCTAAAGCGTCCTACACCTGTCCTCAGGCGGTTGAGGGTTGTCCATTGCTTTCGGGGCAGGTGCTGGCCAAGAACATGAAATATTTAGAAAAAGAAAAAGGTTTATAAGGAACACTGTTTGTTTGTGTCTACGTCAGTTGATATTTTGCTGGTTTAAGAATATTAAGATTCTTAACACAAACAATAAAAGTTACTTCTAAACAGTATGGGATAAGGGAAATAATGCATATTGCAACCCCCCCCCCCTAAATAAACAATCAGCCAACTTCACATCTCACAATGCTGATTCTGTGTTTGTTTGATCACTGCTGCCCCAGTCAGAAGCCTGGGTGTTGAGTGCAGCTGATCAGTCCTCAGTGGCAGGCTGGTCTCCAATCAGAAGCAATCAGAAGCTGCTATCTTGATGGCAGGCTAGGCTCCAATCAGAAGCAGTCTTTAGCTGGAGCCTTGGCAGGGCTACGGCAGACCGTTTATTGTATAGAAATACCAGCTTTTTTTTTATTCTGTTGTTAATTGTTGCTTTTTATTCATTCATGCTGGGGAGCAAACAGAGAGTGAGAATCCCATTGTACTTGTTGCATATGGCAAATACAACTATCTGACATCAACAGGACGCCGGTTGCCCGTGTCTCCAGCTTCAAATTTGTGGCAGTCGACATGTCCAAGGACCTCTCTTGAGTGCTGTATATACTGCATATATACATTATAAATATCCATATCAGTCTGAATATACATCCATACAATCCTCCTATATACCTACTTATACACCTGCATATAACCCATAATACTCTCTATATGATAGCATGTACAATAATGCTGTATATACCAATACCCTATATATTTATTCTTACTGTATATATCCACCTGTCTAAGTACATATACCTGCACATAACCCTTTTACATACAGTATCTGTAGATACTCTATCTTTACATATCCCTTACCTACTCTTACTTGTTACGCTGCTGGCCAGTATGACTACGACCATACTGTCTTTATACCTGTATCACTGTACATATTGGTATTATAACATATTTCTGATTAGTACTACACCCAATAGTAATTTATATATCTCATACCCAGCTTAATCACCTGTACATTGTATATTACTATTGCACTTTACTGTTACATTTTCACTGGTTGGATGCCAAACTACTTTTTGTTGATTGATTGATTGATTGATTGATTGAATTTTTTTTAACAGATTGCAGAATGGGTACAATACAGTACAGTTCAATACACACAATTGTTAAGGGGATGCAGACCAGAGAAAGACTTTCGTCTTGTTTACATCATGGTCCCCCATTTTAAATTCATCATAACATATATGACATACATGACATACAGATAGACAGTACTGCTACATCTATACATTTATGACATACCAGATTTACAAATACAGTACTGTTTGTGATGCAAACATGGGGGAAACTGTACATTGGAGGTGGTTGGGTGGGGGGGTTGGGTAGGCGGGGTTGCGGGGGGGGTAACTCTGTACATTGGATTATCGATTAAACTTTACTTGGTCCCAAGAAGAGGGTCTCGTGTATCATTGGGTTAGGACATTTACTGGGGCCAGTTTCGAATTGCAGTCTCCCCTAGGTGCTCTTTGAGAGTGGTTTTGAAAGTGGGTAGTGATTCACATTCCTTTACAGCTTTGGGTAGGGCGTTCCACATTGATGTGGCATAATTGCGAAACGTGTTTAGTCCCTTGTTTGAGCCGAATCTGGGTTTAACATGATTTGTGGAGCTCCCTCTGGTGTTGTGATCGTGGTATTCACTGACCTTTGGGAAGTATTTTGACATGTACATGGGGACCTTAGTCGTGTAGTGTATCTTGTAGACCAGGCCCATTGCAAGTTGCTGTACTCTGTCGTCTACTCTAAGCCATCCTAGGTCAAAGTGGGCAGGGGTGAGGTGGGTTCTAGGAGTAAGGTCAAGCAGTAGTCTGACCAGTTTGTTTTGTGATGTTTGTAATTTTTTTTTTTTTTTTTTTTTAACTTTGACCAGTCAGCTGGTTCTTTTAGCGTTTATCGCTTTTTCTAGTCAAGCATGACCGACAGAAACAGGTTGAATGGGGTATAGATCGGGGGAAAGACACTCTGAGAAAATACGGCGAGTCCGGGAGTCGAACTCGTGTACCCCAGATCCGTGACGCGCACGGTTGTCCCCGACGCCGAAATAGCGTCCGAGGTACGCGGTGAGCTACTGGAGCTCCCCTGTAATTTAGTTTTTAGCGCCTTTGAGGTGCTAATTGGTACCATGAGGAGCATGCATAGTCGTAGTACCCTTGAATGAGTGCTCCTGCCAGAGTCTTCAGGGTATTCTTGTTTGCCAGAGAGGATATCCGGTACAGGAATCTAGTTTGTTGGTTGACTTTTTTTTATTACATTGGATGCCATTTTGTCACAGGAAAGATTTGCCTCTAGGATGGAACCTAGGTATGTAATTTCATCTTTCCTTGTGACAATATTGTCACCCACTGTAACTGAGAAGCCGTCGGTCTTGCTGAGTTTGTTGTACTATACTTGTCCTGTATAATGACAATACATTTGGATCTAATCTAATCTTCCTTCCTAGTACTCCACGGTTCTCCCTCATTGTTTGTTCTCTGCCCCTCACCCCCTCCTCTGAAAGGAATATGTAAAAACATCATGTATAGACATCAACAAATCTTTGTCAGACACTGCTGTCTAGTCATTGAGTGATCTCAGCCTCCCATTTACAGTTGACTAGTAAGAGAGCCACAATGGCAGTGATCTCAGCCTCCATTTACAGATGATTATACTAGAAGAAAAGACAGGTACTTGCCCATACCCCCTTAACGTGCCTTCCATTGTCAAATAAATTTGTGTCAATAGTGTCTTTCATAGTCTCACCCCACCTTGTATTGTGAAGCTAATTCCCAAACAGGAAGAAATGTAATGTACAATCACTTGGGTTCAATGAAGGTGTCCACCAACAGCAAATGAGACATTGGTCTCAATGGGTTCCCCTGGCTAAATAAAGGTTAAATAAAATAAGAATAGCTTTTTATGCCTTCACAATGAGCATCAAGTTTACATTAGTTTAGATTAAAATGTATTGTCATTATACAGTACAACGAAAACACGCTTGGCATCCAACCAGAGTGCAAATGTAATAGTAAACACTATGTATTGGTTTGCCCTGTTCTGTACTGTGCTGAAATAAACTACTCCCAACAAAGATGTACCTATTGAATTTAGATATTGTCAAATAATTAGTCATGGACACAGTTGTATGTCACAGAATAGTTGAGAAGAAATGGTGAATTTGACAGGCCTACCATATAAATCCTGGATGTTATTTGTTATTAAATTGATCTTGGAACATAATTTTTATTTAGTTTCAGTACAATATATGAAAATGTATTTTAACATGACGTGACTGTTAGGGTAGCGTCAAATCTTGAACCCAAGAGCAGAACACAAGGGGAGAGGAGAATGAGGCGGTTTAGGATGTTTAATTATAAGGTACCAAGCTGACAGGGTAAAATGATGAGAATGATCATGATGTGAGAATGATGATGTGCGACAGGTGAGAGCAGGGTCACTCCTGGTGATCCCTGCAGCAAACGTCCTGGCTGGTGGTGTCCCGGGGTGGAGCGTAGACCGGGCGGTGTGTGTTCCTACACACAGGGAAACAGGGTTAGGACAAGGCAGGGAGAGCAAGTTTAGTCCTCGTACCAAGGTAGGTGAAGCAAGGTCTCATATCAGGGCTGGTGATGATCTGACGAGTCTCAGGTGTGCAGATTGATCCTGGGCGACAGCGTGTGGAAGCAGGGATAGGAAGCTGCTCATATAAGGGGCGTGGAAGCAGCAGGTGAGAGAGAGGCCCTGGCTGTGATTGTAACAGTGACTCTAACCCAGGTTATATAATGAGCAAATTCTTAGCCACTGATTTAATACTAAAATGATAAAAGAAAATGTAAAGTGAACAAAGGGTTAATTTGCATAATTGAGCCTGCCCTCTGCTTCCAGTTCCAGTTCAGAACGTCCAGCCAGGTAGTGTCAGTAGCCTACTGATGTTGACTGAGCTTGGTTGGTAAGAATATTCCCTATAACTTTGATAAAGCGAACTCAAAAGTAATTACTATTGGTTTGTTTCAACAACACTAATTCTTTTTTTTGTGATCACTTTTTTATTTTCCATTTTAAATATTTACATGTAACAAAAGTACAAAACAATACAGCAACAATACACAAGACATCACAGGACAGTACTTCAACAATAATAACCACATCCCCGTGCTGTTAACAAATAAGGTTATCAAGGTGCTAGAAGGATGGCTAAGCTCGTTCATCTGGAATGGGAGGAAACCACGACTGAAAATGGCCAAATTACAGATGGATGGCGTTGATGGTGGTTTGGACCTACCTAATATAAGGCATTATCAACTATGCCGTTCCACCTCCTTTCTGAGCAGAAGCACCCACCTGGCTAGGCTACTTGTCTTTGCATACAATAGCTCAGGTCGTCATGAATCAAATTATCACCCCAACCCACACATGGTTAATGGTTTCACGGGTAGCATCTTTGATGTTCATTAGTATCAACGGGCCATCTCGAAGGTTCTGGGATCCAACAACATATGTCACAACAACTTGGCTGAGAGCCCATCGCTCAGCTGAGAACAAGAAAATGAGAAGAGCAAAACCAAAATACAAGCCCTGTACCAATTGGTGGGGGTTTGCTTGAGCTGCACCTCTCACGTGACAAATGGTCCCGACTGGAAGGATGAGACATTTCTTTAAGTTGTGCTTCAGAAGGAAACTGTCCTCCTCTGGGTGTTGTACAGAGGGCTAACATTTTCAACAAAGGCCAATATTGATTAAATAGATTAAATAGCTTTGATAAAGCAGGTCTTACTGTACCCATTGGTGGGGGCTTGCTTGACTGTTTTGAAACCACTGTTGTGAAACAAATTACATTGAAAAAATGTAAGTGATGTTGTGTAATTTTTTTTCCTTCTCAAAATAAAGAAGTTCAAGTAAACACAAGTTGTCTGATTATTTTAAGTTTGCTTTTGTGTTTATGTGTGTAAAACTATTTCTTTAATTGAATTAACTTAAACTAGAAAAGTAAATACAAACTAAATTAACAATGTAAGTTACATTGTTAATTTAGTTTGTATTTACTTGTCTAGTTTAAGTTAATTCAATTAAAGACATTGTAACTACAATGTAACTACAATTACATTTAAAACATTGTTTGTTTTTCCACCATATCTGTTGACAATATAATTTCTTTATATATTGAAGGCTACATCCTGCTACCTTTTTCAGCTTCTCTATTTCAAGGCAATATTTACAAAAACTAAACTAAAACTAGTAATTTCCTATACAAACATGTTTCCTACTATTTATGCACATAATAATCATTATAATCATAATGCTGGTCGGAGCTGTTCTGTGCGCACGCCGAGGGGCCATTTATGCGCGCGTGCACGTGACGTCATTTAAAACACAGTGCAACTCCTTATGAAATCACTGCACCACTGGGCACATGCAGGGCATAACCAAGCTTGGTGACTTATTTGATGGCCAGACCTTGATGTCCTTTTACAGCTACAGCAGCGTTATGGTTTACTAAAAACTGAATTTTTCAAATACCTACAAATTAGGCAGTTTATCACTAAAGACACCTCACTGTTAACCAATAGCTTCACTTCGCAGGTAGAGAAAGCCCTCTCCCTACAGCTCTCAAAAAGACACATCTATTTTTTATAATACACTAAATCTCAACTCATCTTTATCCTCCCTTGTTACCAAACAGTCCTGGGAAAAGGATTTAGACATATGTATTGCTGACGAGGATTGGCAGGAAACGTGGACCTATGCAAAAAAAATCTCGGTTTGTAACCGTATACTCAATCCATTCAATTTAGAATTCTACACCGCATACATATAACCCCTGCTCTCAAAAGTAAAATGGATGCCAATGCATCCCCACTTTGTTTTAAATGCAAGATACTGTAGAGATTGGAGATTACATCCACTGTTTTTGGTCCTGTGTGAAACTTCAGAGATATTGGTCTGACATTGTGGGGGAACTTTCTGATATTTGAGGTCCCTCTAGAGTTGGACCCCCTGTGTCTTCTACTCGGTCTCCCAGATGGTCATATTGTTAATACCAAACATAATAATAATACCAACATTTGCTGCCAGGAAAAACATCCTTTTATTCTGGATCAAGGTTCCATCAAAAAGATTGTGGCACAACATTATTATGGACTGTATTCCCTGTGAATACATCACATGCATGTTGCACTCCAAGTTGGACACTTTTTATGAGATCTGGGATCCATATCTGTCTCATATTGGACCTGCGCTGTCCGCCACTGTACTTGGTGGGTTTCCTCACTACCCATAGCCTCCCTATAGATCATTACTGCCTTGTTTTGTCGGCGCTTTGTGTAGCTGCAGGGGGTATCCCAATGTCTATAAAAGTGCACACACACACACACACACACACACACACACATATGTATGAGGCACACACGCAGGCACACACACACACACACACATAAGACACACACGTACACACGCTCACATATAAAACATACACATAAAACACATATTATTAAATACACACATAAAACACAAACATAAAACATACACACACTCATATATAGAACGCACACATACACAGCCTATTTTAGTCCAATTGATACTATCACTATCCAGGAGCAGACCTCTTAAATTACACTCTTGCTTTATATATTATGTAATGTAACTTATATGTTCCTGTTGTTTGTATGTCTGTTTGTCTTCTGTCTCATTTGTGGTAATGCACCTTTATAGTCTGTTTTGTTTTTATTATTTCCACTGTCATTATTGTTTTTTTTTTTTTTATCCACTTTTTCTCCCATTTTCTATATTTTCTCCCATCCCAATTTCGTATCATCCAATTCAACCCTCCCCTGTCACGAACGCTGTTTCTTGCCTCCCACAAGCCGGCTGCAATGTGGACTAAGTCATACATAGCACAAGTCCCCTCCGGTACTTGAGGTAACAGCAGTCGCATCTTTTCACCTGCGCAGCTCGATCTCTCAGTGGCGAGGAGTAACGCGTGGGAGGCTCACGCTGCCCCCGACACTTCCTGATTCTACTGCGCAGGCGCACCAACCGACCTGTAGGAGACGCGGTCCACAACGCCCGATCCCCACCCTTCAGTTTCCCTCCCCGTAATACGGCCAATGTGTATTACTGCGGACGACCAGCTAAACTGAAAACAATGTGGAGAGCTGGATTCGAACACGCGAACCCAGCGTCTCCACATTGGTGGCGAGTGCCTTGCCCACTACACCACCTAGCCGCCCTCATTATTGTTGTTGTTATTATTATTATTATTATTGTTATTATTAGTATTACCGTATTGTGCTGTCTTGTTTTATGTATGCGATAAAAAGAAAAAAACATTTATAAAAAAAATAAATAATAATAACCACAATAACGACAAGACAACTATAACAAAAACAACTAACGCAGAATACAAATTATATCATCACAGACACCACAAAAGACACTTCCTCCCCCACCCCAGGACCCCTCAGGACCAACATTCCGACCCTACTTCGCTACTAGATCATGGCCTTTACCTTCTCGGCCGCTGAGGCCCATATTAGAATAGAATAGAATAGATAGAATAGAATAGAAATACTTTTATTATCCCGTGGGAAATTAGACACTGCAAATCGCTCAACATTTAAACATTTAGACAGGACAGGTCACAAATTAGAATAATAACACAAATCAAATCAAGTTGCCTAGGATAAGAGTAGAGTAAAATAAAATAGGATAAAATGAAATGAAATAATATATACAGAAATAAATACAGTAAGAATATACTGAGCATACTGAGCATGGGGTAAACAATTTGGTCAATATAATTATAATTATAATTTAAATCTAAATCTAACTAAATGAAATATGAAATATATATATTCCAGTATTCAGTGTAACTAGGTGCAGTATGCTTTAGGTATAGTGTATTGTCCTCCTTGGGTTCCAATAAGACTTAGATCAATGTCTGGCAGCAGTCGCTGCCCCCTGTTGTGGAGCCTGGAGGCCGCTAGTCGCGTCCTCCTGCCACTATTGAGCTGCCGCTCTGTGCTCAGTGATGCAGTGAGGCACAGTGATGCATTATATAGTCTGATGGCTGTTGGAATGAAGGACTTCCTGTGCCGTTCAGTGCTACATTTGGGTAGTGTGAGCCTAGCACTGAACATGCTCCTCCTGTCAGCCAAGTCTGTGTATAGTGGATGGGTGGGGTTTTCCCTGATGGCCTGGAGCTTAGCAAGGCTCTTCCTCTCCGCCACCCTCGCTAGAGAGTCCAGCTCCACCCCAACCACGCTGCTGGCCTTCCTGACCAGCTTATCCAGCCTGGTTGTGTCCACTGCTCTCAGTCCGCTGCCCCAGCAGGTCACAGCGTACAAGAAGGCGCCCGCCACCACGACTCATAAAAACATCCTCAACATCCTTGTACAGACATTGAAGGATCTCAGCCTTCTGAGGAAGTAGAGTCGGCTCTGGCCCTTCTTGTATAGTGCTATAATCAATGTTGGATTGCCCAAATCCAATCACCCGAGCAGTGGAGATCTCCATATAAATGATATCCAAAAGTGTCAAAGACCAATTGGTCGTTGTGAGTTTCTCAGGTTGTTTCCACCTCATGGCTATCAATTTCTTGGCTGCTGTAACGCCTGTCAGAATGATTCTTTTTTGCTGTATGGAGGCCGGCAGTAGTGATATATAATTTAGGAGCAGTGTTGCTGCTGCAAGTGGAATTGTCAGGTTACATATGTTTGAAAGTATAGTTGTTATAGATTTCCAAAAGTGAGCCACCGGTGGGCATTCCCAAAACATATGCATACGTGCCAGTGGCGCTCAGAGCGCACAAAGTGCACCGAGAGTCAGCCACCAACCCCATAGCGCACAGTTTCCTAGGTGTGAGATACGTCCTATGAATATAATTAAAATGTATTTGCTGGTGATTAGGGTTACGGGAAGCCAATGTGACATTAGTCCAGATATCATCTCAGTCAAACTCAGGGTCTAATTCTGGGATGTCCTCTCAACAAACTATATCTAATGTTTTTATTAAGGCTGTCAATCTATTGTGGCGGCTACGTGGCGTAGTGGGCAAGGCGCTCGCCACGAAATGCTGGAGACACTGGGCTCGTCAGTTCGAGCCCAGCGCTCCACATTTGCTTTCAGTTTAGCTGGTCGTCCGTCCTAATACACATTGGCCGTATTAGGGGGTGGGAAACTGATGGGTGGGGATCGGGCGTTGTGGACAGCGACTCCTACAGGTCGGTTGGTGCGCCTGCGCAGTAGAATCAGGAAGTGTCGGGGGCAGCGTGAGTGTTGTGAAGGGCCAGATTAAACCGAATATATATATATTTATTTATATATATATATTTGATTGTATTTGTATGTTCTCTAATATTCCCTGATATCCCTTGTATATTCCTTGTACAATATGCATTGAATATCCATTCTAGCCTACTGAACATCCCATAATAGTCTCCATTCTACTATTGGTCGAGACCTTGGTGCCAGGCTGCCATACCCCTCAGACCCAGTTCAAACGTACCGCTCGACATGTACGAACAGGTCCTAGTTCCGCGTAGGAATTTGGCTACCGCACCACTAATGGGACTATTTGTTCATAGTGCGTATATATACTGCGCTACTAAAGTAGGACTTTCTTTTCAGTCCAGTTTCTTACCCTCCAATAGAGTCACAGACGTAAAGCCTCCCCGCGATGCCACGTGTGGGAGTAAGGCCAAGTTCGCCTACCATCGGTATTGAGACATCGTGTATATTAATATTTGAATAGTCATATTTGGCACTATATCGTCGAGTTGGACGTAGTCTATTAAGCTAATAATAGTCTGTTAATATATAGTGCTTTGTGCGGTGAGAATACTACCGTAGTCAGTACCCCATCGTTTCGGGCAGAGAACTGGCTGCTTACCCAGGGTGGTTGACCCTATGTGAAGCTGCACCCGAGGAGCCCCAGAGCCGACGAGCGAGTGGACCTGTATACCGGATTATTCTACCGACGACAGCCCGCCTTCCCAGGCACGGATTATGCTTTGGATACTTTGATTATTCTATGGATAAAGACCCCCGACACTACCGTGTGTTGGAACCCCCCCCCTGGAGAGGACACAAGGTGAGGAGACGCTCTGCAAGACGAGGTCTCTCCACATCTCTCCCCCGTGGACCGGAGAGAGCCGGCCCACAAAGAGTCCACCTGCTTTCATCTGTGGTCCAAGGATCGCCGGCGCATTGAACGGCATTACAGTGGGTTCTCCTGGGATACCCTTGGCCGGACGAGGCAGATGGATTCTACCCCCCCCCCCTCCTACTCCTGTCGGCTTACAAGCGACCGGATTAACCCCCTCTAGTGTATCCAGCCTATAATCATTAAAGTATCATTGCTGTTATTCCTTAACTATTCCAGGTCGTATATTTACCACCTGCGCCTTCAGAGATTGGACATTATCTATTGATATACCGACGAATACTCCTTGCCATAAAAGTGCATACTATTTCAATTCATAAATGTAATTAAGTGATTAAGTGTTTATTCTACACACCATCGCTGTGTAGGCAATAAAGACCTGTTTCTAATTCGTACATTTGTGTTGGATCCGTTTCATCTACGTGAGAGTGTTCATGATAATATATTTATGCCGTGTACTGGGTGGCCGAATATTAAGTACAAAGGTAGTGGTAGTAAGTATCATATCTAGTAATACAGTCAGGGAATTGTACCCCTCAGTTACAATTGGTCCTTCGAGCCGGATGGTAATTAGTGTAATATTAATATAGTGTTATTAATATTGAAATGGCCTATGATGAACACTCCACGAAACGATCCTCCTAACCAACGCCCGCAGCGCGAACGACGGCTCCCTCAGTACTTAGAGGCTTACGCTGTCAGTCAACAACCTAGTCTTCTACTAACAGTAAACGCGGTAAAACTAGAAAGTAAAAGTATGTCTAACCCCAACGCCCAGACTACCCCGACCATAGAGGCCCCTACGGGCTCTAATGTAACTGACCAAGTTCACGGTGGGGACCAGTGGGAACCAGACATGACTTCACACCCCGCCAGTACTGAAGAAGTAGTCCCTGATGAGTCCCGGGAGGAATACAACGCTACCGAGAGAGAACTCGGCACGGAAGAAGACGGGGAGAGCACCGTGGAGATAGAGCTCCAAGGCTCCGCAAGGAGTACCCCGAGGGAAGGCTCCCCTATACAACCGCCTTCTCCCAGCGAGGCAGAGAGGACCCTACAGCAGGCCTTCCTCATCAGCCTGAACGCCGCTGCTGAACGCGACCGACTGCAGATCCAGCAGCGAAGCGAACACGAGCAGATACGTCTAGAAATAAGACGCATTCAGATGGAAGAGAATGTGGCCCGAGAACGAGCCGGTGCTCAACGGGACGCAGCGCGCGACAGACAGCAGTCGCAACTAATAGAACAGCTGATCAGACGGACAACACCCTCTCCCTCCGCCAGAGGCTCCAGGAACTCGTCTAGACACACCTCCAGGGCGGCATCCCCTAGCCGAGTAAACAACCCTGAACTTGACCAACAGACGAGGTCTATACCCCCCACAGACCACCTCCCCCCACCGGTCCAAGCGAGACCTAGCAACCGGGAAGGAGCAGCATATCCTGTGGAGAGGCTAAACCAGAGACTACAAGCACTGGATGACCTAACTGAAGACGAAGAGGAAGAGGAGGAGAACCGCGCCCGAAGACAGCACAGTACTCTACCGGACCAGGAGGTCCGGTACAGCCCAGGCTATACTCCCGCGGAGCTGCGCTACAGACCCCCGACTCTATACACGGGTGAGCACGACGCACGACCCGCACCGAGGAACAGCACCTGGACAAGCGGGCCATGGTACACTGCCAGTACCAGCCCATACCAAGGAGCGGGAGGAGACTCGCCTAGGAGGCCTCTCCCCCAACGCTCGCCGATGTATCCACAGTCAGCGTCATACATTGGCACGCCTATGGTACCCGACTTCACCCAAGAGAACCGGGCCCAGTATACAGAACTCCGCATGTGTCTGGAGACCATGTTGGTGGATGTATTGGATGAACGCCACAAATACGCCATCCTACTGCAGCACTTAAAGGTGCCCCGCGCACATAATATAGCGCTCGCCTACGCGACTTCCACCACCCCATACACAGCAGCGCTGGTAGCATTGGACCAGAGGTATGGGCGCATATGGGATTACGTGATCCAGGAGATCCGACACATCGACCGCTTACCCCCAGCAATAGACAATCGAGCACTGGACGACCTGTCCATCAGAGTGCAGTCCCTGGTAGGGATGTTGGGAGCGCAAAGAGAGAAGGGGAAGTATGAACTTTACGCCAACTCAAATGTGGAAAGGATTCTGGAGAAGCTGCCGCCCGCTCGTCAGGAGCGCTTTAGGCGGCAGAGGGACCACAGAGACCCGAATGGCCCCGAACCGAACCTCCTCGATCTAGCAGACTTCCTGGCGAGAGAAGTCAGCAGCCTACGGCTAGATACATTCGGACGGAGCACCCCTGGCTCCAGAGAAGGAACCAGACGACTAAATGATGGAAGAAGATCGGTGACTGTGATGCACCAATCGGAGTCAGTACCGAGCAGCAGGAGCCACAGTACCCCCTCCAGAACGGAGAAGTGGAAGATAGTGTGCCCCTACTGTGAGAAAGAACACTGGCTAGCGCAATGTGACTCCTTCCCCAAGCTGAACGCGGAGGAAGCAGGTCAATGGATAAAGTCCAACAAGCGCTGTTTTCGCTGTGCGCGCTCACACATGGCAGCCGAATGCCGCTTAAAGAAAAGGTGCACCAAGTGCGATGGAGCCCATCTGGACATACTTCACGACAGTAACAGACGGCGCCCTTCACCTGCACCATCCAGCCGCAAAGCGAGCGTCATGTACATCGATCCCGCCAGCAGCAGTGGAGCCCGAGTACTCCTAAAAGTAGTGCGTGTGACACTAAGCTACCAGAATAAAGTCCTGGACACTTACGCCGTCCTCGATGACGGGTCAGAGAAGACCCTGCTGCTCGCCTCCGCTGCGGCCCAGCTAGGGCTGCGGGGAAGCGAAACCCAAATGACAATTCGGACAATAAGACGAGATTTGAAGACGATAAAGGGCGAGAATGTCTCATTCTCTATCGCAGCAAGCGGCCAGCCTGAGCGACGGTACCAGATTGCAGACGCTTTCACCAGCCAAGAAATAGGACTGTCGCGGTACACATACCCCGTCGCCAAGCTGATGGAGAAATATGCACATCTGCGCAAGTTACCGATCCCGCTCATAGACAATGCTATGCCGACCCTGTTGATAGGCTCCGACCATGCAGACCTCATTGTCCCGATAGACCGGGTTCATACCGGACCCCGAGGCTGTCCTGCAGCAGTCGAGACCCGTTTGGGATGGACTCTCCAAGGCCCGCTCGCCAAATCTCTCAACCGAAGTACAGCCACTAGATGTCTCCACTCCCGAGTCACAGAGGGAGAAACCGCACTCCTGCAACACGTAGAGCGGCTATGGAGCTTGGAACAAATGCCCTTTAAGAATGGAAAGAAAGACATTCGCTCTAAAGATGACATTTACGCCATTCACCTCCTCGAGACAGGGACCAAGAGAGTCCCGGTCAACGGCGTGTTGAGATACGCCACGCCACTCCTGCGGCGAGAAGGAATGCCTACTTTCCACGCCAAGACAGACGCCATAGAACGGTACCTGCTGAACACGGAGCGGCGCTTAGCCAAGAACCCCGCCCAAGAGAGTGTATACCGCGCTGAGATTGAGAAGCTCATCACAGCGGGACACGTCACAAAGATGGACATTAAAGAGGCTGACCAGACCACTGAATCGTGGTACGTGCCCCACCACAAGGTCCATCACAACGGTAAAGACCGCATAGTATTTAACTGCAGCTACCAGATCGGATCCCAAAATCTGAATAAAGAGTTACTGCCCGGTCCCACACTCGGCCCCTCCCTACTCGGCGTTCTACTCCGCTTCCGCCAGGAAAAGGTGGCCATCAGCGGGGACATTAAAGGAATGTTCCTGCAGGTGAGATTAGTAGAGGCGGACAAGCCCCTGTTACGGTTCCTATGGAGAGAGAAGCCAGGAGATGAGCACCCAGCCATCTACCAATGGGAAGTCCTCCCCTTCGGAACGACGTGCAGCCCCTGCTGTGCGACATTTGCACTACAGAAACATGTAGCAGAGGACCCAGCAGCGGACGAAGAGGTCCGACACAGCGTAAAGAACAGCTTCTACGTAGACAACTGTCTACAAAGCCTTTCAACCCAGGAAGAAGCCGAGGCTCTCCTGATTAAACTCCGCGCCTCATTGATCAAAGGCGGCTTTGATCTCAGGCAGTGGGCCAGCAGCGATCCGCAAGTACTGCGCAGCCTCTCCTCCGAGGACAAGGCAGCCAGCAGCGAGACCTGGATGGCTACAATCCCGGGAGAAGCCCAGGAGATGACCCTGGGATTGGTGTGGCGATTCAAAACAGATTCGCTTCACTACAGACACAAGCCCCTGACTACGGAGCAGGGAAGGCCGGCGGCGGCGCCGACCACCAGACGGAGTGTGTACACAACACTCGCCCGACAATATGACCCGCTAGGATGTATTCTACCGTACACCACCAGGGCAAAAATGATTGTACGAGCATTGTGGGACAAGGACCAGGGCTGGGACGACCCCATTCCCGCACACCTTGCATCCACCTGGAGAGAGTGGGAGATGGAGCTCCACTCACTCCCAGGCGTTAATATGCGCCGAAGCTACTTCCCACCCACGGTGAGGCCAGAGACATGTAAAATGGACTTACACGTCTTCAGTGACGCCTCAGAGGTCGCATACGGATCAGTAGCCTACTTGCGGGCCCAAGACCAAGGGGGAGAGATCTACACAGCATTTGTCCTCGCCCGCTCGAGAATAGCCCCACGCAAGCAACAATCCATCCCACGTCTAGAGCTCTGCGCAGCCCTAGCCGGAGCGCACCTAGCCACGCTCATCCAACGTGAGCTCACCATACCGGTGTCTAGAACAATCCTGTGGTCAGATTCCACGACGGTACTCGCCTGGATCAAATCGGACTCATGCAAGTACAAAGTCTTCGTGGGAGTCAGAGTCACCGAGATTCAAGACTTAACCGAAGAGTTAACCGGAGAAACAGAGTGGCGCTACGTTGATACAAAACAGAACCCAGCTGACGTCATCACCCGGGGGATGCCCCTGGATGACCTCACCCGTCGCAATGTCTACAGTGACGGCCCCGCATTCCTAAGACTCCCGGAAGGACAGTGGCCCATGCCTATCCCGAGGGCAGCAAGTCCAGAGGAGGTGGAAATTAAGAAGTCTGTGTTCTGTGGATTGAGCACCGTAGCCTCCACCGACCCTAACATAAACGATTGCACGTCCATAGAGAGTGCACAACAAAGAACATTCCTGCGGTACCACCCGGAGTGCAAGTCCCCCGCTGATATGTCAGCAGCTAACTACGAGGAAGCAGAATTGCTTCTACTGCAGCGAGCCCAGAGAGACTCGTTCCCCGATGAATTGGCCTGTCTACAGGGAGGAAAGCCCGTCCCATCCGACAGCAGATTAATTCATCTGGCCCCCGAGAGCGACGCTCACACCCTCATCAGAGTGGGTGGTCGCCTACGCAGAGCCCCCAATCTACCGGATGACATTAAATACCCGATCGTATTGAACAGCCGACACAAGGTCACAGAGCTGATTATAAAGAAATACGATGAGGATGTACATCACGCAGGAGCAGAAAGAGTCCTCACGGAGATTGAGGGAGTACTTAACTCGAAGCCCCTCGGATATGTCTCCAGTGATGTGGCGGATATCGACCCAGTTACCCCCAACACACTCCTGATGGGGCGGCTAGATCCCACATTACCCCAGACAATGTACCGGCCTGAAGAAGCGAACGGCCGACGAATGTGGAGGTACAGCCAAGTATTAGCCGACAAGTTTTGGAACAGTTTCCTACTGCACTACCTACCGTCTCTACAGACCCACCAGAAGTGGGTAAAGGAGAGAGACAATTTGACAGAAGGAACAGTCGTCATGATTATTGATCAATCACTGCCCAGAGCTATGTGGCCGGCCGGCCGCGTAAGCAAAGTGATCACCGGTGCCGACGGCAAGGTCCGAGCAGCTGAAGTGCTCGTCCAGGGTCGCACTTACACCCGTCCCGTGGCAAGGCTCATAGAACTGCCTCGACTCCCAGACACAATCGATGATGACCATGACCCTACAACCCTATGACTTTGTGAAGTTGACTGACCCCTACAGCAAACCCTTATGTGTAAATAGACAACGCGATTAATCTGTCTCCGTTTAACTGATTAGGTCCGGGACCTATTCAGGGGGTGGCTGTTGTGAAGGGCCAGATTAAACCGAATATATATATTTATTTATATATATATATTTGATTGTATTTGTATGTTCTCTAATATTCCCTGATATCCCTTGTATATTCCTTGTACAATATGCATTGAATATCCATTCTAGCCTACTGAACATCCCATAATAGTCTCCATTCTACTATTGGTCGAGACCTTGGTGCCAGGCTGCCATACCCCTCAGACCCAGTTCAAACGTACCGCTCGACATGTACGAACAGGTCCTAGTTCCGCGTAGGAATTTGGCTACCGCACCACTAATGGGACTATTTGTTCATAGTGCGTATATATACTGCGCTACTAAAGTAGGACTTTCTTTTCAGTCCAGTTTCTTACCCTCCAATAGAGTCACAGACGTAAAGCCTCCCCGCGATGCCACGTGTGGGAGTAAGGCCAAGTTCGCCTACCATCGGTATTGAGACATCGTGTATATTAATATTTGAATAGTCATATTTGGCACTATATCGTCGAGTTGGACGTAGTCTATTAAGCTAATAATAGTCTGTTAATATATAGTGCTTCGTGCGGTGAGAATACTACCGTAGTCAGTACCCCATCGTTTCGGGCAGAGAACTGGCTGCTTACCCAGGGTGGTTGACCCTATGTGAAGCTGCACCCGAGGAGCCCCAGAGCCGACGAGCGAGTGGACCTGTATACCGGATTATTCTACCGACGACAGCCCGCCTTCCCAGGCACGGATTATGCTTTGGATACTTTGATTATTCTATGGATAAAGACCCCCGACACTACCGTGTGTTGGAACCCCCCCCCTGGAGAGGACACAAGGTGAGGAGACGCTCTGCAAGACGAGGTCTCTCCACATCTCTCCCCCGTGGACCGGAGAGAGCCGGCCCACAAAGAGTCCACCTGCTTTCATCTGTGGTCCAAGGATCGCCGGCGCATTGAACGGCACTACAGTGGGTTCTCCTGGGATACCCTTGGCCGGACGAGGCAGATGGATTCTACCCCCCCCCCCTCCTACTCCTGTCGGCTTACAAGCGACCGGATTAACCCCCTCTAGTGTATCCAGCCTATAATCATTAAAGTATCATTGCTGTTATTCCTTAACTATTCCAGGTCGTATATTTACCACCTGCGCCTTCAGAGATTGGACATTATCTATTGATATACCGACGAATACTCCTTGCCATAAAAGTGCATACTATTTCAATTCATAAATGTAATTAAGTGATTAAGTGTTTATTCTACACACCATCGCTGTGTAGGCAATAAAGACCTGTTTCTAATTCGTACATTTGTGTTGGATCCGTTTCATCTACGTGAGAGTGTTCATGATAATATATTTATGCCGTGTACTGGGTGGCCGAATATTAAGTACAAAGGTAGTGGTAGTAAGTATCATATCTAGTAATACAGTCAGGGAATTGTACCCCTCAGTTACAGTGAGCCTCCCACGCGTTACTCCTCGCCACTGAGAGATCGAGCTGCGCAGGTGAAAAGATGCGACTGCTGTTACCTCAAGTACCGGAGGGGACTTGTGCTATGTATGACTTAGTCCACATTGCAGCCGGCTTGTGGGAGGCAAGAAACAGCGTCCGTGACAGGGGAGGGTTGAATTGGATGATACGAAATTGGGATGAGAGAAAAAATATAGAAAATGGGAGAAAAAGTGGATAAAAAAAAAGGCTGTCAATCTATTAAAATATTTAATCTGATTAATCGCATGATTGTCCATAGTTAATCGTGATTAATTGCAAATTAATCACATATTTTGTATCTGTTCTAAATCTTGTTGTTTTTGTTGACACCAGCCACAGGGAGGTGCTGGTCATAGAAGTAGGCTGTGCCTTTGATCTGTACATGGACCAGGCCTTCCGGAACAAGTATATCAAATACCAACCACTGCTCAATGTGATGGCCAACTTTGGGTACAGGTGTAGATACACTATAAAATCAGTTTATTTACAGTGCAATGAAATAGTTCTGGATTACTGTTACTGTACAGTTCAAAGTCATCTTTACCTTCTGTTTGGTATCCACAGTTTAAAACCTGACAGTCTTCCCTCTTGTCTGACACCCACTCTTAATGGTTTATATTGTATATATCAGTAAACACAATGGGTTTGATAAGCGATTGTTTTGATAAGGACCCCACAGAGATGCAAATATTCAATTAGAATCCAGGTACTTTCTGTGTGGAGTTGGCATGTTCTCCCTGTGTCTTTGTGGGTTTCCTCCCCGCAACTGACTGTGGTGTTTTACAGTTCAGACCGATCTGGTACAGTAGCTCTGACTGTTCTACTCTGTATTGTATATTGTATATATTGAACACTTTTGTTTTGAACACTTTTGTTTACTTGTTAGGTACTTTTGACTTCTATTTTTGACTTATCTATTTATTTTTTATCTAGCACACTCTCAGGAGCAGAACAGGAAAAAGCATTTCATATAAAAGTATTCTGTATTTTTGTATGACAACTAATAAAGAAACTTGAGAAACTTGACTGTGGGGTTTTACAGTTCAAACATACACAGCCTCCGTCAGAGGAGAGGATAAAGGCTCTGTCGGGCAGCTGACCATATCTCCTCCATCACACACAGATGACCAGATACACATTCCACACAGGTTCAAGTTGAAGAAGTTTAATTTTAATGTACTGAATAATACGGTACTTAAATGAATGTTCAATTCATCAAGACATTTAGAGACATACAAATATACAGTACTATACAATAACATAGAATGTGAAGTTGAAAACCTTGTGAGAATGGTTCATGTTTAACATAGCTTTTAACATTAGTTCAACATTAATAAAGTAGTCAAAACGTGGGCCAAAATAATAGCAACTTTACATTCACATAGCGTTAGTTGGGTGTTTACAGGCAGGGGCGTAATTATGGGGGGGGGGACACGGGGGACATGTCCCCTGCATGTTTTCAGATGGCAGTTATTGTCCCCTGCACCTTTTTACAGTCCAAAACAATGTTACACGATAATAAACGGTGACGCGATGCGGCACTATTGGACCACGCGGCAAACGGCTGCTTGTTCCATCTGAGCTCAGGTCTCTGACGACCTGAGCCATTGTCATGCAAAGTCAAGACAAGTACCAAGGTGAGCACCCGACGAGGGCACGCGTTAAGTATACCGACCACAGCTGTCTTTGCGTAACAACAGCCATGTTGTCAGGTGTGCTCAAATACAGGCACGCGGGAAGTGAGTCAGACTTGGGGGTGTGGCGGTCGGAGTCGAGATAAATAATAATAATAACGTCATATTAAATGCATGCGCGAAGCGCATCATTCGTGATTTTCCATTCATTTGAAAGATCAATATTATACACTACAACAGACAAACTTGAACACCAACATGTGGACAGTTCACACACGAAATGCAGCAGTTTCGTTTCGCACACCGCACAGGATCTGTGTGTGTGTGTGTGTGTCACTGACTGTCACAACAACAATCCCCGCAGGAGCGATAATAAACACACATTACCTATTCCGGAGACGGTAGAACACCGATGGTGGTCTTGCGTTCAGGAGTGGTGGAAATAAACTCCTTCATGACAACATGAATGTCCAGTGAGTCCAGAATATCCTGATGTATATGCAGCAAGTCCAGGTTATTATTATTAAAGAAATCGTTTTTGAGAAATTTCTTTTCTGAGACACAAGTAAACACACTCTCCACTTCAGTCAGTCCTCCCTCTCTGCAATTCGTTCCCGCATACAACATCGCTGACAGATATATTCCTTTACTGCGAATTGTCCCAAAAACTATTCTATTCGAATCCCAACTGGTTCATGCGTCGGCTACACGCTTGCGGCTTTTTTAATAACACTGCATTATCGAGACAGCGCCCCTATGAGGATCTGGCAATGAATTCCAAGAGTAGTGCCAATCTGGCAATCTGAATTCCAATCTGCAGTGCCGCTCGCTCAGTGACATTGAGTAGCCTCGGTATTACAATGTAATAAAGGCCAAAACAACCTTGCAGTTGCAGTTACACTCCCCGCCAGCAGGGGGTGCTGCAGCCCCCGCCGCACCCCCCCTTGCCGCGTCCTTGCTCAAATACATAGCACCCATCCCCTCAAAGTTTGGTGTGAAACTGTGAACGATGGTCTGTGTGATTGCCATGATTGCTTGGTGTCTGTGAAATATCTGTCTATGACCCGAGACTCGCGCGGTGTTATGACTTCACTTGTCATAAGTGAATTGTAGAAACAACTCACCAAAATGGACTATTGCAAAACTGATAAAAATAAATCTACGAAGGGGGGAAACCCCCCCGCCCCCACCCGACAGCAACCATACAACTATACAGCACCGGACTGACTTTTAATGAAACAACGCCACTGACCACGCCCCCAAATGTGTCCCCTCCACCATTGAAAACAAAATTACGCCCTTGTTTACAGGGAATATTAGCTAACGTGCGTTAGCTAGCTAACGTTAGGTTAGTGCAGAACTAGCCCCCAGCTGCAATCCCGGAGCGTGCGTTAGCTCACCACTAAAGCAAATTACAGACGGAAAATAGGCCCTAATGTCCAAAATAGCAAAGGTGCCCCGGCCTAAGGTACTGTAATAAAAACGTGAGTTATACTATGAGCAGGAGAAACTGCTCATTTAGCAGGGGAAGCTGCTCTTTTGTCTAAGCCCGTCAATGAGTCAACAACACAACCAGTTTACAAAAGATACAAGGTTTATTAATTAAAACATATGAGCCATGAAGCCGATACTAATTTCCCCTCCCGAGACATGACAGGGTTAGCAGAACCAGAGAATGCAGCGGGTACAGCCAGGCGTCCCTTAGGTAAATTATATCACCTCTAGGCTAAGCACACTATAAATTACAGCACTTATATATATAGGTAAAACCCTTCACCTCTAGGTAGCGCACATATCACAGCACACTTTTATTTTTTTTTAACTTAAATTTTTATTTGCAGTTTTAGTTTTAGTTTACAAACATACATCAGACAATACATTCAAATAACAGAAATAATAAAGAAATATCCCCATCCTCCCGCCATCCACCCCAAGAGATAGGGCTCCCCCATATCCCAGATCCTCTATACACGGAGCCGGGCTCCAGCGACATGGGTCCCTTGAATCGACTGGGCCCGGCCCAGTAGAGGGGAGTGCAGGGGGCTCCCCCCCACTGAGCCAAGTCCACCACCTCCCATGTCCCAAAGAACCCCACCCCCCGCACTTCGACCCCACAATACACAAGACCCCACTCTCCGGGCCAAAACGATAGTCCCCCCCCCCCCCCCCGATAGAAGAGAGGATAGGGGACTCCCCCCCACCGAGCCCAGCCCGTTACCTCCCATGTCCCCAAGATCCCCACCCCACGCACACCGATCCCACAACACACAAGGCCCCCCTGGGCAAAGCTCATCCACTCTGACCCCCCCAATAGGCCTCCCCAAGAATCAGAGCACCCCCATATCCCAGGCCCACTAGTAGGACTCCCCAATATCCCAGGACCTCTATACACGGAGCCGGGCACCTGCAACACGGGTCCCTTGAATTTGTTGGGCCAGGCCCAGTAGAGGGGAGTGCAAGGGGCTCCCCCCCACCGAACCCAGCCCGTTACCTCCCATGTCACAGATACCCCCCCCGCACATCGACCCCACAACACACAAGACCCCACCACCGACCCCGCAACAAGCAAGGCCCCCCGGAACACGCAAGGCCCCCCTCTCCCGGGTCGATCCGCCGATACTATGGCCCCCCCCCCCCGACACTCCCCCCCCCACTGCCGCATTTATGAAAAAATAAAACTGACAACACAATAAGACAATTGGCACTTCCCAGGTTTTTACCCCCGTTGGCGGGCCGGAGGGATAAGGCTCTCCTGGAGAGGCCCCTCCTATAACGACAGAGATATCCCCAATGGGGATTCTCCAATGCCCCTATTATTGTCCAACATTTCATTTGAATTTCTTTTCTTTCATATGATAGTACAGTTCCAGAGCTCCCGGTCAGGTCTCCGAAATGTGTTTCCCCATGTTCCCCGTCGTCTTAGTTGTGCGTCATGTGTGTTTGTGTCTACAGTTTAGTCTAGTACGTGTTATTTATATTATATGTCCCGAATCAAGACCCAATTCCCCAACTAATGTGGTCACCTTGTCTGTATTCCCAGTGGTCTGTGTGTTATCTGCAGTGTGTCTCGAATCATAACATCATGGTGTGTGAGATCTCGTTATTTGAATCCTGGCTGGTCTGGTTGATCTCGGCCCTCGGCTCCCGGTTGGTGTGTGTGGCCTCAATGCTCGCATCCTGGCCGGCCTGGGCGACCTCCGTGCTTGCATCCCGGACGGTCCGTCCGACCTCGGTGCCCGAGTCCTGGTTGGTCCGGTTGTATCCAGCGTCTCTTTGTCCCTCATTTGGGGGTCGTCCGTTCCACTTCTCCCAAACTAGCCTCCATGCTCCTCTGAATATTTTGTATTGCATCGAGTCCAGTCTGCGTGTTGGTTTGCACGTTAGCATCGTTAGCCTTCTGTATTGCTTCTAGCCTGATCCGGATGTTAGCTTCCATGTTAGCTTGTAGCTTCATCTCCAGCCTCGCTGTTGTCTAACGTTTTTATTTCTTTTGAATTAGCCTCCATGTTCCTCTGAATATTCTGTATTGCATCGAGTCCAGCCTGCGTGTTGATTTGCATGTTAGCATCTTTAGCATTCTGTATTGCTTCTAGCCTGATCCGAATGCTAACTTGCATATTCATCATGTTAGCTTCATATGTTAGCTTGTAGCTCTGTCTCCAGCCAGACCTCGCTGTGGTCTAACGTTATACTTGCTGCGTCATCTCCTCGTGTTGTACCTCTCCCTTTGTCGTATTTTCTTTGTCGGGGGTCACTCTTCTCTCACTTCTCCTCGAGTTTTGTGCACTGGGTCTTGTCATCATTCTTTTATCTTCGAGTTGTTACTTTTTATCGTGTTTTATAACTTTTTATTACCTTTCTTGAATTTTGGACCGGGAGTTCTGTTCTGCAGCTGCTCACCCGCTCCTCGCCAAACCGGAAGATCACAGCACACTTTTATATAGGCAACAACCCTTAGTTTGAATGAGGTACGGTACATACACGATGCACTTATTATAATCACACACACACTCTACAGCCGACCAACTGGTCCACGTGAATATTAGGGAATCACCTCCCGCTACCAGTCAACCCTCCCTCTCTGCTCGTCCTCCGCCACCATCCAACTAGATACATTAGTACTCAGGCCTCATGCACAATAGGACACATTATTACACAACCTAAGCAATTCATACAGGGGACCAGGGGTCTCTAATCAGGGGGAATAATTTGGTACCGTAAAGGTTTTATGGTATACGTAACTCACCCTCTATAGGAGGCACTGCAAATGTGAACACGGTATGTCCTATCACACACGCTAAACACCCTCTTTAAGAGGCACTGCACTTTATACAAGGTGCCTAATCACACACGGCCCGCTAACCACCCTCTCAAATAGGCACTGCAAATAGACAATAGATCAACTGTACCAATCTAATTACGGAATACTCTCCAGGTACTAATTACCCCTCCCTCTCGCTTTCCCCAGTCACCCTTCAACTGGTCACAAGATATATAAAATATATCGACCTGAGCTATACAATAAGGGCATATATTAAATAAAGGCTAATATGCCGGTTACATTAAGAGACACGATATAACACAGGATAAAGTACACGATATACAATACAATATAAAATGGACAGTACAAAATGGTATGAGTGGACTTAACTCGCCCTCACAGCGCGACCCTCCCGGGGGGTCTGTTCTTTGGACACCGTCCAACGCTCCGGGAAGACGACTCGGTTGACGGCGTGTACACCAGGTTGTGGCTTCTACCCTGGCAGTCAAGTCAAGTCAAGTCAAGAGTTTTATTTGTCACGGCATACAAGTATACAATGAAATGCGGGTGGTTTTGCCCGCAACGATGTGCAATACAGTGGTACAACATATAATAGAATCCAATAAAACAACATTGTGCAATAAACAGGTAACATAGTGGAGCATCTCAGTATTTGTACATAGTTATTTACAGAGCAGAGGAGGACATGCTAGGTCCCTTGGTAGTGCAATACACTGTTACTGTTGCTATACTATTTTTAAAGTGACCCTTCCTTTGTGGCCATAAGTGTGGGCGTGTGCATCATGAGTGTGTGCTTGCTCATGTTAAAGTGGCTGCTAGTGTGCGAGCGTGTACAGCGTGCGTGTCGTGTGTGTGCTCATGTGCGCTTGTGTGTGGAGAGTTCAGTGTTCTGTGGCACTCAGTGTTCAGTGTTCAAGGCTCTGATGGCCTGGGGGAAGAAGCTGAGCCGAAGCCTCTCTGTCCTAGTAGCTGGGGTTCGCAGGCGTCTGCCTGACCTCAGCAGCTGGAACAGGCTGTTATTGGGGTGGTGAGGGTCTTTCATTATTCTGCAGGCTCTGGATCTGCACCTCTTGTTGTATAGAACCTGCAGGGGAGGTAGTGCAATACCCGTAGTACTCTCGGCTGAGCGCACCACTCTATGTAGGGCCTTCTTGTCCTGTGCCGTGCTGTTTCCATACCAGGCAGTGATGTTTCCAGTCAAGATGCTCTCTACAGCTCCGGAGTAGAAAGACTGGAGTATCTTCCCAGATACTCTGAACTTCCTTAACTGTCTCAGGTGGTAGAGGCGCTGCTTCGCCTTTTTTACGACTGTGTCTATGTGTGTTGACCATGTCAGATCCTCTGAGATGTGGACCCCCAGGTACTTAAAGCTGCTCACCCTGTCCACGGTAGCCCCGTTTATCCTCAGTGGTGTGTGTGTCTCCTGCTGTCCTCTCCTATAATCCACGATCAGCTCCTTGGTTTTACCAATGTTCAGGAGCAGGCTGTTGTCCTGGCACCAGCGTTCCAGTACCTCAACCTCCTCCCGGTAGGCCTTCTCGTCGTTGTCCGAGATCAGCCCCACCACCACTGTGTCGTCTGCAAACTTCACTATGGAGTTGGAGCTGAACTTGGCCACACAGTCGTGTGTGTAGAGTGAGTACAGCAGGGGGCTCAGAACACAGCCCTGGGGGGATCCGATGCTCAGGGTGATGGTGTTGGAGGTCTTTCACTCAGAAAGTCCAGTACCCAGGCGCTCAGAGCGGAGCTCAGACCCAGCTTGATCAGCTTGTCCACCAGTCTGGTGGGGACTATGGTGTTGAACGCTGAGCTGTAGTCAATGAACAACAGTCTCACATAGCCCCCCTTCTGGCGGTCAAGGTGAGAGAGGGTGCTGTGCAGTACCTGGGAGACCGCATCGTCAGTGGACCTGTTTGTCCTGTATGCAAATTGCATAGGGTCCATATCACTGGGGAGGGAGGCACAAATGTGATCCTTGACCAGCCTCTCGAAACATTTCATGACCACAGAGGTGAGTGCCACCGGTCTGTAGTCATTGAGACATGTTGGGGAGGGTTTCTTCGGTACAGGGATGATGGTAGACATCTTGAAGCAGGCAGGGACCACTGACTCCGCCAGGGATTGATTAAATATGGCGGTGAACACAGGGGCTAGCTGGTTGGCACAGGACTTAAGTATGCGTCCTGTTATACCATCTGGGCCAGCCGCTTTCCTGGTGTTCACCTGCATAAATGCTCTTCTCACACTGTGTTCCGACAACGAGAGAGCGTCCCCGCCCCCCCGCTGTTGCCCCCCCCCCCTCCACAACAGCCGGCGCGCCAGTGACGTCACTGGCCGTTGAGTCAGCGGCGCCACCGTCTACACCAAACCGAGCGTAGAAAAAGTTGAGTTTGTCCGCGAGAGAGGCGTCGTCGCTCCCCAGTGAGGGGGCGCTGACTTTGTAGTCAGTTATTGTCCTCAGTCCCCGCCATAAGCCTCTTGTGTCGTTTTGTGCCATTTGTGTCTCCAGTTTATCAGCATATGTCCGTTTTGCAAGTTTTACAGCCTTGTGCAGAGTATAGACTGAAGCCTTGTACTCCTCCATGTTTCCTGACTCTCTGCCCAGGTTGTAAGCAGTGGTGCGAGAGTTCAGAGCTGCTCTGATAGTACTGCCACCCACGGTTTCTGGTTTGGGAAAACCCGCACCGTTTTCATGGGGAGAATACTGTCAGCGAGTGTTGTTATGAAGCTCACAACGGTGTCCGCGTACTCGCTGACGTCACTGGCGCTTCCTTGAAACATATTCCAATCCGTGTCTGCGAGCGCGTCCTGAAGCGTGGCCTCTGATTCGTCAGTCCATTTTTTTGTCTCACGTGACACGACGGCGTCACGTGATCTTTGTTTGTAAGCAGGAAATAACAAGATGGAGTTGTAATCGCTTGAGCTTGTAGACCCTGTGGAGCCTTGTAGCCGGCTCTGAACGGGGTGTAACAGTGATCGAGTGTGTTTCCCCCTCTTGTGGAGCAGGCGATGTGCTGAAAAAAGGACGGCATCACTTTTTTCAAATTCGCCTGGTTGAAATCACCAGCTACGATCGTCGCCACGTCTGGGTGTTTGATTTGGTGTTTATTGAGATGGTCGTGTAGTTCCACCAGCGCTTTGCCAGTGTTCGCTTGTGGAGGGATATATACGGCGGTCATGATGACCGCAGTGAACTCACGGGGGAGGTGGAACGGACGGCACAGAATTGAAAGATGTTCCATGTCTGGGGAGCATGAGCTTGAGAGAACATGCACCTCTTTGGGATTAACCCAGACATTGTTCGTGAGGAGGCAGATCCCACCGCCGACGCTCTTGCCAGAGGCTGCCGTGCGATCCGCTCGTAGGAAGGTGAAGGAGTCCGAGGGAGAGACGCTGTGGTCCGGAGTCGCAGGCTTGAGCCATGTTTCCGTGAAACACATGATGTTGACGTCTCTCATCTCCCGTTGGAAGCGGACCCTCGCCCTCAGGTCATCCATCCTTCCCTCCAACGAACGTGCATTCGCCAGAAAGATGGATAGAATTGCTGGGCGGTAAGCAGATCTTTTTAACCTCAGCCTGATACCTCCTCGTCTCCCTCTGTGCCTCTTCCTGCCGTTTCCTTTGTTGCCGTTGTCCCTTCTGATCTCCGGTGGCCATTCTGGGCATAAAGTGTCTCCAAACTCCTCTTTGAGTCCGGAGTTTAGGTCCATAAGTGTCTGGCGGTCGTATGACGTACCCGCCAGTGATGTCAGACTCGCATTCGCAAGAATGTTTGAGTGTAGTGTTATGGGAGCTAGATACAGCAGCACCCTCTATTTCCCAGTCCCTCGTATAGCTCGGATAGGCCTCCCCTCCTATCACTATACAGAACCTGTGGCCGCTCGCTGTCTTTTCTTCGTCGCCGGTGGTCCTACCTAACCACGATCGACCCCACCCCCCTGGAATCCTAACAGGGTGCTGGTACAAAATGTAGCGAGGTGCTCCAACCCCGATATCCGAGTCCCACTGGCTTATCAATAGTCTCAGCGTCTCATCCCCCGCCCACAATCAGTAACACCTGAGTTCAATAATGACCACTTGAGTCCCTGCTCTTGACGTCATTACCCGGCCCATTCACATCACACTACTTACATTTTCACTGAAAGACATATTTATTTTTCAACGAAGAAGAATGAATGTTAAACCAGAGCTAGAGACTCATACAAATATTTGCTTTTAGTGCTCCCACTATGAAGCCCCGGCCAACATCGCATGCGCAGTAGTGCACCGCACAGTACAGGCCCCGACGCACAGTACAGGACCCGGCCTGCGGCACTGCAGATTTATCCTACTCGTTGAAAGAGGGATAGACAGTCTGAGCACAGAAGCATACATACACAGACCTCCACCAGGTGGCAGTAGAGCTCTGGCTTTGGGCATCTCACCACAGCCTTGATGCTCTCCACATTCCAGTAGTTGACAATGTCGATGCAGACCTTGGGGGGGGGGTTGCTCACTAAAAGACGAGTGGAAGCTAAACCCAGACATAGTAAAACAGATCTAGAATCGGTTTGGGGAGGCTGATTGAATGCATTTATTTAACAGATTGCAGAATGGGTACAATACAGCTCAATATACACAATTGTTAAGGGGATGCAGACCAGAGAAAGACATTTGTCTTGTTTACATCAGGGTCCCCCATTTTCAATTCATAGTGGCATTTATGACATACACAACATACATGACATCATGACATTTATGACATAGGGACATACTACATACATGACATACAGGTATAGATAGTACTGTTACATTTGTTTTGATTGATTGATTGAAAAGTTTATTAACAGATTGCAGAATGGGTACAGTACAGTACAGCTCAATATATACAATTGTTAAGGGGATGCAGACCAGAGAAATACTTTCGTCTTGTTTACATCAGGGTCCCCCATTTTCAATTCATCATAACATATATGACACACACGACATACAGATAGACAGTACTGCTACATCTATACATTTGTGACATACATGATATGCAAGTATACAGTACTGTTACCCAGAGATCCTGACAGAAAATATATACATATGATGGGGAGGAGACTGTACATTAGGAGGGGGTGGGTGGGTGGGAGAAAATATATACATACGGTGGGGAGGAGACTGTCTATTAGGAGGGTGTGGGGGGGGTCTTGGACATTTACGGTGGCCAGTTTCGAATTGCAGCCTCCACTCTTTGACACTTTCAGTGCCGGCCATTAACATGGTAAAGCATGGTTAAATGCCACCACCCACTTCAAAGATAGCGTTGTGAACGCATAATCTCTGTCTTAAATTATGGCTATGTGTCTAATCTGCCAGTCGTTTATCAATGACTTGTTTGCAGTCAGCATTGTTGAAACGGATTGTTTTTTAATCGCTTCATTTCCGTTTTATAGCATTTTGAAAAGCCCTCGTTTTCAAGGAAAATATAAAGATTCCGTGATAAACGGCATTTACTGGAATATTCTGGCATACACAAAAACGTTGTAATTTTTCGGCCTATTTATGAATCGTTTTCAAATAAATGCTAGATTATCGATAGTATATATGTGTACTTATGCACGCTATAGAAGCGGGCTGAAATATAGATTCTCTCATTTCCTGATCGCACACACAGACACACACACACACACGCATAGGGCAAACGCTGATATATCTGTGAAAATAGCTCTGATTATCCTAAGACTGGTAAAATAAATTCCTTACCTCAGATCAGATGTTATCCAAAAAGAATATTCCAATTCCTGATCGCCATTCCAAATATCGATCGCGTTTATTGATTCAGCGTTGGGTACTGTAAATACATAATCCACGCGTTTTCCGGGCCGGCGATCACAATGGATTCTTCAGTTGGCTTGACGGAAAAGGAAAATGAGGGAACTGGCCCCCCTCCCCTCATCAGTCTAAAGTAATGGGGTGCAGTTACACAGGGAGAGACGATAGGGGGCGGTATCTTCCCAATTGAGCTCAGAGAGAGTCTGCAACACTAACCTGAGGCTCGAATGATGAAATATGAATTCAAATCGCCAATAAATAAAAAAATACGACAAACAAACGCTATATAGCGTTGGCGGGCACTCAGCGGTCGGCATGAACTAACGACAAAACGCGTGGCTGGCATTCAAAGTGTTAAGTGTTTGAATGTGGGTAGGGATTCAAAAAAAATTACGGCGGTGGTTAGGGCGTAGTACCGTTTACCTCCACCATCTGTTCTCTCCCCTCCAGGTAGGATTGCATCCAGCTCACTGATAAACTATCAAAACCGATCAATCCAGAGCCTGTAGAATAATGAAAGACCCCCACCACCCCAACAACAGCCTGTTCAAGCTGCTGCGGTCAGGCAAGCGCCTACGCACACACGCAGCAAGAACAGAGAGACTCAGCTTCTTCCCCGACCCCCAGGCCATCAGAACATTGAACACTGAACTCTCCACACACAAGTACACATGAGCACACACATACACACACACAACACACATTCTGCATTCGCTCACTCACAAACAGTCACTTTAAACACAATGGAAAGGACACTTTAAAGGAATGAGGAAAATAAAGGTCACTTTAAGGAAAGAACTGATGTGGTTCTTGTATATAGTTTAGAAATAGCATAAGGATATAGAGTAAAAACTGTATATTGTATAGTAGTGTACATAGGACCCAGTGCCTTAATTCGTAGCTAACATTGTATCTCAGGACTTTAACATGTCTATTTTATAATGCCTATTTTATGTCTATTTTATTACCTGTTTATTATGTCTATTTTATTATTTAGTATTATTGCACAATCAAAGCGGGCATGGCCACCCGCATTTCACTGTATGTGTAGCTAAGGGGCTACACAACCCTGACTGTATTGAGATATGTTAGATTAAACCACTACTAAAGAATATTAATAGCCAGACAGTACAGTTAGACAAAATGGCGGACACTCCATTGACTGCGCGGGGACAGGGATACAAGTTGAACCAGCATCATTTTTAATGTTAATAGCAAACATACATCTTATTTATCACGGTTCTCCTTTACTAATAGAATGTCAGTGCAACAAAGTCAGCGGTAACGAATAGTTCCTAGACTACGGATACTCGACCGGTGGAGCTCTGAAGGGAGTGAGACGAAGCGAGGCGATACAGGGAAAAGCAAGATGGTGGCTGGAGACGGTTGGTTCTCTCTAGAGCTCCTGCTCCAGAGAAACTGTAGACTGGTCGGATAATCCTGTCGTCGCTGGAAGAAGGGGTCTCGTACGGAACCGGTCCTTGTATTCCTAGCGCCCGATGGCAGGGTTAATAGCTATTAATCCAAAAGCCCGTTGGCATAGATGGTAGCTAGTTAGCTTCGTTTGTACGTGAAGCTAACCCGCAGACGGTCTCCAATGAGTAGTTATATCCAAACGTCGCTGGGGTTAACTATAAGTCTCTCCACGTTACTTCGCTTACACAAGTCACTATACTGTGCCAATAATGGCTCGACAATATTATAGTGGTATCTAATTAGCCATTAGCTCTCTATAACGATACACTGCTATTGGTCTGTGTACAACTGTACCATACGTCTTCACTCTCGCTCTGTTAGCTTTTCTGTTATGCTGCTGCTGCATCGTCTACACAACGTACTCTATATTAGTTCCCTGTGGACTCCGCCTATTCACCTGTACAGAATCAATGCGCTCGCTCTGGGCTTGTCCGGGCATGTCTGAACATGTCTAGAAAACATGTCTAGGGGGGCGCGCCTCTGGCGCCTACAGCGTCAAGAATGGGACACACAATAAGTGAATGAAGAGTTAGGCAAACAGATGACGTAAAGATATATATCTTATATATATAAACAATATATAAGTTATACAAAATAATAAACGCAGACTTTCAGTGTTAATCTGGACCTTCAGAACAGTATGCCTTGGTATGAATGAATGATTTTATTTCTGTCTTTTTTTTTTACAAAGCATAGTAGTAGAACTTCCAAAAAAACTAAAAAATAAAATGACCGAAAAGGTGTAGGCTGAAGCCGAGGCTTATAATTGCCTACCATTTTTACATTACATTACACTATTTACATTACATTACACTATTTACACAAAACAATCAAATACAAAAAATAAACATAATTCAGTATATCCTTTAGCAAAGGTTACAAACATTTCATAGTTTTATGTACAAAACTTACACATTTATTTATGTTTTATTTCTTTTTTAAATACTTTTTCTTTTTTTATATATATGTTTTTCTTTTTCCCTTTGTTACTATTTGAACACAGCTATGTTATAGATCAGGGGTCAGCAACCTTTACTATCAAAAGAGCCACTTTCCCCCCCTCCCACAAAATAAAATGCTCAGGGAGCCGCACAACCTATTTACCCTTAAAATGAAGATAACAGTGTATAACGGTTTATATATCCCCAAGCATACCCCACATTTAGCATAATTGCATACCCAAAGTAATTTGCGATTTATTATACTTTATACTTATAGCACACAGTTTGTTGCATTAATGGAATTATAAAGCAACAAAAAGAAATTGCTGTTGCTGTTTTTACCTGTTATAACAAAGGAAAACCTCAAACTCTTATGAAGAGGAGAAAAAATACTGGCTGTGTTGACCTATTTTTTTATTAAACACAGAAGAGGAGACAAAACACTGGTGTCTGTAGACCGACTTTGAAATAAAACTCTGAACTATGCAGCTCTATTTGAGTCCTTCCCTTATTTGTGGAAAATCTATAAAATAAAAAGTACATTTTTCGTTGTTCGCAAATTTCGCACTACATATCAGGCATACAGGTAAGCCTGCATCGTTAGTCGTGAAAGCAAATTAATCTGTCCACGCTGAATTAAACCCTCTATTTTCCTCAGACTTTCCTTTTTTTGGATTTATCCATGGTTAGCTTACTGGGGGGTCGGAAACTCAAGATTAGCCACTTGCAGACGCGAGGGAGAGGCGCGGGGTGTGACGTAGGTATATTTTAGTTGATGAAATATTTTTGTTGACTAAATATTTTAGTTGATGGAAATATTTTTTCATTTCAGTGTCACAGTATGACATCGATCTCCAAATTTTGTTTTTTAAATAAAATAATATTTTTGAAAAAAAAAATGTGGGTCAGGGAGCCGCAGCTGATTGGCTAAAGAGCCGCATGCGGCTCCGGAGCCGCAGGTTGCCGACCCCTGTAGAATCTGTAGATGAAATATAACTAGGATAATAATGAGGTTTTATATTTATGTATCACCTTATATTTGAATAATTTCTTAAAAGTATGTAGCGAACTACACATTTTTACTTCTTTGTCAAAGCTATTCCATAATTTTGCCCCTTTAACAGATATACATAGACTTTTTATATTTGTCCTTGCCTTTGCGATATTGAATACACAATATTCAATATGTATTGAATGTGACAAATAAACCTCTTGAATCTTGACTACTTTACATGTTTCCCCCCCATCCACCTCATCAGTCAGCTGTTGTAGAGGCTGCATCAGGAACGCAGGTCTATCCTCCTGATAGCTCCATATCAGAGGTCAGCTGTCCTGTCCTGGGACAGCGGCCTGAATTCTGAGAGGCTGAATCTTGTGAGGATTGGTTTTGATCCAGCACTGACCAATACTATTCAATACTATTCAACCACTGTTTATGCAGGGAAGTGGCGCATCTTCCAGCAGTGGTGTGAGGCCAGGAATCTGTTATCTTCCAGGAGTGGTGTGAGGCCAGGAATCTGTTATCTTCCAGGAGTGGTGTGAGGCCAGGAATCTGTTATCCGTTATCCTGTCCTCTGGATTCGGTCCTAGCTTTCCTTCAGTCTATCTTAGTCAGACTCTCAGCTTCTACAGTGAAGGTATATTCCGCAGCTATCTCTTCTTGTCATATAGGCTTTGAGGGCAAGCCTCTCTTCAGCCACCCTCTGATGAAACACTTTCTGCTAGGCGCACAACGCCTTAAAAAAAGCCAGTTAAGCCAGTGTTCTGTCCCCTAGCTGGGACTTCATCAGTAAGACTAATGGGAGTCCCTTTTGAGCCACTCAAACAAGCGCCCATGGATCAGCTGTCTTTCAAGCTATCACCTAGCTATCTCCTAGCTATCACTTCAGCTAAACACGTGAGTGAGCTGTGTGCCCCGTCGGTTCATCAGGATGCCTGTCTATTAATGGAGATAATAGCAGAGCTATTCTGAGGCCTGACCAGCTCTTTACCAGGGATATTGTATTTAGGGCTTTCCACCTGCCTCCTCACTCCAATGAGATGGAAAAGAGTCTTCACCTGTTGTGTCCCAATCGTGCACTTTCTATTTGATCTGCAACGCACAGACGACTTCAGGTTGCTCCGGCAGCTGCTGGTGTGTCGTGGGGGGTCCAATAAAGGCAAACGGAGCGGCACTCTCTCTGCTCAGCTCAGGGTGGTCTTCGTGAAGGACATCGTGGTCCTCTCGAGGCCCTTTCATGTGGTTCTACTCGATGGACACAGCTGAGAGCTCAGTCTCTTATGCAGTCCTCAGTGCTGGAGCCCCTCCACCCGTAGATCTTTTCTATACTGGTGGGGATGCGGGGGGAGTAAAGTAAATGTATGGAAAGTATGGCCATTGACCTGCTTATAAATTATACTGCAGGTGGTGGGTGTGTCCTGGTCAGTGATAGGTGCATGATTGAAAATTATTTCAGTGAGCGCCCAGTGGCGCAAGCATAGTCCAATCGGCGAAGCCTATTGCCAGTAATCATATAACTAGGGTTATGAAACAACCAGCGTCTTCTCTTGGTTGGTGGGTGAGTGTGATCAGCAGTGACATGTATATAAACCCCGGCATATTAAAAAGAAAGTGCACATAATGGATCCAACTCATTTACAAATGTGTCCACTGCAGCTTGATGTAGGCAACCATTGAATACACTAGAAGACATGTTTGTCATAAGTATTTCATAGTAAAGAAAATAACTCAAAGATAAGATGGATTTTCTATTAATCCCCGTGGGAAAATCCGGGTGTCATAACAGCAACATGAGGGAGAGGTACAAGCAGGATAATAAGAATAAAATATATTAAGAAAAATAAACTAAAGATAAAGGTCTGATCTGCACTGGATCTCTGAACAGGTGAGACATATGTATACGCTATTAATAATATCACTATGCGCATATGTACAGCCCACCCTGGTATAATATATACACTCTATTCTAAGTCAACCCCAGGAATAAATATATATACTGTAGCTAACCTAATTCTACTATGTACAAATATACAATGCTCCATCCATACTAAGTATTAGTCTATCCTGGTACAAATAAACAGATTATCCATAAATATAAATGTGCTTATAGAAATATGATTGAATACGAAAAATAGGCTACAGGACATTCAAAGATGAGTTGCATTTGTCTGCTTTGTGAAAACACCCGATGTCCAGCAACGTGGCCTACTGACTTTCCTGACTAAAGAACCGCACTGTCCATTCCTATCACCAATCCAGGCGGCACAGAGACCCATTTACAGTAAGCATTCTGTTGCAGGAGTGTCACAAATTCCACTGCATGAGGTAACTCCAACTATTATCTCCTGTTAGGGTGGCCACCTTTCATGCAGAAAAATAAAGAATGCAGAGCTACTGGTCCAAAGGTTGGGGCGCCAGTAGTAGTAAATCATAACTTAAAACATTGTTTCAAGAAAGCATTTTGAAGTGTTTTATTAAAGTGGGCTCCAGAATTCTGGAGTTACCCTTTAAGTTTAAGGTGCTCTATGCAGTGTTGGAAGATCATATATATTCATAACTGAATAATCTGAAAACTGTCCTGGGAATGTGGGTCCCTGGAACAGTTTTGAAACATGCACTTCCATACAATTTGAATTTTTATAGTCTTGTTCACTTGTGGAGTGTGTGTTATAAGTCGTGGCCACTAGATGTCCTCCTTTACATGTTGTTGAAAATCAAAACACATTTCTTTTTAATCTTTTTTGCTAAAAAGGACAGTTTATGAAACTTTAAAACTGCAAAACGTTCCTCCTTCCCTCATCCCTCTTCCATGAACAGTAACTTGTTCATCAGAAAGTTTGGAGAATTCTCTGACCCTCAATCCACTTGTGGACATTCAAGATGTTTATTGTCACAAATCGTCTGCAGTCGTGTACAATCGTGCAAAATACATTTACTTTTTACATTTATTTAAAATACATAATAAAATATAATAGCAAAATATAAGAGGCAGTAAAACGATATTAAAATATATACATTTAATTAAGGCAAACAAGGCAGTGAATATTGCACAGGGGTTTTGTTGACACAGTCACCTGGGGAGCAACAATAATAGGTTCATGACGACAAGGTCCTTCTTTAGCCTTTAATCGGCGTGGTTTATTTCACATTGTATATGCACCATGAGATGAGGAAGATGGGGAAGAGATCGAGGGGGAGGGAACAATCCCTTATATACCCTCTTACCTGACGTCAACTACAATAGCTACGTTTCCTTGCGCCTATAGCGCCCTCTTGTGGAACAGTTAAGCAGTTACATGCAATCATATAACACAAACTCAACAGGTTTGATTGCACTTTGCACAAAAATTTGTGTAGTGTCTCTGTATGTCTTTCTTTCTTCTGCATTGTTTTGTCTCTGTGGGCTTTGTCTGATTCCTTATACTATGTAAGTGTATTCAATAAAGTTATCTTTGCTTTGTGGTTTTGCATCAGTTTCAGAAAATGGAATTTGATGAGTAAAAGTTGAATGAGCTTGCTTGTTTCATGCAGAATCTTGAGTAAAAATGTGAATTCACACCATAATTATCTAGAGCACATTAATAAGTAGACACTCAAGTGTTGATTTGATCTCAAGTGATGAGTCCTATCCATACATGTCCCAATATATTTTGGTCTGAGTTTGTTGCAGATATTTCTTTTTGTATTTTATTTTTTTATTATTTTTTAAACAGATATGTTGCAGATATTTACAGATAGGTATAGAAACTTAAGGCTCCTCTTCTGTAATTCTTGCGCTGGATTCATCACTGCCTCTACAAGAAAATCATCACATATTTAAGTCAATTCTCAATGCTACTCTATATTGTTGTCATATCATGATGGTAAATGGACCAAAGAGTAAAACCCTACCTGAGAAAGTTTAGCTCTCTTAAAAGGCCCTCCTTCAGTTCCTCCAAATCCTCTTTTGATTTTCTCTGAATCTGAAACTCCAGCTTGAGTTCTCGGACAGTCTCCTGCAGTGTATCCACGGTGTCCTGCAGGGGTAGAGAGTGGAAACAGATGGATGTTCTCACTATAATACTATAAGTATGATCATCAGTTATAAGCCCTTTGTCTTATGCTTTACTCATCCCATGTTCCTCACCTAGACTTCTACTCTACCCTCTGTACCTTGTACTGCGCCCTGCTCTCCTCTCCCTCTGCCTCCCTCAGTGCCATTCTTTCCTCCAGACAGGTTCTCTGTAGCTCCAGCCTCTGGAAGTCCTCTCTCAGGGGCCCCAGACAGGCCTTCAGGTCCTGGCCCCGCTCCCCGCTCCTTCTCAGGGCGTCCTCTCCGGCCTGTTCCCTCCTCAGCAGGGCCTTTAGCCGGGGCTCGTACCAACCCTCCAGCGACTTCATGCTGCCACTGAGCCGCCGCTGCAGGCTGAGAGAGGCCCGGCGGCAGTGGCTGACGTCGCTCATGGCCCTGGGCCGGCGGGGCCTCCTGGCCTGGTCCCTCAGCGCCTTAAGCTGGTTCCGGTGGGCCTCCTGGAGCTGGGGAAACTCCTGGGTCAAGCTCTGGTCATGGACCTGGAGCTCCTCCTATGGTGGCAATGAAAATACCATAAAAACAGGTACTATTATTGTACCAACCATGAATTAAAATGAAAGGAAAATCCATTATATAATATATCATAGATGTCAGCAAGAGAGAAAAGAAACATACAAACCCTTTGAGTAAATCTGTAACTGCTACTGTAAATTAATAGAGTTGTCTTGAGTAATATGTACACACTGCTACTGTAAATTATTAGAGTTGTCTTGAGTAATATGTACACACCGCTACTGTAAATGAATAGAGTTGTCTGTTACGGCTCCACCTCCACAACCCTCCAAACCTGCCTCACACTCCCCCTGCACTTCAGCTCAACCCTCCATACCTGCCTCACACTCCCCCTGCACTTCAGCTCAACCCTCCATACCTGCCTCACACTCCCCCTGCACTTCAGCTCAACCCTCCATACCTGCCTCACACTCCCCCTGCACTTCAGCTCAACCCTCCATACCTGCCTCACACTCCCCCTGCACTTCAGCTCAACCCTCCATACCTGCCTCACACTCCCCCTGCACTTCAGCTCAACCCTCCAAACCCGCCTCACACACCCCCTGCACTTCAACTCGCACACTACGTTACGCTGATGGATGGAGATTCCACACCTGCTCCCACTCTACCACTCTACAAGAAGCATGGTTCTCCATTCATTCAGCGTCAGATCTTCCCTAATAATGGCCTGGCAAGTATCCTCTACCTTTTCTCACATTATGCTGTTTATCATGTGTTCGTATCTCTTAATTCTCTCGTGATTTTTTACATTGTATTTTCCGTATACAATTTTCTCTAGATTTTTGACATATTTTTCCCATGTACAGTGTTATCGCAAGGACTTTTTCTCTCTGTGTCCTCCACAGCCAACTACCTCCAGCGATCCCCACCGGCCACTACCGTCCGCCCGCCAGGCTAAAACACCCAGACACACCGCACCTGTCACCCCCCCCCCCTCTACGCAGTAATAAATGCCCTACAGGGTTAAACATTATTCTGCCTCCCGTGTTGTGCATTTGAGCCCACGAGCTACCGTGACATAACATTGTCTTGAGTAATATGTAACACACTGCTACTGTAAATGAATAGAGTTGTCTTGAGTAATATGTAACACATTGCTTGTCTTGAGAAGTTCACTCATGGCTACTCATCAGACTGAGCCACCTGGTCTTACCTGTGTGACGTCAGACTGAGCCACCTCGTTTTACCTGTGTGACATCAGACTGAGCCACCTCGTCTTACCTGTGTGACGTCAGACTGAGCCACCTCGTCTTACCTGTGTGACATCAGACTGAGCCACCTCGTCTTACCTGTGTGACATCAGACTGAGCCACCTCGTCTTACCTGTGTGACATCAGACTGAGCCACCTCGTCTTACCTGTGTGACGTCAGACTGAGCCACCTCGTCTTACCTGTGTGACATCAGACTGAGCCACCTCGTCTTACCTGTGTGACAGTGGACTGAGCCACCTCGTCTTACCTGCGTGACAGTGGACTGAGCCACCTCGTCTTACCTGTGTGACAGTGGACTGAGCCACCTCGTCTTACCTGCGTGACAGTGGACTGAGCCACCTCATCTTACCTGTGTGACAGTGGACTGAGCCTCCTCGTCTCACCTGCGTGACAGTGGACTGAGCCACCTCGTCTTACCTGCGTGACAGTGGACTGAGCCACCTCGTCTTACCTGTGTGACAGTGGACTGAGCCACCTCGTCTTACCTGCGTGACACTGGACTGAGCCACCTCGTCTTACCTGCGTGACAGTGGACTGAGCCACCTCGTCTCACCAAAAAAAACCACCAAACAAATTTCTAGGGGTAAAGATCCCGGACGAGCGCCCAACTGTTACGACCCTGGCTCAAAGGCACGCAACCTATGTGCAACCGACACCAAAACTTGTGTATTAACTCAAAGTGCTAATATATTAAGGAATTACTAGTGTAAACTAAAGGATAAGGACTGGAAGAACGTGACTATCTATCTGTTAACCACCTCTTCTAAACACCGACCCTGCATGTGTGTTACCAGGGTTGATTTTAAAGATCCTCCCAGCAGGTAACCAATCAGCACTAATTGGCTAATTGGCAGCCCTCACCTGCATGCCCCGTGACACAGGAGTGATCAGGCCTGCCTGCACAGTGACACAGGAGTGATCAGGCTCGTGGTACATAACACCTCCCCCACCAAACTGGTTGCCCCAGAGGCAACCACCACACAACAACCCATAAACAAAACAAAAAAAAACAACTGTGACCCATTAGTTGTTAGGGCCACCACCACAACAGTGATAGCGGGTCGGCCCCTGTCGAACACGACCACCAACCGTGTTGTATGCTCCCTTTCAACAGGCCCCTCCACCGATACCGACCTGTCAAAAATAGACTGCAAACCAAAATCAACCTGAGAACTGCGCTCAACAGAACAGAACACAGCAAAACAAAAACCATATATCACTGATACCACCACCGCGCCCATATCCATCCCACCTGGCACTGGCAGTCTAGGATACTGCAAACCGTGAACATCCAGAGTAGGATGTACCGCCTCAGGTACAGCCCCACCGTCCCTGGAACATTGCAGTACGACAGTCACAAAAACGTCTGGAACACCATCTAAAATGGCGTCACCCAAAATAACATTGTCCTGATCAAAATCAAAATGGCTGCCACTCAACAGACCAGGTCGCGAAGGCGGCTCCTGCTCCACAGGACACAGGTAACTAGGTTGACCATCACACCTAGTGCATGGCAGAGAATCAGTGTGGACATGTGGATCAATGTCAGAATCATCAACTGACATACTGGGACCATCCCTGCCCACAAGTGAAACATTAGGGACAATAGAGCTACTGTGGGAAGGCTGGCAGCCTAAGTCAGGCTTAGTAGCCTCTCCAACTAGAACGGTGTCACATGAAACAACAGCACCTCTCATAGCATCCTTCCCACACTCCTCCTCCAATTCGTTCGTGGCCTCAGCCACCATACAGGCTGGGAAGACCCTGAGACACTGCGCTGCCATACCATCTCCTGCCACATGCTTCTCCGGCACGCATGTCAACTCTGGTTTCACCACCGGGCCTAACACAAAGCCACAATCAAGAGAATCATTATGCAGAGGTAGATCCACAGTGTGCTTTCCAAAATTCTCAACAGGTACACATTTTAATTCAACAAAGACTGTGTCACTAAGTGTAATGTCCCAAGTCGAAGTATCAACAACATCACTTTTGTCCTTTGACATTTCCCGAGCCACAGCACACACAGGAAACACTCCTGGATGTTTCTGTGCCAGCTCATTAGGGACCTCAGAAACCACAGGAATGGGAGTTACAACCGGAGTAGCCAACACTTTGTCACCAGCCAAATCATTCCCTAGAATGAAGGACACCCCCTTTATGGGAATGTGAGAACATACCCCCACAACAACATTGCCTGATACTAAGGGAGAATTGAGCGTGACCTCATGCAAAGGTGCATCCACAAATCCACCCCCAAAGCCGCGAACAACGACACCGGAATGCAAAGAAGAGTTTTCTGAAAACGGCAAAACCCCCTCCAGAATGAGGGACTGAAAAGCACCGGTATCTCTCCAAATTGTTATAGCCTGTTTGGACTCTAGTGCATTAGTCAGGGAAACAAATCCGTTCATCATAAACCTTGAGGAACCCTCGAGCTCTTTGTCCACACGTTTGATACTTCCCCCATCCCCATCTAACGTTGGCATAGGCGTTCTGCATATGGTTTCTACCAGAGCCACGGTTCTGAAATTTTTCTGCTCAAGCACCGGGCACCCAGCAACGATATGACCAGGTTCTTTACAGTAGAAACAGATAATCCCTTCTGGGAATGCACCAGCAGAACCACCCCGCCTAGGAGGTGAAGTTAACTGACCAGCAGACACAGGTTTTGGGAAACGGCCCCCCTGAACAGGACGCCTATCCCCGGACTCAACACGGTAGTCCTCCAAAAACACGGACTTGTGTGTCAACACAAACTCATCAGCGAAGACAGCGGCGTCGCCTATCTTCGATACCTTACGCTCATTTAGATGTGTGGAAACAGTATCAGGAACACATCTTTTAAATTCCTCTAGGAGAATCAACTGCCTAAGCTGCTCTCTTGACTCTGCCTTCTGAGAAGTGCACCACCTGTCAAACAGGTTCTCCTTCTCCCTTCCAAATTCAACATAAGACTGCCCCTCCGACCTGCGATAACCTCTAAAACGCTGACGATAGGCCTCGGGGACCAACTCATAAGCCCTCAAAATGGAAGCTTTAACCAGCTCATAATCAGCGCTTTGTTCAAGGGACAGAGCAGTGTAGGCTTCTTGTGCCCTACCAACTAAAACACATTGCAGCAGCAGTGTCCAGGCGGTATCAGGCCACTTCAATGTGGTTGCCACCCGTTCAAAAAGGGGAAAATATCTTTCCACGTCTTTCTCAAAAAATGGTGGCACCATCCTAATATTCCTGCCTACATCAAACCCGGAACGTGACTCTGGATGCAGAGCACCCGCCTGCAAGGCAACATGCTTATATTCAAGCTCCTTCTGTGCACGCTCGTGCTCCAACAACATTTGTTTCTCCTTAAACTCACGCTCCTCACGCCTCTCCTTAAGCTCACGCTCCTCTCTCCTCTCCTCACGCTCTCGCTCTAGCTGCCTTTCCTTAAACTCCAACTCCCTTATCCTCCACTCACCCTCCACACCAGGTAATAGCGGAGACGCGCCAGACGAAGGAGGCTCCTCCACCCTCTCCTCAAGCACCTGCTCCCTAACGAGTAACACCCTTAACGCACTCAAGGCAGACGGCTTCAAACGTTTCTCCCCTGCAGAAAGCTCCACCCTGTAGTGTACAGCAAGTTCTAGCAGTTGTTCATTGGAAAACTTCTCTAACAAGTCATGAGACGGGCGATCAACAAAGTCCCTGATGGAAGCCATTGTCACTGAACCAGCCACCCCAAGCTACACACCCAACCTCACAGTCACAAAGAACCACTAACGAACCACGAAGACCCCCCCAACGAACCACTGAAGAACCACAAAGAACCACTGAAGAACCATGAAGAACCACTGAAGAATGCTAAATGCCAATAATAACAACCAGAAGGGAACGCGGTGGAAATGTGAGCTCTACGGAGCGCACCTTTCTAGGTTGCAAAAAAGAAAAAAGAAAAAAAAGAAAAAAAAACACCCACCCTAAATAGACGTGTCATACACGCAGGGTGTTAGGTGCTACCAGGTATGCTCACCAAACACTCAAACAAACAAAATAAATCCAACAAACAATCCCAAACAGGTGCGCCTTCTAACCTGATGTGACTACATATGCTTCTACGTCTAAACTGCAGTCAAAACCGGCCCACCACATGTCTACCCTAAGAAACACTAAATCAAGCCCTACCACACTACCTGTGTTTTCTGGCCGCCCTAATCTACCTACCCTTAAACTAATGCCCTGTAGACCTAACCATCTTCAACCACACCTGCTACCAGTCAAAGATCATACTTGACCATCCACCCGTCCAGTACATGATACGGTACCAGACAAGCAGATGGTGCTAATCCCTTCTCTGACTGCCCCAGGAGTACGTGGTGCACAGGACGCTAACCAACAACCAGAAAATAATGTCCCTATCTACATGTGGTGCCCACTAAACTATATATTTTAACAGCATAAGTAGTCACATCAAATTACAAACAAATACGGCATACTCACCTGTTTGATGAAATGGCTCAAGCCCCCACGCTACACCATATGTAACGAACACCACCCAAACCATAATACCATGACACCCCGTGTAACACAAAAAAAAAAACCACCAAACAAATTTCTAGGGGTAAAGATCCCGGACGAGCGCCCAACTGTTACGACCCTGGCTCAAAGGCACGCAACCTATGTGCAACCGACACCAAAACTTGTGTATTAACTCAAAGTGCTACTATATTAAGGAATTACTAGTGTAAACTAAAGGATAAGGACTGGAAGAACGTTACTATCTATCTGTTAACCACCTCTTCTAAACACCGACCCTGCATGTGTGTTACCAGGGTTGATTTTAAAGATACTCCCAGCAGGTAACCAATCAGCACTAATTGGCTAATTGGCAGCCCTCACCTGCATGCCCCGTGACACAGGAGTGATCAGGCCTACCTGCACAGTGACACAGGAGTGATCAGGCTCGTGGTACATAACACAGCGGACTGAGCCACCTCGTCTTACCTGCGTGACAGTGGACTGAGCCACCTCGTCTTACCTGCGTGACAGTGGACTGAGCCACCTCGTCTTACCTGCGTGACAGTGGACTGAGCCACCTCGTCTTACCTGCGTGACAGTGGACTGAGCCACCTCGTCTTACCTGTGTGACAGTGGACTGAGCCACCTCGTCTTACCTGCGTGACAGTGGACTGAGCCACCTCGTCTTACCTGCGTGACAGTGGACTGAGCCACCTCGTACTCCTGTGCAGCCAGCTGCACTTGGCTCTGGATACAGGCCCTGGTTGTGGCAAACAGCTTCCTCTTCACTTGCTGCACCTCCTCGTGCACATTGATGTAACCCAGCTGGGCCAGGGTGAGGTGTCTGCATGCCTCTCCTCGCTTCCCTCTCAGGTACTCCACAGCTCCAACCATGGGCTGCTGTAGCTGTAACAGCTCCTGGATCAGCTCATCTCTCCGAGTCTGAAGATGAGACACTTCCCCGATACACTGGATGAAAAACAGTCCCAAGCTGTCCATATCTGTCGTGGTGTGTTCTGTCTGGGTTGCACCTGGTTCTGGACACTCCTGTAGTGGCTGGGCTGATTCAGTGTTGTGGTCTCGTGACTCTCGTCCCAAATGGCAGGTGTTCCATAGTATGCTTTCAGAGTCAGTTATCACCATCTCAGAATCACTATGGCTGTCCTCAGGATCGAGGATATGCCCCATAAATCGAACTTCAGTATGGGAGTCTTCTCTGGATGCCATGGCACTCCCATCTTGGGAACCTTCCGCAGCACAACAAGTGTCCATCACCTGCTAACTTAGATTTAAGAGAGAGAGAAAAAGAAAATAATGCTCATCAATAGTCAGCAGCCTCTCACACAGTGTGGCAATATTATTCTCATCGCGTGGCTGCGAAACACATCAACAAGGACATTTATAGAATGTTACCAAGCTAATAATCTCTATAAACAGATATCTGCATGAAAGACGATAGCCGTTCCAAGATCTCCACGAAGTGTTCCCTTCACATCACAGTGATCACACAATTCAAATGTATTTACTGTATAATTCACATTTTAACTCACTTTGTAGGCAAAGATCACGATGGGTAGAAAAAGAGGTTGCCAGGCAAGGACCGCTCTGCTGTGGGTCTGTCTCCAGGAAAACAGAACAGCAATCTGTGTTTATTAATAACACGAGAGGCAGGGGGGGGGGGAACTCTATATCTTGGCTTTGAGGAAGACCCCCCCCACCCCACATACACACACACATACAGGGTCACTGTTTTAGGTATGGGGGGAGTTTGTTCAGGTTACATGTTATATGGATGCACATGGCACATGTCCGGACCAGCCTGGGTGCCAGTGTTCTAATGAGGCATTTAAGCTGCATTTAATTTCAAACCTTTATTTATACGCGAAAGGCAACTGAGGTTTCCCTCGTTTACATGTCATGTAGAGTTTCTATACAGAAATTAAATAAATAAAGCATATAAAATCACACAGCATATAAAAACACAGCATTAAGACAACATTATACAACGGCATGCAAATTTCTCGATTCTGATTGGCTGAAACAGTCCATTTACACATATGTATAGGTCACAATCCACGCTCCTGGTCCCAGGACCCGCCAACAACCGAATCACATCACTCCGCCGTGCGGATTCTTTGGAGAAAACAAGATGGCGGACAATAATCTTTAACAAATGGATATGTTGATAGCGTCATAACGACTAAATATAAAGCGATTCTGTCACGGCGAATGTCTTAGTCCTTTAAACAATGTTGGATGATGTAATTGATGGGTCATGAGTCATTGTAAAACAAAAGAAAAATCGCGGATTGATTGATTGATTATTTGCAATTCTATTTTAAATTTCTTCTTCCTTCCCCGACTGCAGAGCTCACTCTCACACTGTCTGGCACACACACACACACACACACACGCACGCGCGCACACACTCACACATATACACACACACACACACACACACACACACACACACACACACACACACACACACACACCTGTCTGCAACGGCGGAGGAGAGTCAGACTGAGAGAGAGCTGGGTGTTGCGATGTTTTAAGTGAGCATGGCCTATTGAATTGATTGATTGGTTGATTGCTAATTTTATTACTGTACGTCTGGTTTCCAACTGGTTAAGTTTAGGCCCTCTAAAGTAGGTTTAAAAAAATAGGGCGAAGAAAACTTTTTTATCCCTATAGGGCAAAGAAAACCTTTTAATTTGTTTTACCTACTTTCTATAGAAGCATCTAAGAATGAAGTTATATAGAAAGTAGGTCTGCATCCCCTTAACAATTGTGTGTATTGAGCCGTACTGTATTGTACCCATTCTGCATCTGGTAATAAAATGTTCAATCAATCATTCCAATAACACACAGTTGGATGTGTTAGTTTGTTGGATCCGTTGGATGCACTTCCGAGCTGCTTCCACATGGAGGCAACTTCTCTCAATCATTCCAATAACACACAATTGGATGTGTTAGTTGGTTGGATGCACTTCCGAGCTGCTTCCACATGGAGGCAACTTCTCTCAATGATTCCAATAACACACAGTTGGATGTGTTAGTTGGTTGGATGCACTTCCGAGCTGCTTCCACATGGAGGCAACTTCTCTCAATCATTCCAATAACACACAGTTGGATGTGTTAGTTGGTTGGATGCGCTTCCGAGCTGCTTCCATATGGAGGCAACTTGTCTTTTTTGTTGTTGTGGGAACAACTTTTTCTGGCGGATGGTTTTTGGTAGCTACAGAGCTGCAGAGCTGCAGAGTAGGAGCCATACTCTGATTGGATGTCAAGGCTGTCAATCATTCAATCCCCCATTCAATGGCAAGAGTTTAAATGCATGGACCGTGCTTAGATGACGTTAATAGCCTATTTTGATTAGCTATTATTTATTTAATCCTGGGTCAACCTGTGCAGTTATTCTGCACGAATATTTACGCAGGCCTGCTCAGAGCTGTCAATTTTGGCAATTTTTGAAGAAAAAAATTATTCACTGGCATTTTTTTACAGAGGAAAACATTTAAAAAAATAAATAAACTAATAATAATAATAATTAAATATAATTATATATATTTTATATATATATGTAAATTAATAATAATTATGAATTATGAGTGAATTTGTGTTTCACGTGTTGTCATAGAGAAACCTCCACTGGCCCTGTCGCTTCTCCAGCATAGAAATGAAAGACAGAAAGGAGCTGACAACTCATAAAACGTCCCTAGTGGACACAAGCCCTTAGCCTGGAGGTGAAAGTAGGTCTTGCAGGTATGTTTGATATGGGCTTGAAATGAGAGTGTGGAATACAATTTTACAACAGAGGACATAGTACAGAGGACATAGTGATGGGTTGACTGTTGATTGTGGGACATCTGGGGAGTTGCTTGGGTGTGCCGATGAGAATAGCCTCTTGGTGCTATTAAGCTGAAGGAACTTGGTTTTCATCCAGGAGTTGATGTCTTTGAGGCAGCTGTCGAGAGTGGAGATGGCGTCAGAGGGGTTTGGTTGAGTATTGATGTGAGTGTCATCAGCAAAGCAATGAAAGTGAATGCTGTTGAAGTCTGATGATTTGACCAAGTGGAAGCATACAAGAGCAGGATGGGCCCTAGCACTGACCCCTGGGGGACACTGCATGTCACTGCGGAGTCATCAGAAATGGACAATTCTCCACTTGCACAATGTTGGGGCGTCATATCCGGTTACGTCTTTAGCCCCGTAGACGTCTTGTTAAACGATAAAGTTGCTAAACTCAATGTATTGTGAGGGGACTGGAAGAAGTCTACGGGGCTAAAATACGTAACCGGATATGACGCCCACACATTGTGCAAGTGGAGAATAGACAGTTGGTCAATGACATGCGGTGACTAGGGATGTCCCGATATTGGGGTCAATACTGCGCTGTACTCTTACTCAAAACTACCCCGATACTATTATTCAGTGCCATGATTGTTCAGGAAAACACAATTTAATGTAAACATTTGTATTATATTTATATTATCTTAACTTAAAATGTCAGCAAGTGTCATGTTGTATATTAATTTGTTAGTCAGAAAGTGAGGAACATCTGATGAAAATAAAACATGTTTTCAAAGTCATTGTTAGAACCGTAATGGTATTATTAAGTACTCCTATTGGTATTCGGTATTGGCAAGTATCCAAATGTACTTGTACTTGGTCTGAAAGTACATGGCAACGCTAGTGGCGACACGTGAGATAAACCACTTGAGGCCAGTTCACCTTTAGCCTAAAACTAGCCTCCTTCTTCCTTTGCAAGACAAAAAAGGTGGTAAAAAAAAGTTTAATTACTGTATACGCGTCTTTCATTCATTCTTTTTATACTGTGAAACCATGATAATTGTTAATCATAATGATCACATAATTATTACTTAATCAAAATCTTATACTGTGACTTCCCCAGTATAGAAATTCTAGACTTAAATCACATCTAACAAAAACTCTCTCGGTTGAAGTCCCTGAGACAATATCTTATACATGGAATAATGTATAAAATCTATTTGCGAGGCCTTGACACAAAAGATGCTCTAAATACAGGATGGTGAACCGTATTTCTGATCAAAGCAAAACATATTCCACTTTTGTAAGGTTGGCTAAGCATTAGCTAACAAAGTAATGATACTCTGAAACAATATGGATTGATTCTTTCGAAATAAATGTGACACACTTGTAAGGGACAAAAGTTTATTGTAACCCTACAAAATGACACAGGGCGAGCGAAAAAGAGGGAAAGAAAAAAAAAAGAAGAAAGAAAATAAATCCAAATAAGAACTATAGAAATGAAAAGAAAAAAGATTCTCATTCTTATACAAGTCTGAAAACTATCAACATACACCGACCACAGTATAATTATTCATATATCTTTTTTAATATAACATTTTATTGTAATGCTGTGTATACATACAAAATATAGCAAACTAAATAAGGCAAATAAATAGAGGTACAATTTACAGGAAAAATGGAACATTCCTCAACTTTTTAATGTATTTTTTTTTACGTTTTATTTTTTATCTTACCTCAAACATCAAGAATGGTGTTATTTACACCATGTGTACAAAATGTTATTTCTTTTTCCAACTGTACATCTTTCGGTGGAGTATTTTTTATCAACGTTTTTCTTTTTTCCATAAAAATACTGACTCCTCATCACAATTATACAACCTTGTTAATTAAAATTGGGTGCAACTTTTCTCAAGCAGTACAAATTGTTGTGTAAGAGTGTTTTCCATATCGCAAGCAATTCCTTATGAAAAAAGGTTAAAGTCAACAGACCACACACACTTTGTGCACCCTTCCTTAGGCATGCGGTCGACGCCAAGTGCATGATTAGACAGAAATGTGGTAGTGTAGGCAAACATTCACCTGTTCACACACAACGGGAAGTGACACAGACGGGACAAGTGAGGCCTGAAAAAAAACCAGATGCACTCTTGTTAAAAGTTGAAAGTGTCCCCTCGATAGGAGTTTCACACTCATCGTCAACACTTGGGGGAACACCACCCAATTTAAGAATTCATATGTCATTCATACGGTCTTGGACAGTCCAATCAATACTTGTGAACATGAACAACTCACTCCCTCCCTCCCTCCCTCCCTCCCTCCCTCCCTCCCAATCCCCAATTAACACAATTGTAAAATTATAGGTCCAACATTGCCAAAGCTTCCCTTTACATTTGGGTGGTGTTCCCCTTTAAGTGTCTGTCCCCACGAATCCCATCATTGTAATTCACTATACTAACTACTGTGTGTTCCCAGCCGGAGTACCCAATCTCACTTGCCCTTTTCCCAGTCTTTCTCCACCTCGCTGCGGGCTGTACGTCCATCTTTTATCACAACAAGCTGCACCCTTCTCACCCAGGGGGGACCAAGCCCACAACGATGCCAGGAATGGAAATGTCCCATTATTCTTTTCTTCTTTTAAAAAAGTGCATTGAACAAGCTACTACTTTCATTCCTCAGGTTTCCATCTTTACACCCCCACTCAGCCAGTCAATGGCCAGACAAACATATCCAAATATGTAACAATACAAACATGTAATAATACTGACAATGTTGCAAATACCCCTCGGTAAATAGACTATACTACAATATGGATTAAAGCTCTTGGGTTAAGATTTTAGGGAGACTATCAAAGTCTTGTTAGCGAACCTCTCGGGTAGTAAATTCTAAAGCCAAAGAGCAAGGAAATGGAACATAGAACAAATGCAGAGTGAGGAAAGAGCTTCGCTGATCTTTCAACCTTCCAAAGTGGAGTCATTGTGTGCGTTTACATGCACATTAATGTTCCGAAATTATTCAGGATACTGAGTGATATCAGTTGGGCGCATGTAAATGCAATATTCCGTTTATTAATGCTGTGATAAGCTCATATCACGACTGAGAAACCAGAATATAATAGCTGGGTACAACAGTAGGCTATTTGCTAGGATTCTGAGGCAAGTTAAACACCCTGTCCCGTCTACTTTTAGGTTTTGGATGTACTTGACATTAACCGGGATATTAGCTAGTGTCCGGAAGATTAATGTACATGTAAGCATCTCAATCCCGCCCCCTCTTAAAATAAACTCCTCTCTGTACCCATGACTGTACCGCAGGGCTGGGCGTATAGATCTCTTCACAGTGGGGTCTCTCGTCTTTACAAAGCTAGAGAGAACTATTTTGTGATCCGATTTGAGGCATTGACCCCCGATTAGGCAGCGTGACAGGGGTGCTTCTGTGCAGTAATTGATTACAGATAGATTAAAGCTTTAGACAGAAGAGAACATTTTTCAAAAAAGAAAAAAAAAATACTCTACACTTCCTACAGAGATGGTTGAGTTGCACTTCATGATAGTTGTCGTCAACCACATTGAAGTAGCCTATACAACCTGCTGAGATACTACTCTGTGCTGATACACTGTACTTTGAGCTGCCGTGGTAATTTCAGGTGACGTCGAAGCACCACAGAAATTACCATCGAGTGATAACGCACTCTCATCAACCTAATAAAAGTCTACCCGGCTAGCACCTCGAGAGGGCGCTACTCTGGTCCAATAAAGTCTACCCGACTAGCACCTCGAGACGGCGCTACTCTGGTCCAATAAAGTCTACCCGACTAGCACCTTGAGACGGCGCTACTCTGGTCCAAAAAAAGTCTACCCGATTAGCACCTTGAGACGGCGCTACTCTGGTCCAAAAAGTCTACCCGGCTAGCACCTCGAGACGGCGCTACTCTGGTCCAATAAAGTCTACCTGGCTAGCACCTTGAGACGGCGCTACTCTGGTCCAATAAAGTCTACCCGGCTAGAAAAATCAGGTCCATTTTTACTACTGCAGAGACCATGGATTATATTTACAAGACGGCCATTTTGCTCTTATGTCATGCTCAGGACATGGGAACAGGGTGGAAAGGAATCCCGTCGTGAGCATGACATAAGAGCAAAATGGCCACCATGTGAATGTAGTCGGTGGGGAAGTTGCTAGTTCTAAAACCACTACATAGAATGGTACACATCTGAAAAACAGGCACTTGGAGATGAAAAAGAAAATAAAGACGCATAGGACAAGATAAAGTTAGCTATGCATCTAAAATGTATTTGCATCTTTTTGGAGGAAGAGGCATTGGGTCTGTGGAATCATTTCAGAAATTACCTAAATTGTTCAAAGCATGTGACTATCACTAACAGAACAACCATGTCCTATTCAGTCTTGCCTTTGAGCACAGTATTCCAAGTGCTTATCGAGAGCCAAGAGGTGTTATCAATCAATTCTTAGAATCGTACACGATTCCCGCTTGAACTCTGCCAAATCTTACCTGTTGCATGTTCTTTCTTTAGTAAAGTAAAACGGAAACGGGTATGGAAGTTGCTTAAGGGTCACTGCAATCATCCAAATGTTATCTCCTGTGACACGGAGCCAGGGAGAGTTCATTTATCCCCCTTTTGGCTTTAAAGCTTGTGTGCTAGTGTTCTGGCCAAGAGGTAACAAGTCTCTACAAACAGACTATAGAAATGTCATAATGAGTCGTGGGCAGTGGCTAGCATACTGGTCTGAATAGAGGAGATGAGCACAGTCTTGTGTCCATTTTTCAATGCAGTCCAAACCTCTTATTTTCCTCCTGGCACCTTCATATGACCATATACTGTCACCAGTCACCATGCACCTGAACGGAACGGACTGGGACGAGCCGACGCAGCAAGACATTGTAAACTAGGGACGCAGCGACACCTTAACTTTAAATTATCGGCCGATACAGAGTGTCCATTACAATCTGTTACTTTGACTCAACAGTATAGACTTTTAGACGATTATGGTGGTGTCGTTGGATACAATTATTATTGGAGATATAATCACTTTTTCCCCCATTAGAGAAATCTGTAGTGCTTCTACAGTTATGTAAAGAAATGCAGAAGATCACACTTTGCTTTGATTGCTCGTGACATGTTACATGGGGCTCTTATGGCATTTTAATATTAGGGACATTAGCTGATGCACTTAGCCTGGTATTGACGCAATATCCAGTACCAGTTCACAAATACCACCAACCTGGTTGTGTGGTAATAAAGGTATCTTGTATTAATGTGTGCCTAATGTAAATGTAATTCTATGCCTTAGGACTGTCTTTTTACAGAACGCCCATCTTGGACATGGTCAATAGTTCCACAGTTCCATAGTCCGTGCCTCCATGGTTCCATCTTTTATGGTAAAACCCATAAATGTCAGATCAAGAAAAGCTTGTATGCGCACAGCTTCTTTGTGTACAGTCGGACCTAGCGTAACGTTATGGCTGGAATCGGTCCGTGTTTGTTTAGTTTGTGCTCTGGCCCTCAACACTCCGCGCACCATTTGGTTTTTAGTGGGCTGGTTCTGGGGTTCCCAGCCTTTTAACCGCCTCTGCTCCACTCGCCTGCTCCAATCTGCTCCTACACAAAAAGGAATTTCCCCTCCAACCATCATTTATGAACTCCTATATGTGCGCACATGCTATAGTGTGGATGTTTATATCTGAAAAACAATGTTCCTCACTGGGTGGACGTCTGGATAAGCGTTCCCCTTTCATTTGGCGTCTCGAGGAGGCGAATGATCTGGAAGCCCATCATGCCTCCTCGTCTCCCTTAGAGCCACTGGCCCCTCAAGCCCAGCACCTTGGAGGCCTTACCCCATGGAATAGACCTCTCCAACCCCCACTACTCCACTATATGACCCTTTCAAAAAGACCTCAAACATTTAGGCAGACCCAGAGACTTCCAAAGACACCCACATACATACCAGCCTTTGTCTTGCCTACTGCTAAGGGGTTTAGAAATATACAACAACGACAAAAATAGCATGTGGGGGGGATTCAAAATGGAGAAGAGAACAACCTAAGTGGGCTGCAGTACATGGGGCTTGCGTCTCGTTCGTCCACAGAGTTGTCTTGGTTAAGGGCTAGACGGACAGACACGGCATCAAACCAAGCATAAACACCAACGCTTGATTATACGGGTCACATGGAGCGACGGCAGAAAGGAAACATCATTTGTCTACGTCTCTCCCTGCTGTAGTGAGCTCATCTGGTTTCCCCTCACCATTCAACATCACTGTGTACACAATTCACACCAACACTAGAAACATCCGCGTCGAAAGCCACTCGAAAAGAAATGTGCACACCCTCTAAGTGCTGCATGCTGTACCCCTGGACGCTACAATAACATACACGGTGGAATGGGAGGGTCAGATACTAACGATGTGAAACAAAACTGACATGACAGTTCGCTTAGTTGAATCTTGGTACCAGCAGAGTCAACCACCACCATCATCATTTGAGGCGGTATCGGCAGCAGTTCATTCTGCAACAACGCCCACGGGCCGAGGCGGGCCGGCGGCCACTAGACACGTTGAAACAGGAAATGGGTTTTCGACAGTTGGAATAGATCTACAAATCAGAAGATTAGACCGAAAGAGTACTTTTAAGACGTGAGGGTCCAAACCATCAACTATATCGCTTCCTGATTCTTGTTACATTTCCGGGTTACGGGAAAATATAAGATAAAGAAAATGGGGGTTTTAAGGAAGAGCACAGTGGGGCGGGTTGCGGGACGAGAGACAGAAAAAGGTAAAGTAAAAGATGGTGTTACAGTGCAAAACAACACGTGTACATGTGACAAATTACAGGCGATCCTTTTATCTTTTTTTTTAACATACAAAGCGCAAAATGAAAAGTAAAGAATTCCACTTCAACATCAATCAGTTTTGTGAACTTAACACCAACAAATAATGCATTGTGTACAAGACCAAAAAAATACCATGAAAAAAAAATCTTTGCAATTAGCTTTTCTGCATCTAAATATAAATATATATAAACGCCTAATTGCAGTATGTTTTGTATTAATATATTTCTATATATATCGTTTTTTTTTTTATTCTTTTTTTTTAATCTCATTGCTTTGGCACTGGCTGACGCCAAAACAATCCATCTTCTATTGAAACGTTGTTGCGTATAAGTAAACCTCGACCTTTGTGGCACAGTCAGCTTTTTCCATGGGAAGTGCTGTATCCAATGTGGAATCCCAGCAAGGGGGGTGGTTGTGGAGTGGGTCATCCCAGGGACGGGATCACTCCTGGAGTGCTGCAGGAGGCACTTGGAAAGAGCACTGCGTCCCAACCAGGTTTTCAAAGTGTCTCCAAAATCCAAGAAATGCAACCCCCTGCCGCCTGTACCCTTCCTGACCTCCTTTGACGGACAGACACCCGGACTATGAAGCAGTGTGGGCTTTGTAGGCTCCACTACATTCTTTGCACTAGTGGAAGTTAATATATCTGCTACGCATGTGTCCCTCTGCTCGGCTCTTGGTGTAGTGGTGCCATCGCGCTGCATGGGGGGGGGGAGGGGGTCTCGTGGAGCGAGGCCGACAGGAGTTGTCGTCGCAGTCGTCTTTTGGCGTGGGGGAGAAACACCCAAATCGCTCTAGTGTCGAGGTCCGACCCGGAAGCCCCCCCCCCCCCCCCCCCCTCTCTCAGTTTCTTTTCCTGCCGTTTACAAATCAGACCAGTCGGAGGACGACTACCGATCCTCTTTCTCTCAGCCACCTGCCTCTATGTACAGTGTTGATACCGCGTGTGTTTCCGGGACAAGATACCGGCGGCTAGCGGGTAAGATGGCTGCTGCTCCGTAGGACCTTAACGACGGAGCAGCGAGAACGCGTGCTGAGGGGAGAAGAGGCAGTGAAGCGAGAGGATAGCGCAGAAGGTGAGCACAGTGTCAAAAGTGTATAGTCAAAACAAACAAAAAACAAACAAAAACAAGGGGACAATGCGTCACAGTGGTCCGTCTGTCCATCCGTCTGTCCCGAGTGTCCATCTCGGGAGATCATTGTGACATGTTACAGTGTCCGGGGAGAAAGAAAAATAATAATATTAATACAAAAAAAAAAAGAGGGTGTGTGTGAAAGAGCTTTATAAGAGCAATCGGAAGAATTAGTGTCGCTTCCTTCAAAAAGAAAAACGGTGTGGCTGTCCAGTCCGACCGTTTATACATACCATCCTCTCCAATGTCATCCACCGCTTATTGGCCGCGGGCGCTCCAAGGGACCCCCTCCCCTCCCCCGTGCCAAAAAAGTTCAAACTCGTCGGATGTCGATACATTGTTACACCACAGGAAGAGACCGAGGCGGCTAGTAGTTGACTTTCGTGATCGGCCGCTCGCGCCCGCCGCCCTCCGTGAGCTGCGGGACGGAGCGCTTGCGGTTGCGCTTGAACTTGTTCAGGTCCTTGTCGAAGACCTCTCCGGAGCGCAGGGCCGACACCAGGTCGTCGAACTCCCCGCCCACCTCCTCCGAGGCCCCGCCCTTCTTGGCCCGCCGCTCACGCTCCCTCTGCTCCTTCAGCTGGGGTGGGGGGAGAGAGAGAGAGAGAGAGAGAGAGAGAGAGAGAGAGAGAGAGAGAGAGAGAGAGAGAGAGAGAGAGAGATTGGGGTTAGAATGATAGCAGTCTTGTTTCATATCTTGTGTGCCTGTGTGTGTCTGTATGTGTGCCTGTGTGTCTCACCATGGCCTCCATGCGTGCCCTCCTCTCTTCCTCATCCTTGCGTCGCTGCATGTTCTCCAGGTCTTGTCGGGCCTCGCCGAACGACTGCAGGAAGGTGTCGAATATCCCAAAGAACTCGTCCGGCTGCATCCGGCCCTGCTCCTCCCCAAAGTGCTTCAGAGACTTGGTAAACTGAAGAAGAGGAAGACAAGAAGACATTTTTAATCTGTGGTTTTGTAATAATTTTTCAAAAATCGGTCAGTGGAGAAATTAAATGTTTTTCTCCCGTGGGAACATAGTGTGTATGAGCCATCTTGATATAAAGAAGCTGTGGCTCTCTCTTTCTGAGGATGTACGTCCGTTCTGTCATTATGGGCTGGTCACCATGGCAACCTCCACTATCAACCTCCCTCTCCCGTAATTATGTGTCTGGTCAAATGGTTTCCCTCCCATTCCCCCTTGGGGGTGGGCTGAATGAGTTAACACACACACACACACACAAATCATGGTGGCACATACACACAACACACAGATACGCAGAACCTACACCATTGTACTTTATACTGTGTATGCAGAACCTACACCATGTGCTTTATACTGTATATGCAGAACCTACACCATGTGCTTTATACTGTATATGCAGAAGTCACGTACAGAGGCAAACAAGCACACATGCAATGTGCATACAGAAATATTAGTTTTTGGGACTGCCACACAAACAAATATACACACACACACACACACACACCCTCTGAACAACCTACTTTAAATGTAGTTAGATAAACAAGTCCTTACTCATAGTCCCTGTATCTCAAAACACACACACAGAGCTGATTTATGTGGCAGGCAAATTGTCTCTCCATCATGGAGAGGGTAGAGGAGAAAGCCGAGGACAGGAAGATGGACGAGAGCTCAGGGAAAACAAGTCTCAAGCTCTGAGACTTGGCAAAACAGATGACAGCCGATGCATCACAATGCAGTCGATGTTCAGAGCGTTGTGGTAAAACACTAAAATATGACCATTGATTTAAAAATAAAACCCACTTCTTCCAGCCTCAAACTGTATAAAACTTTACATCAAACCACAGACGAGACACACGCTCTGAACAGTGTTTTGTGGGGCTAAGAGGCATATACTTGTGATATCATATCATGTACATCATGAGTTTATGACCTACATTGCCAGTCATCCCCACTCTCGGTCTCACTCACATCTTCCCTGTACACACATCTAAAGCCAAAAGCCTTCAAAATAAACTAATCTAAAAGAAAAATAGAAAATCCATGTTTTTCCCTGACCTCCCGTCCCATCTGGCCCGTCCTCAGATGGCGGGGCAGAGAGGACCGGGGGATGTGAGCCAAGCTTGCCCTACAATAGCTCCTCAGTTAGCGGCTAGCTCCCTGGATCCAATCCCCGCTGCCGCTCATTCCGACAGCTTGTCAAACACTTGCCTTCCAGCCTCGACCCTGGAGTACCCCACCAACCCCCACCCCTGGCCCGTGCCAGCCCCGTCTGACCACGCTTATGAAGTAAAAGGATAACAGGGTTGACTTATGGTGTAATGGCCTAAAGAGTTGGTTTTCTGGCTGAGAGGTTTGAGGCTAGCATATGTGGGAATAGAAGGAGAGTACTGGAAAATTGGTGGAAATGTATTTATTTTCTGCTGCCAATCAGGGTAGCAAACTGATATTTCTATTCAGTCACTGCTTGATTTCATAATTCAATAATAGAAAATGGTCTGCAAACCATACCTTCTTAACTGAGGAACTTTAATGCACAGACATTCTGGGCAGAGCCCTTCTCTAGCATGCCAATGCCAACAATCATTCAACTATTTCTGTTATTAGATTATTTCGGAGGCTCTAGCACCTGTGCGTAGTCACCCAGTTAGTCGCGTATCGAGGCAAGCAAGCCGATTCTTTAATAGGGACTTAGAAATTCGCCTGTTGCTTTCTTAAGCTTCGCTCACTGTATAGGCTCAATCATCTATACATCGCAATCATCATTAGAAGTTCAAAACGACGGTTGGTTTACCTGCTCAAGTGGATGTTAAAAGTAGACAACCCTTTCTAAATTCACCAGCATCTGGTTGGTGTTCAGAGGAGCAGAACCTCAGGGCTGAACTTAGGAGACGTGGGAACAGAAAGTCTGCTTAACCCTACTGTGCATTCAGTCTTTTCATTGCATGCTACAACATGGAAAAACCCTGTAATCTGGGCCACAGGGTTAAGATTCAGATGTTCTGCGGTTTTACATCCAAAGCCCCAGACTTCTAAAAACGGCGCAAACCGGGGTCTTCTTTGAGACACTGTATTGTCTCGGAGAGCGTGTCTGGGTGTGGGTGCGTGGATGTGTGCCAGGTTGTAAAGACCTTCCCAATCTCTCTGGACAAGAGAAATCCTTCTCGTTGCTCTGGGAAACCTCTGTCCAGATGACCCGCGTGAACTCAACGACAGCCCGTAAATCTCTGTAATATAGTCGTGTCTGGATGAGCTTGTCGATGAGCTTTCAAGTGCTACTGCAATGTGGTATAATAATATTCATGGCTTTTTATTGGGTTTTGTATATTTTGTAACAAAATATTGGCTGTCGCAGGTATCTGTTGTGACATTATGGTATAATAAAAAAGAAAAAATGCAATCCAATTTCCTCTTCGCACAAATGAATGGAAGCTTTCTACTGAATGCACAGGGAGGAAATTGGTATCCATCTTCTTCGTCCGACTCAGAAGACTCAGAAGACAGTAAAGCGCATTTCCCATAATATTTATATGTTCCTTTAAGTTTAAAGGTGACATGCATTATAAATGTCATTTTTCAGTCTCTAGCATTGTATTATAGTAATAGGAGTTAGTACTATCAATGTGTTTTAGTGTCTAAATACCATATTGGCGGATTGCTCTGATTCAGCTCAGATCATTTCCTGCTCCAGTAAATTAGGCCATCCTGATTTGAAGGCCTGCGTGACGTTCCTTAGGCTCTGGGTAGCAGACAGTGATGTGATTGGCTCTGTGGTTGTAGCTAATGCCCGCCCACAATCTACCTAGACTGACTGTACACAGCGAGTGGAAACCACTTCCTCATACTCTGCATGCACTCTGGAGGGAGAGAGAGATAGAGAGCATTCGGGAGCACTGGGGGGGGGGGGGGAGGGGGGGGGGCCTGCCGCGCGGCACACACCTCCGAACGGGAGAGTGAGGGAGGGAAAAAAAGGAAGAGAGAGGGAGGAAGGGAGGGCCCCCCCCCCCCACAAGCTGCCACGCGGCACACCCGAGAGGGAGAGAGAGAGGGAGAGGGGGCCTTATCAATAACGGTCTCTCTCTCGCTCCCTCTCCCTCTCTCTCTCTCCCTCTCTCTCCCTCTCTCTCTCTCTATCTCTCTCTATCTCTGTCTACCAGTCGCAGACTGTGTGGACTGACTGTCACTCAAAGTGCTTATGGGCGGAGCCAGGCCATAACAGCCTGAAATCTTAAAGCTGAAAAATTATGGTTTTGAGTACTTGATTAGAAATATAAAACAATGCATTTTCTTGAAAAAAACCTTACAGATGTCTTCAATAGACTCACAGGAATTGTGTAAAGTTGCCCAAATAGTGCTAGGAATAGCAACGCATGTCCCCTTTAAAGTACTGGCTGCAAGAGAAGAGGGGAAACACAGCAAAGACACAGCTGCACACAAAATGTCCCCTCTCTTCACAAAAACATGCAAAGTCTGGCGCAACAAACTTATGCACCCTGGCCCATTGAGTGAGAGGTATATAGAACTATATGGTGAGAACGCACCACAGACAGTTTTAGGTGTAACCCAAAAGTAATGTGTAAAGTAATTTGTTACTTTTGAGAGAAGTAAAGAGTAATACATGTGTAAAGTGTTTATTTAGTGTATATTTAGTGTGTATTACTTTTTTTTAATAACAACCCCAACACTGGTCATGTCTGGAGACACCAGTTATATTCGAGTGCTTGGCTGTTTACAGTTGTGATGGCTTTGATTCATTAAAACATTACAACTGGCTAGCTAATAACCAAAGCTGCTTCAGGCATAGCAAAGAGGGTGTCGCGCTTCGCATCACAATGCAACCACTGAAACAATAAGACACAGCTGCAACGTTTTCCCTTTTTCCAAATGACCTGCAAGCTAGCAAGATATAAGCTAACAAGCATCAAAGACATCAAAAACAGAGCCTTTTTCCTATGACAGATGTTTCCAAAGATGTTTCCCATTTCATACGAATGCACTTTGGATAGACAGACTGAGCCGGAACGCTGGACATGAATAGACACCAAAGTAAGCATTTAAAAAAGACGAAAACAGTTCTACCAAAGTGCAAATGGGCCATCGCTGGACGGGGCCCGCAGTGCCGAGTCATCTCTCCTCCATCCCTCTATCTCGCGGACATAAAACTCAAGCGTGCGTGCGCCTCTGCCGTCTGTGTTCCAGCAGAGTCTCACGGAACATCGGAGATCATTGACAGGCGAGAGTAGTAAATCTGCTAACCTCCCCACCTTCTACCACACACACACACACAGCCAGGGAGGCGGTGTGTGTTAAGACAGACGTCTGGCCCGGTGCACAGAGCTTCTTTTGTTTTCCCTACAGTAACCGGTGCCCCGCTCCCTCCCGGCTCTTTTCCCGTGACGTCCCAAATGACCCGCTCTCCCTAATTTTTTTCTCTCTCTACGAGCCTCCTCCTTAGACAAATAATTACAGGAGTGAGGAGGGAAGCACGAACACATGGTGCTGTGATGGCAACAAGGGCCCTTCCCTCGTCTCTCACAATTGGCATACAGGCGCTAACGAGATCCCCTGACGTAATCGGGTCTCATTAAACATTTACCGCCAACGGCACCACCACCCAGGGTTCTCCTCAGCTTCTACAGAGATGTATCTGGGTCTGTATGGCTCAGTAGAGCATGGCACTAACATTGCCAGGGTTAGAGCTTCCATTCCATGTGTAGCTCCAGGGGTAGAGCATGGCACTAGCATTGCCAGGGTTACGGGGTTGCATTCCCCGTGTAGCTTAATGGGTAGAGCATGGCACTAGCATTGCCAGGGGGTTCCATTCGCTGTGCAGCTCAATAATTAGAGCAAAAAGGAAAATCGCTGGGGTTCCCTTGAATGGTGAGGTCATCACTTTGGACTTGGAGACAGAGAGATGCACAAAGGCTGTCACTGCTGTGTCTCTCTCTCTCCCTCTCTCTTTCGCTCTCCTTCCTTCCCATAGTCACTGCTGTCTCCCTCCCTCTCTCTCTTTCTCCCTCCTTCCTTCCCATAGTCACTGCTGTTTGTCTGTCTCCCTCCCTTCTTCCTTCCCACATCACTGCTGTGACCCTCTCTCTCTCCCCCTCTCCTTCCTTCCCGCCATCACAGGCGTAAGCTGCTTGCATACACACAACTCTTCATTCACACATACAGTTAATTCACCTCATCTACCCTCATACTGCCCCAAGACACATTCATATGTAGAGACAGCTTCCGTCAGTCAAAATCAATCACCTGACAAACTGCTGGCTTAGAAGATCAGAGGTCAGGAGGCACCAATGTCAATGTCAATGTCAGGATGCGTATAGTTCTGCGGTCTATTGTGTGTCGTGCTGTGCCTGTACACGGCATACGCTACGTTGTCTCTGCCCTACCGTGGGGCATTGTAGAAGACGTCGCCGATGTCTTTGTGCCATTTTCATACAAATTCCTGTAGGTACATTCACTGCATGCATGGAATGACAGTGTCGCTCATGTTTCTGTCGAGGTCGCAGTACCTTGTCCTTGGCCTCGCCGAGTTGCTCCTCCAGTTCAGAGAAGCTGAAGCTCGCCACAGTGATGAAGTCGCCCACCACGGCCACAAACTTATCGCCCCGCTCCCTCGTCCTGCTCTGCTGGTACTGCAGCTCCTGAAAGCGGGCAGAAAAGATGGTTCAAGTGGGGTTTGTGACCTTCATGGGGTGTTCAGACTATGGGATACAAAACATGAATTCACAGTCAAACATCTGTGTACACATCTGGAGCTCAGACAATGACAGGAACCTGCCAACTCGATTATTTGGCAATGTTATGATATTTAATCTGAGTTTTTAGTTGGAAGGTGCCATTTTTCCTTCAGCAGAAGCATCATTTCTCTGTTGCGATTCGTTAACGCCTCACAGCATCATTAGTGCGTGGTGAGAAAAAGTGGAGCTCAAATTGAAGCTGCGCTCGTCCGTCACCCGGGATCAGTCATCCCTCATCCCTCGCACGCGTTAGGCAGCGCCGTTTGTTGGCCACACATCTGTGGCTTTGTGGCGTCGACCTCCGATGAAAATGTGCCATTTTAATGCTTTGTTCTGTGTGGATAAAACTGAAAATTGCAAAGGCAAAAACTACCAAATTCTTGCTCGGAATTTGGGACCCCTAAGCCCCATTTCCTATTCAGCAATTATGAGTCCTTTCTCAGCATCAATCAATGCTGTTCTCTAGCTAGTCAGCAGCGAAATTGATGACACTTGCCAGAAGGTCATAAACCGGAGGTTCTGAGAGGATATTCTCCTCAAGTGTCTCTAATCTTCTCTCTCTTTTGTTTTTCAGTCAGTTTTCTTTTCTTCAGTCTGTTGTTCATCCCATTTTCCTTCTACTAAGTCACACTAGAAGCCGCCTCCCCCCTTTCTACTTGCCCTTGTTTGTGTCCTATAGGGAGCTTGTACAACTTTCTCTTTCTCAAAACTAATAAACTAAACTAATACGGTGACACATGCTTGGATGCACAGAGCCTCCTCTCTCGCTGTCCTCTGCTAAAACCTCGGTTTGCAGCCCTAAAACACAGCATTTTCTCATTGACATCACACCAGTATAGACTAAGTACAGCAGTAGAAGCTGGAAGTGACCGAATGTTTACACACCTATACATCAACGTGAATTTAAAGTACAACAAAATCATTAAGAGTTGTACCATTACATTCAGATTTTGAGACGATCGAATTGAAACATAAGATTTAATTGGCTACAGACAGGCAGAGAGACATACTGCGTAGATAAATCCACACATAGCTCAGTGCTGACAACATGTCCGATGGGACGATGTTCCTCCCTGGGGCTTCCATGCTGTGCCTGCGTCTGTTGTGGTAGCCCGCGGTTAACGAACCAACAGCTCTCGTTATTGCCTTACGTCATCTGTAATGATCCATGTCACTGACCAGATCTGAGGCTGAGCTGTGGGAGGGAAGAGCTCCTGATTGGTGGCGATGATTTTAAGGCCTCTCGGTCATGAAAAAGAAAAAAAACACTGTGCCTTTTCCCCTGCAAAGCATAGGAGGAGCGTATCGCCCACTGTCGTGTAAAAAACGCAGTCCTTTCTGACGCTCGATTCTTCTCTCAGACTCTATGTGATGCGGTGGAAGTATTTTGTTTCTTGAAGTCTGTGGAACACGACCAGAACCATGGGTCTCAGTAAGTCGGCTAATGGCTATGCATTGATTACAATACTGACAAGTATTTCATACAACTTTATGTCAAAAAAACTATCTGAACTATCCCTTTAAGCTTTAAGCCTGGGGCTGCTCCATTGACAATGCATTGTGGTCCAGGCCTGTTAGCTATACTAGAATTTAAACCAGAGCTAAACCAAATCCAAACTTTTTTTTCATTCATTCATTTGCCCCATTTCCCAGAATTTATAAAACTACCACTGAACCCAAGTAGATCCAGAAATAGTTTTCCTTTCCAAAAAAAAAAAAAAATATGTGACTTTCTGGACATGCCAGGTTTTCGTCCTGACAGATGTGGGATATGTTACATGCATGCGTGCATTCCTGTGTGTGTGTTGAGGGCAGATGTGACGTGTTGGCATCAGAGTCACTGCAGGACGTTGCCACCACCGCTTACACACCTAACCTCTGGCTGCCCACCCCTGCCATTCTCGAGCATAATTATAAACAAGGGAAGAACCATTAGCTGTGGAATATGTGACACACACACACACAACTCACCGCCTCCAGAGCCTTCAAGCCACTCTTGAGATTGTACACCTCCTTCTCCAACTCAGCCAGACTACAGGAGAGAGAGATAGAGAGATACATATACTTTTTAGTTTTTTGTTTGTTATGCTAATAGGTTTTGCTTGGGTGAAATGTACTCCCTTCCTTCGCACAGTGCCCGTCTAAAAAGGTCCACACTGGCCCAAATGGAACGGAGCCAGCGTGGTAAAACTACTCACTTGACTTTGGCTGCCTCTGGTACGCTCACCAGATCCTGCTGAATGTGGAGTGTGTCGGGGTAGTTCTTCTCGAAGATCATGATCAGGTAGTGTAGCATGGTAATGCTCCTGTCCAATCGCAACAGACACAGCGTCATTTATAAGCATGTCAGATATGAGTGAACAAGGATGAAGAACTAGATAAATTAGTAAAACAATAATCTCAATGAAAGTCGTGCTACAAAATTGACAAAATCAATGATTCAATTCCCCACGGATAGAAATCGACAAGCTGATTAAATTCCCTACGGACTGGCCTCAGACCCCCCTTTGGGGTCGCGACCCCTGCTGTGTGACCCACCTGTCTATGCTGGACTTGGTGTCTGCGATCTTGTTGAGGCTGGAGACCTTGAAGCCGAAGGCGTTGCCCCGCTGGCCTTTGTTCATGAAGTTGCCGAAGGCCAGCACCACCTCCAGGATCTGGGTCAGCCGCTTGCTCCGCACCACCTCCCTGGACGCATTGAGGAGGGCTGGAGGAGGGGAGAGGAAGGGAGGGGAGTGGGGTGGAGAGGGGCCAGGCAGTTAGAAGGATGTTATTGTTACTCGTTACTCGATTTCATTGTGTGACCTGGGACCCTCTTAATATTATGCAACAGTCACACACATTAAAGTCTGGAGTCACATTACACTACAATACTACATCTGCCGAACTTTAGTGCCGTGGAGAACCCAAGCCCAACCCTGAGGCTACTATGTCTCCCATAATTCAGAGTGTTTTATCGGGAGGGAGTGTTCTACGCGGGAGCAGAATCCCATTCATCTGATCAATAGGGGCCTCGTGCAGCTGGGAAAGCCCCCGTCAGAGGTCCCCTTACAGAGTCTTATTTATGGAGGTTGAAGCACAATATCAGATGGGCCAGGTTCCCCCGACGTGATGAAACAACAGTGAACTCACTTGTTGTGCCGTGTGAGCGAAGCTCTTTCCACTACTGGAGTCTACAGTATGTCTGCTGCCCGTCCCGGCGCGCCACCACCGCAAATAAAAGAAAATAGTCTCTGGGAAACCCTGCATCCATCCTTCTATCCGTCTATTAAACATTGCGAGGGGGGGGGGCTATTGAAACAGAACACAGTGTTGTCCGCAGTCCATCTATTCCTCCGGTGGGAACAGTCGCTTTCTGGCAAGGCGCAGGTGGTTCCCCGAACCCGACTCTCCACAGTGGAAACCTCCGTGTGAATGTGAAAATCATTAACCGTAATACATATCGTTATTATCATTACAGTTTCTTTTTCAGCATGAGAACCGTTCTCCTGGCTCTGCCGTTGGCGTTTTGCTGGATGCTGAAAAGAACCTGGCTGCACAATATGCTGTAGCGGGTTCAGAACCTGCTGGGTGGCCCTGGGAGATGTAGTCTCGTCCACATTAAATTATAATATACCATCGCTAATAAAACAGGCCCCGACGTGGTCAAGAGACATAGTTGCATCCCTTAGCGATGCTAGAGTATACGCCTCATCTGCGTGCAAACATTCTGTGGCCTCAATGAAGTCAAACTCACGCTTGTGCCGACGTGCGCCGCACCCTGCCATGGCTTTAATATTATATATTATATTACCTTGACGCCGGATACAAAAACATACCATTAGCGCTGTGATTATGTGTTAGACAACATGGAGGCCAATTAGCCCTTCTATTCATCTCTGTTTCCCAGTGTCCCAGATTAAGGTTATCTTGCAACAAGTCAGAGGCAGACTTTGGCTTACACACACCTCTACGTACAGTGAAGCAGATCGCCACAAAAACCTATACAAAAAAAAAGCCTAAACGCTTTCTGACATTGGTCGCACACACATCACTGAGTCTTGAGTCGTAAGACGCGCACGCGTGTGTCTGTGCAACCAATGTCAGATTGCGAGTGGATTACTTTCCAGAGACATGATAGAGCGTACAGGGGGACAGTGACACTGAACACAAAACTGCTCCAGGTAAGACCTAACTTTGCTGTTACTCCCGGAGGCGCAGAGAAGTGGGGCAGACTGGTGTCAATTCTGATCAGCGTTTCTTCAATAATGGAATATTCTCTGCGATGCAACGAAACGCACGTCTGGCATACCTCTGGCAACACCGCAAATCAAAGGCAATCGATCCCGCCCCGATATATTTGATTCCCTGTTTATGTAGTATAATTTGTGGAACCAAATAAAGTATTCAAATGTGTGTGCGTGTGTCGTGTGTGTGTGCGCTCGGACGTGCGCTAAGGCTGCCTCGCTAAGCCGTTTATTTATTTATTTATTTATTTATATGTATTTATTTCTGGAGCATTAAATGCATTTATCCTCTCTGGTTGGATGGTGTATTGTACTTGTGCTGTATAATAACAATACATTTGAATCTAATCTCATTTTGAGATCAGTCGCAACTCGCAAACCGCTTCCTGTTGAATGGATCAGCATACAATACCAGAAACTCTCAAGCTGTTTTGCATACACCTCACCTGCCTTATAAGGAGCATGCGGGCGTGACTCTATGCAAATGAAGTGAGCGCGAACGCGCATTTGAGTTTAAGAATGAGTGGGATGCATGATGCAACCGACCTGGGTAAGAACAGATTTGGACGTTAAGAACGGCTTGATGAATGTGGCGGTGGCTTTTCTTATTGTTCTCTTAACAGACAGGTAAGCAAGAATATAAGAAAAATAATAAGAGAGTATTGTTGAATGAGGCCCATTGTGTGCAAAGGTCTGGGGCTAGAAGAAAGCACAGAATCACCCATCAAGTGAGCACCTGACTGGGGATAGGCAGCTGGGAGAGCCTTGGCTCGCGCTCGCGTTGCCCCGCTCTGTCTCTCTCACAAACATACAGCGCACATCGTTCCTTCCTGGTGATGAATGAGAAATTAACGTGATATATACGATGATGATTGCATTTTAATAAGAGAAAGGCTGGCTTATTAAAATGGCCATGCCTTGGGTTTTAACTAGCTTACAAGCCGTGTTGCCAGTTAGATGCGTTCAAGCTCACATGCAATGCATCCCGGTACATGTAGGCACTGCTGTAATGGTTTTGCAAGCAGGTGAACGGAGATGAGGAATTGATTGCTTCAATGGACTACATTGCCCATAGCGGCAGCCTGATGTCTTCAAGTTAGACGTCCACAAAGCACGAACGTAGAGCTGCACGACGCTTCAATAATGACAAGTTTTGCAATGAAACAAAAAAAAAAGGAGATGATTCGGGGGAATTAATGAGAGTTTGGTTTGGGAAACATCTTCGATTGCACACCAAAAGGCATTAGAAGAAGCCTAAATCAATATTGACCATAAAATACTAATTGTTGATTGGAAATCCAGCGAGCATGATGAAACTTACTTTTCACTCCGTCTCTAACCCCCCCATTAATAGTACAGGCCAGATTCTGGTTCGCCCTGGAGTTATAGAGGCCAACCAGAAACTGAGATCAATCCCTGGCACCAACAGGAGGATGTATTCCAACTGTGAGCTGAAGAGCTGAACACTGGAGGATGGCTGGCATCACGTCTACGGCGTCCACCACCACTGCCAAAGGGCCCTTAAGCAAGGCATTGAAGCACCTATGGTAACTGCTCCAGGGGTGCTGCACCGTGGGGTAGCCCCAATCTCTGGTCTCACTAGGTTTAATGCGCTAACCGTGTAGATATGTGGAAAGTCAAATTCCAAATTATTTTGCGTTAACTGAACACGAATGCAACAGGATGAATCGTATCGCTTGGCAGAACTGCTACACTATCCGGCTGAGGCTCCACTGTCAGCCGGCGCGCACAACAAATAAAACTGCTGTTGGCAAACGGTGCCACCCGTTCGCCCTGCCAGGAAACGGGGAGTATTAAGGACGACACGAGCATCAAAGACAAGGACGGCATTTAGAATTGGGAGAGGAGCATCGTTTAAGCAGCTCTGGCTCACCGAAGACGTTCAAACAGCTCAGCCTATGACACATGTGCACGTACGCACACACACACACACACACACACACACACACACACACACACACTTTTTAGCTGGAAGCCTTTGCCTCACCCCTTTGAAGTGAGCAGCAGTGTTTATGAGAGCGACTCTCTCCCTCTCAACATGCGCCAGCTTTCCACAACAGCCTCCCTGGTAACCTGGCGCTTTATTTAAGCTAGCTGGAAGGATAAATGAAGCACGCAGTCACAGCCACCCCTTACACACCACACGCACCACACACTCGCACACAAACAGTGAACGTTATATGAGCGCTTTTCATAATGTCGTATTAAAAGCCGACATTTCTCATCCCCTCTCGTTTTCTTCTCACTTTGGTGTGTCGACTGTTCTGCTTTCCGATGTGCAGCATCTTCGAGGGGAATATGGTAATTTTACAGCCCATGTTGTGTGAAGTACAGTGGTGTGAAGAAAAATATATTTAAAACTATTTCAAATGACTGTTTTCTGGCAGGCTACTCACTACTCAGCTATTTCAGCTCATTCGAAGAAGAAAAAAGAAGTAGCATCTCTCTCTCTGCCACTTCTCTCTCTCTCTCTCTCTCTCTCTCTCTCTCTCTCCCTCTCCCTCCCTCCTAGAATAGGGCAGGTACTCTCTCTCTCTTTCTCCAAGTCCAATGGGCAACTTCTGTCTCTACCTTCCACCTTGGGCTTGGTTTCTGCCAGGCGCTCTGCAAACTTCTTCTTGAAGAACAGAGCCTGGAGCCTCTGCTGGTAGTGGTCGATTCTAATGAAAGGATGAAAGAGAAAAAGGGGACAGAAATAAACACAGAGTGAGTTAGTGTCGTCTCCGGGGGAGTGTCTTTTCAAAGCCAGGACCCCCCCCCCCCTCTTTCGCTGTTCAAAGCTCCCTCGTTCTCATTTTTCAGCAGCCTTTCATGGTCTAACAGGCCCCCATCAAGCTGGCCAGTTGACATAGGGGTAAGTTAGACAGGGGTTTCAAAGCGGACCGGGGGATATTGAATAGCAAGAAGAACAAAAAAAGGAAAAATAACCAAGTCCCAGGAGTGTTTCTCAGACCAGACCGAAGCCAACGCCGTCAAAGGTACAGAGCTAATATTTCACCGGAGGAAATGAGAGGTTTAATTAAGTGGCCTACTAACGGGGTTAAAAGGGAGGCGCTCCGCGTGGCGACTGAGCAGCAGTTCACTTTCTGTTTTTTGTTCCCCTCTACTTTTAAGATTATGCTTTTGATCTATGTAGTTTTTAACGCATAGAGTTTCTTTGAGACACTTACACCCCTCCCCCACAGCGACATCGCGGTGGCGGTCAATGGGTCACTGTACTAAAAACAATACATGGATCTGAACTCTAGATAAAAAACTTGCATTTTTTATGTAGGTCATAACAAAGGTCAAATATAGTTATAGGGCTGACCTTCGAAAGCTTTTTTTGGCCGGCGAAGCTTCGGGGCCAAGATTCTATTTTAATTCGAAGCTTTGAGATAAAAAAAAATATTTAATTAATTTTTTTTTAAATGTTATCTTATGTTGTGGGACTTGTACAGCACTTTGATCAACTTTGTTGTTTTTAAATGCGCTTTATAAATAAAGTGGATTGGATTGGATTAATTAAATTAATAATAAGTCGGGAGCTGCGCTGCCTGGGCGGCTGCTCTCCGTTACACAGCCAACAACATTACATTACATAATTATGTTGCAACCTTCATCTATAAAGCAAACAATTATATAAATATTTATATGTAGTTAATAGAGACAAAGGCAGAATTCGACTTAACTTTTTATTAAGACATGTTTTTATATGGGTCGGGACACCATAACAAATACTATAGAGAATTGTCAGTGCTGTAAAGTTTAAACCTTTTTAAATCTTAGACAAACTAAACACTTTGCTTTTATGAAATATTGTAAGCCGTCATTTGAGGCTTTATAAAAGCAGCACAATGAACACAAATCTGTTAGCGCCGAGTCTGACCTCATCTTAAATAACAAACGGCATTGCTTGTTGTAGTTAACAAAGAGAGGCAGAGTTAATGAGGTGTATGACGTTCATTGCATTGGAGGCGCAATATTTTGCAGGTGAGAGGGGGGATACAAATTTTAATAAAAAAAATATATATTATAAAATATATTATAAAATCTTTTAATATTCAAAATTTATTTTCCTGTTTGAATCCCGTGCCCATCGAACGAAGCTCCAAAGTATTTAAGACAGCCCTAGTTATATCGACATAAAAACGCACACATCTCATAAAACGATATAACAGAACGTTGTTAAATGTTTTGTTCGTTTTTTTTTTTCATCCTTCAAGGGATTTGGCCCTCAAGCACGTGCAAAGACATTCAATGAACGTATTCTCAACAGGCTACGTTTCACTTTCAGACGGAGGATTTCCCAAACATAATGCAATGGTTTGCTGCTCCCCTTTCACCTTGTAGGGTTGTGACCAAATGTAGGTCAGGGTGCGGATTCTGCAGGTCAGTAAAGTTAAGAATAAGGTTTACATAATGAATAAAGTATTTGATCTAAATATAGCTAGATTAATTAATGAATTCCTTTAAAGTACAGTAGGCTAAGTAGGTCAACTAAGCCAAATGGCTAGGCAGCAGAAACACTGCAGAACTGAACATGAACTGCAGGCTGATAATGTCTTCGTAGTCGTTACTGGGCGCCTTAAGGTTACCTAAAACAGATTCGGCCAATCAGATAAAGGTTTCAGCACTATGGAGAGTGCTGTGGGAGGGGCCATAGGAAACCAGGTTGTGCTTCCTTCTCATCCCCTGCCTCCCCTCGCTGCTTCACATGTTGCTTTTCATTAAACAGCTGTGGCACTTTTCAATATTTTACCAAAATGTTTTGCCTTCTACTGTAAAACTGCAGTCTGCATACAGACAGTTTGCTCACTGACTGACATATTTCCCATAATACTATAGCCTACTTTTAGTACACATGGAGCAGACATTAAGGATTTATAAGGCTGTGGGCATGTGGGCCAATGTTATAGTGCAAAGGCTGAATTTACGCCACATGATTTATGGAGCATAAGGCTACAGCAGCCGCGCTCCAAATACTATGTATTTTGCTGTGTCACACAACACACTACCTTAACTCAATGGACGCCAACCACGTTTATATACGTGTTTGGCGGACGACCGTTGAACGCCAACCACGTATATATACGTTATTATATCGTTTTTCCTTTTTTTCCGATTTTAATATCCTATTCAATGTCAGGGACCCGTATGTTGCCGGTAGAAGGCATACTGTGACGCCGAGGGTGCAGTACAGGCCAGATCCTCCCAGGCGGCGGTATCGAGCACCCTTTGAAACATTGTATCTTGGCTTGTGGGTCGATCTAATGGGTCCGGGGTTTTTTTTTTTTTGTGCTCAAGCTCAGCGTTTATAACGGTCAGATTGAGAAGAATCAAATACTCCCGATGCATGATGTGTAGTGGATTATGTTGGCGACACGATGGACATCAATACTTGGAATGGCGATCAGATAATTGGAATATTCTTTTTGGGGTACATCCTAGTCAAGGTAAGGGCTATATGTTATCAATCTTGCGTTGATCCAAGCATGACTTCAATGCGATCCGACAGTGTGTGTGTAACGTTAGTCCATAACGTATGCCATTGGTGGCGATCAAAGCATAAAAAAACTACCCCCCCCCCCCCTTTCATGCATTCATGAAGAAACATAATACCGATCATATAGATGTGATTTCAAAATAGTAGCGTGTACAGGCGAGAAATGGCAACGGTTGTAGTGTAATACACGCATAAGGCTATTGCTCAGCATTTCGGGAATTACCCCAGACCAATCTAAAACCATACTCATATTCACCACGGTATAAAACGGGAATGTATGGATGAAATCTTTTTTTCTTTTTCACATATTGAACGATAGATACTCGATGTCAAATGGGCCATAGTATTGTATCCATAGCTATAATATGGAATATAGTTATAGCTCTACAAACAAGGTGACTGAGTCCTATCTTTCAAAACTTGGCAATTCTAACACAGGGCCATGGCTAATCCTCAGCAGTCAATGAGTTAAAGGGGAATGCCACCCATTTTAAGAATTCATGCTATTCCTGTGCAATATATGTGAACACATGGACTCTCTCCTAAAGCTAGGAATCAGAGACAAAAATCGTAACTTTGCGTCAAGTGGATGTTGGCCGCTACGGAAATGAAGAAATGGAAGGGACACAGACTCTGTGGAGCCATAAAATATTGATTTCTTCTCACACTCAAAGAAGTTTATTTCTAGTACCAACAACAGGTCTGGACGAGCATTTTAACCTTGTAACTCTTAATCTGGGTGTAAGAGGACCCAGACTATTGTCTATGGAGCAGCCCCAGATCTTACATCCAGCTGACATCACAAATCCAACAGGTGTCACTCCTTAAGGAGCAATGTAGACACCGGTTTAACAAGTCCTGCGACGCGTTGATCTGAGTCATAATCTCCTCTTTGTTGTCATGCTCGTTGCTTGGCTGCATCCTCGGCTGCACCCCTTTAACACTTAAGTAGATCACGGAGCTCATGAAGCACAAATCCCCAACAACACGCCCCTTATAAAAGCAGGTGTTATGATCCCAGTGTACCTGCTCATCTCGAAGAGGAAGCGGTCGGCCCGGGCCATCCGCTCCAGCTCGTGTTTGTGCTCCTCCAGGAGGTCGATGTCGCTCTTCTCCGGGACGAATTTCAGCAGCTGTCCGGGGGTGAGGGGGGGATTCAAAATCACATTAAAACACTTGACTCACAGCAGTGGGGAAATTTCTCAAAATGTGATACAAAAAGAAACAAAGGAATCACTTTTAGGGTTACACTGCTGACAACAACTCTTCCTATACTCCAATATCTTTGTCTAAGGTGCTCTGTTCTTCTCCTTGTACAGTAGAGTAATTTGAATGGGAAGATGTGTCAGATGAAGTCCTGACATCACTTCCTGCTTGTCCAAGTGGACCTATTCATGTCTCTGTGCGCCTACTGTACAGTAACTATTCATGTCTATGTGTTCCTACTGTACAGTAACTATTCATGTCTATGTGTTCCTACTAGGGATGCTCGATATTGGCTTTTTTACCGATACCGATATTCCGATATTGTCCAACTCTTAATTTCCGATACCGATATCAACCGATACCGATATATGCAGGGTTTCCCCGTCCAAAAAACTGAATAATTTCAGGTAACTAATAATTTCACTGGATATATATATAACAAATATTTTTTTTTTTCTTTTTAGTTTTTAAACAGATACCGATATTTTCCGATGTCACATTTTACTGCCGATATCGGCCGATAATATCGGTCGGCCGATAATATCGGACATCCCTAGTTCCTACTGTACAGTAACTATTCATGTCTCTGTGCGCCTACTGTACAGTAACTATTAATGTCTCTGTGCGCCTACTGTACAGTAACTATTCATGTCTATGTGTTCCTACTGTACAGTAACTATTCATGTCTATGTGTTCCTACTGTACAGTAACTATTCATGTCTATGTGCGCCTACTGTACAGCAACTATTCATGTCTATGTGCGCCTACTGTACAGTAACTATTCATGTCTCTGTGCGCCTACTGTACAGTAACCATTCATGTCTCTGTGCGCCTACTGTACAGTAACTATTAATGTCTCTGTGCGCCTACTGTACAGTAACTATTCATGTCTATGTGTTCCTACTGTACAGTAACTATTCATGTCTATGTGTTCCTACTGTACAGTAACTATTCATGTCTATGTGCGCCTACTGTACAGTAACTATTCATGTCTATGTGCGCCTACTGTACAGTAACTATTCATGTCTCTGTGCGCCTACTGTACAGTAACTATTCATGTCTATGTGCGCCTACTGTACAGTAACTCTGAGTAACGCTGATGGGGGGGGGGGGGGGGGGGGGGGGGGGGGGGGGAGACCGATCTGACCCGACCATCCACTGAGGGTGAGATTTAGAAGCGCTGTCAATCAATGGACACCACCGGTTGTTATTGGTTTTGAGACCAGAGTATGCTTTTAGTTTGCCCCAGCCAATCAAATCAAATATCCATTGTTTGCAGAAGCCAATAGAGTCGATTTAAAAATAAAACATCGTCAGCAATGAATGAGCTTTAGAGGCCTTCTATTGTGCTGCACAATGATCATTATTGTCAATTACGGTGCTCTGCCCATACTGGGCCTGATATGGGTACAGCACATTGGTTTTCCAGCAGAGATGTATATAATGACATCCCTGCCGGATGTGTGGGCCAGTAGGCTACTTGCTGTAAAGTGAAAACCTTATAACTGCAATTTTAGTATATTCAACACTTGAATTTGTGCAATTTCAGTATATTAAACTGGAATTCAAAGTTCTTGAGGTCCTTGGTATTGAGTAGATGTCACGCTCATAGGGTACACCTGACTCACTCAAACCCCCTTCTGTTATTTCAAAACAATAGAAGATAAAATTGGAAAATAACAACTGAATCCTTTGGACGAGAGCCACGTAAGTTTATTTTACATTTTCAAATTAAACCTAATCATCTGAAGATGATAAAGATGGGAGTGTTGTGTACATTCATATTTAATGACAGTAGGGTTGAGTGCTCTCGGATGATGTCATCACATTCACACTCCTAAGAGATTTGAGTTCAACTTTAAAATTGCCAATAAACACACTAACCCCCAAAAAACTGTCTTTTTATGATTCTTTCGTCTGAAGCTTTCAATTATATATATATTTTTTATTATTATATATTATTTAAGATATGGAGGTTTTCATCTGACCACAGTGCAATATGACTGGGTACCTTAGCATCATGGCCTGCAGGATGACGCCAAAAAGTAAATTTTAGCTCAAAATTGTCAATGAAAATAATATAGAATTACTTGTACTTGTTCACAGCCGTCACGTGGCTAAGATGTTATGCTACTTAAGCTTTAGCCCTCATCCTGCTGACGTTTTGAAAACTGTTTGCCCGTGAAGGTGCAGCACAGCAGACCGACGGGCGGGGGATGTATGAGTCTTCTATGACATCATCTTATGAGAGTCATCAGTCTTACCTGCTCCAACATGTCCTTGGCGAGTTCTTCCCTCTCGTCCATCTCTAGGATGGCCCTCCTGATCTCTTCGTTGCTCATTTTTAACCTGTAAAAAAAGTACACAGTTGCATTACTTAAGTAAAAGTAGAAATATCCAGATAAAATATATACTGTAGTACTCTGGTAAAAGTAAAAGTAGAGAAGTATTTGCTATTGAATGTACTTAAGTATCTAAAGTAAAAGTATGCATTCTCTATTCCAGTGCTTGGGAGCGTTCCATCCTTGATCCATTGACCTCTAAAGGTTATGTTAAAGTGGTATGTCGTCCAGTTATGCTGCTCTGATTAAATCCTCTTGAAGTTGACAGGCTTCAAATATGAAGGTACATAATCTTCATTGTAACTAGTAACTGATGTGTCCAGATGAATGTAGTGCTGTAAAAAGTACAATATTTTCTTTGAATTGTAGTCGAAGTAAAAGTACAATGTTGCCTAAAATTTAAATACTCAAGTAAAGTACCTCAAGAGTATAGTACTTGAGAAAACATACTTACTGTAGCGTTACTGTAGAAGCACAGAAATGATAATTTCTTTATATATTTTTTTATCGATGCATGCTCATACAAAGAAAAACATTTAATATCTACGCCCAATGTGTTTATTAGCTGTGAGGCTAATTCGCCCTATGTGGCTGAAATTTGGCATGGACGTCAAGTGTGTGTGTGTGTGTGAATGTGAATGCATACATGCTATTAGAGATTTTTCAGAGACATGCTTCCTGCCCCGTTGACTTCCACTAGCATTGCTAACAAATGCTAATAATTTCTACTTCCAATAATCTCAAAAACCAAAACGCTGTAGTGCGAGCGCTTCTTGGATGAGGTGAAACGATTCCCCAGTTCAAATCTGATAAGTAAATAACAATAACACTGTGACGTCACTACAACTAAACTGCATCTGCACCGATTGCCCATCGACTGCGGGAGTAAACCGCCAAGTGTTTTTCAGTGAACTTGATCAATGCTCGAGTGGATGATCAATGATTCTGCTGATGGCCTGTCTGACAAAGCCCCATCGATCGCACCTTGACCCCATTTGGGCCTAGTTGGCACATTGACGGGGGAAGTGAGCTCGGGGACCGCTCTGGTGTTTAGACAGAGGGAAGGGCTCAGGAGAGGCTTCTAGCAGCCTGTCCATTGATCCGTCAACGGGTGTCAGGATTCAGTGACTGGGAAGAAGGGCCTGGGACTTCTGCTGCTGAGAGGGATATAAATTGTAACCATATTGTGAGATGGGTCCCATTAACCCCCACCTCCAGCCCGGTTCCATCACTACCACAGTGATGCCAGATAGCGATGACATCCCTCAGAATGGATGTCTTTCTAACAGCGAGACCTGATATCTTTGGCAGCAGCTGCTGATCTACGGAGCGTGGCTACAACGCTGCACCCCTGTTGCACAGGAGTGTGCCAGCTTACGCTTACCTGTGTTCCGAAAATGTTATCCGATCCTGCTCAAGATATAGGATAGTGTGACTGAAAGTGCCTTAGGAAGGACTTAATCATCTTCATGAGATTAGATTATGCTAGGCGATGCACAATACCTTCATGTTTAAAAAGGGAAACAGACCCCCCAAAAAAAAAGCCTTTCAAAATATCTATCCTTGAATGAATCCCCACCTGGACAATGTTTAAATCTGGCTGTGTCTGCTACTCCATAATGGATACATGGAGGGTAATTCAATTAAGCTAACAGATGTCCTTGTGAGTCCATTAAAAACACATTTCCTGTATACCCCCCCCTAAAGAACCATCCAGCTGACCTCAGCCCCCAAACTGAATGACCACCCTCATCCCTGACCCAAGGGCCTGCAGGGAGGTTGTCCTTCACATCCGTCCACTGCACTGTCTCTACAATTGAGTTACAGTTTAACTTATTCCCCAGTAGCCCAGGACAAGGGAACCTTTTGTAGTTGTAATCCGATGAATGGGTCATAATTCCCCGTTTATCCTACGACGTGACATATACAACACAAGTCGTGAGAAGATAACGACTTGTGACAGTGTTCGTACTTTGACAGCAGGATGACACAGTTCTGCGCACGTCTGCCGTCGATGACCGACAGCTCTTTCACCTTCCGTGTGCTGATGTAGATGTCATCCATAGAGCCCGTCTCTTTCTGCACAGACAGAGAGACAGAGAGAGAGAGAGAGAGAGAGAGAGAGAGAGAGGGGTTCATTTTAGAAAAGTAAAACAAAAAATCATATTGACCAGGTGTTACATAATTTCCATTAAGAGAGATGCCTGCCCAACACCCATCCACATCTGATGCAACCTGATCCCTTCTGTATGGAAATGTGTTAATTTGGAACTGATGACTAAGCACTTTGAAATAAAAATAAATAAATAATAATAATCACTGTCAGAATGTGAATGTTTGTGAGCTGTGCCATCGCCAAGCGCTCTAGTCTAGTCTGGCGCCAGATCAAATCCTCAAACCTTCAGTGAAAAAGTGCTTGTGTCCCTAATGGCTTATGTCCGGTGTCATGCTGCATTCCCGACAGGCAGTTATGCAGAACCGAAGTATGGCAGGTATATCAAAACAGTTCAATAAAAGCTGTGAAAAACGTCTCGTCTGGAGTCCATGTTGGCCTTGAGCAGAACATCTACAGCAGTCTCGGTGAGTCACCACTGAAAGCACACGGCACAAGGCGTAACAAAGCTCTCCTGGGAACAGGAATCACCGCTCCAAAGAGCCGTCTCGGACCTCGTCAGATTATCTTCGTAAGCTTCACACAAAATGTGTAGTATTAATTAAGAATCCACAAGGGGAAATAATACATGTTTGTGGGGGAAAAGAAAAGGGGGCCGTGTTTGAAACGTTAAAAGTGTTCTATTCCTGGTCCAAGCGGGTTTCCTGCTCGCTAAAAAAAGAAAAGAAAAACAGCCTTTTTGCGGTTGGGGTCTATGACGTATGTGAAACAGATGCAGCTTGTAAAGAAAGCATCTTTTCTTCCATGCCCGCGCCGACCTAAACCAACTGGCAGCATACGTGGGGTTGGCACCAGGTCAGAGGGGCCACTCCCATATATATATATATATCTCTCTCTCTCTCTCTCTCTCTCTCTCTCTCTCTACCCACGCAGCTCAAGACATCTCCGCAAACTTTTGACGTCTGTGTGTGCACACACCAACAAATATATGATTGCGCTACTTTCTTTTTCCTCAGACGATAATGGTTTATGATTGTTAGGGAGGAGGTTGTCTTGGGGGGTTGAATGGATGTTCCTTCACATCAATTCAGGCTTTTCTTCTGCTCAGGACATGCTGACAATGATGAATAACACTAATCATGACAATGAGAGATGATTGCGGTAATGATGGTAATCAAGATAATTGACTGGAATGCAAATGGTGAATGATCATGATAATTGAGACAGTGTATGATGATTAATTCTCTATTTACGTATGCGAAACCCCCAATCAAGGGAATCTGCGAGGGCTACAGTTAGAGCAACCTTCTTGTTACACAACTCCTATATATCCCAACTTCTAAACATCTAAAATTACATTTGCATGATGGCCGTTCCGTGCATTAAATGTAGCCTAAGCCAGGATGAGGTTCCCACATGCACCTTTAAGATAACACATTGATGTACACATGCTTACGTGATACACGTACCCACATACGGGTGTTGGAGACACACATGCATGCATGCTATCATGCACACCTACATGTATCTGGGACGCTTTCTCTCACATGCAATATGGAGAAGGGTGGCATCCCGATAGAGGATGCAGCACATACCTGCTCGAAGGTAGATCGGTCTACATGCAAAGTATATATATCAGGGATGTATACGCACAATGTATAGTATAGTATTTTTCTTTTTTCGTAAGTCTTTTTTATTTTCCATGTCAGTTGTTAATGTATTTGTATGAGTCCTTTACATGTTTTGTATGTTCTTACAAAAAAGAAAAAGGCAAATCTTGGAAGTTGCATATGGTGATGTGGAAAGAGATGTTTTGAATATTGGAGAGATTTGTGCAAAAAAAAAATAAAAAATAAAAAAAAAAAAAAGATAACACATTGAATAGATGTTTCTTATCCAGCGGTCGGGTTGCACTGATATCATACTGATGCAGACTCTTTTTGGAAGAGTTTCGGTCAAGCTTTTCAGATAATCAAGTGGTATCATGTGTTTAAGGGGGTTACAACACTTCCCCAATAAAGAATGTCAATTAATAAACTTATTTGTTCTTTAACCAAAAGGTGTTTTATTCTTCCGTCCTTCAAAGTGCCAACTCGATTGGATATACAAATGGACCGATTCCGTTTGTGCCTTTTAAAGCCCAAATCAGCCGATATCATCTGCTGATGCATCATTGCATCCCCAACTGGTAGCAAATAACCTTAACCAACAGTAGGACCTCCCGGAATACAAATGATTCTCCTCGTTGGCTACCCCGCTGCGTGGCGGAAGAGGAAAGGGCACGGCGTGACAGAAGTAACCGTGTGGTATAGAAGCTGGAAGACCCTTGACTCACCTGTTTGAAGGATTGGTTAGTGAGCAGCTCCTGCCCAGGCAATTGAAGAGTGCAGAGGGAGGGGGAGAGAGATACCGAAAAACCCAAAACACATGCAAAGATTAGCATTTCAAGCGGTAAAAGATGGCAGAACTACAGTGGTAGCTAGTAGCAAAAACAAACCAAACAGGACTACAAGCTTGAGACTGGAGTACCTTGGCCAAACAAGAGGCTCATATGTATTCAAGGTTTTCAAGGGCTCATGAAAAGGAATGTAATTGTGATCAATATGGAAACAAAATTAACTCAAGACTAATCAAGATTAATGGATGGTAATTGGTAAATGAGTGATACAGGTACAGTACGTATAGTCTGCATGAGTCTGTCTGGTGTTGGTCACGCTGTCCCGTAGGCGAGCAGACCTGCCGTCATTGGACGATGCGTGTCTGTCGCACTGTGAAACTTCCTGTATATTCTTTGTGTTTGGTGGATAAAGTGTTCCTGATTCTGCCGTTGATAATCTTAATACCGTTTTGACAGCGTTTACACCGCAACGAAAACTGTACATAGCGTGTAACTCCACAGAGGGTCAGTATAATAACTAAAGCAGTCTTTTTCTGAATGAATGACCAATCAAAAAAGCTTATGAAAGCACTTAGGCCACATAATAAACATTGGACCGCTGTCCGGCTGAATATCCCGGCTTGCCAAAATAGAATGGCGTTCTCATGGTGGGAAAGAACCTTGGGTTTTTTAAGTGACTGTTCATTCAGTACCACCTTTGAACCGCTGGCCGACGCTCAATAAAACCTTGCACTGCATAAATAAACATCAACGATTAATCCCCGTCAGCAACTACCTCAAATGACCTGGTAATCTCTTTTTGCTATAAACAATTGAGAATTACTGTATTTAGCCGTCAAAAGCCTTTTGACTACAAGTAAAACTGCTCTTAGGAAGCAGAATGGCGATTCCTCTGTTGGGGATATGTATTACCCTCCCATTAAACCATTAAGAATCTGTTTTAAACCAAGATTATTGGAAGCTAATTGGGGATTAATTAACCTGTCACATGAACCTATTTGGGGCAGTTGATGCCGTTAACCCCCATAATGACACATTATATAAATGGCATGCAATTACTTTAAGTATACCCACACAGCGTTAACTAATTATCATATTTGCTACTGTAGCTTCCACCGGTGTCAAGTATACCACAACTGTCATGGTATACTCATCATTAACGGTTAGTTAACAACTGAACTTTAACCAATTGGCACAGTGGGGATTTATTTTCCCTAAACACGACAGCTTAACTACTACCTACGCCTGGATGGTGCGACTCCTTGTGATTTTGACGACATTGACTGGTCTCATTGTGTGTTTCCTTAACCCATGAGCCCGCAAAGACCTCGACAACCCCCCCCCCCCCCCCCCCCCCCCCCAAACAAATGCTCTGAAGACACTGTGGCAAAGCTTGAGCTCTGTGGCGCCTCCACAATAAGCCATTCAGGAGTGAACAGCTGCTTATGTTAGCCTAGAGCCGGACCCTCAGCACTCTTACTGAGGGGCCGCTATAAAACCTGTAGATGCACACACACAGAAAATCAAGACTCGATGCACCACCACAAAGAAAAATCAACCGGTTACTATCAATACAACCACACAATGAATGTCTATAACTGTTATCAATCAATTAATCAATCAATCAATACATACAGTACACACATACATGAACCAATGTAAACCCCAATCCGCTAACAACAACAAAGCCTAACCTGCTGCCTCTGATAGGCTGAGAACATCTTCTCGATGTCCTTGAGGTCCAGGATCTTGAAGGCCCGCAGGTCATCGATGTCGTGCCAGATGGTGCCAGTGATCTTATTCTGGGGAGAAGAGGAGGGAGGGGGGCACACGAGATGATTTAAAGTTGAAATGATCCCTTAACTACAGACCACTGACCTTATTCATCCCATCGTATCCTTCAACTACAGACCACTAACCTTATTCATCCCATCGTATCTTTCAACTACAGACCACTGACCTTATTCATCCCATCGTATCCCTCAACTACAGACCACTAACCTTATTCATCCCATGCCTCAACTACAGACCACTGACCTTATTCATCCCATCCTTCAACTACAGACCACTAACCTTATTCATCCCATCCTTCAACTACAGACCACTAACCTTATTCATCCCATCCCTCAACTACAGACCACTAACCTTATTCATCCCATGCCTCAACTACAGACCACTGACCTTATTCATCCCATCCTTCAACTACAGACCACTAACCTTATTCATCCCATCCTTCAACTACAGACCACTAACCTTATTCATCCCATCCCTTAACTACAGACCACTAATAAGGTTAGTCGTCTGTAGTTGAAGGATACGATGGGATGAATAAGGGTTTGCTGCTTCACATCTTATGCTAGATGCTGCATCCATGCTGGAGATTAGATATGAGAGGGACGGATGTGTTATATTAGGATGTGTTATGCAATTACATTAGCCATCGTCTGGCGCTTGGAGCCTGGGGATCACCACACGGCTGACAGGCTGGTTACGTTTATGGAACGACCCACATCTGAGTGATGGCTGTAATTAATCACCTTTTACATAATGAGTGCTAAGGCGTTGATGATGGCTGTTTTCACATAACATAATGTCACATGGTGGAGGCTTTTAACCAAAGTGCCTTACAGTACCATGAAACATACTGGACATTTCCTTTTGTATTGGTGGCCCCAGTTGGAATTGAACCCCTAACGCTGTGTTCCTGTCACGCCTTACTAGCTGAGCTATACTGGACCACACACAGTTTTAGGCGCTACAGATCCACAGTACTAATGTCAACTCTACAAAAATGTTTCAGGGATTTTTTCCACATATTGATCTTTTAATTCAATAACATTTTTATTTATTTAAGCTTTTCATAACCACAGTGACAGTATATAGAAGGCTTGAACTTGGCAACATAAACATTCTAAATGGTTTACATTTAATTTCCTGTCAGGTGTTGTTTATCAAACACTACAACCAAGGAAACTATAAAAGAAGGAAGGGTCATCACGTCAGAATACCCGCGTTCTATGCTCTGCTTGGCGACAGACTTTGGTGCCAGTTCTATTGAAGCCTGTATTAAAATACAAAATAAAGCAGCTATCTGAGGAAATATACATCAAAACGCAATATATCAAACGCCTATGATTCTGACATCCGAGGTAATAACCTGTAATGACGTCATAAACGAGGAGATGGTGATCCCATTCAACAGAATGTCGGCACCAATGTGCGTTCACGCGCTACACAGTGATGTGATGACGCTTCCTTCTTTTAAAGTTTCTTTGACTGCAACAGGAAATCAAGTACAGCCCAAGCTGTTCCCTAGCAACTCAATGTATTACTCAAGTCATCTAGGGATCCATTACTATAGCAGTTTTACCCAGGAGGGCATTCTTTACCATTTCTACGCGCATGAGGATGACACGACTGCGCCTCGTACCATTGGCATTACTGGAGTGCCCACAAGAAAGAACACCCTCCCAGATAGACATCCGTTACCATCACATGTATCCTGCCAGAAAAGTTGTCTTCTAATGCAGTAAGTGTGAAATTCAGGAGAAAGCGAGAAAGCCGTTAACTATAGCTCCCTAGAGACCACGAGCAGTTTGCTTAGTTAGAACATGTTTCAACAACATGATGTTAACTAGCTCCCTAGAGACCACGAGTAGTTTGCTTAGTTAGAACATGTTTCAACAACATGATGTTAACTAGCTCCCTAGAGACCACGAGCAGTTTGCTTAGTTAGAACATGTTTCAACAACATGATGTTAACTAGCTCCCTAGAGACCACGAGCAGTTTGCTTAGTTAGAACATGTTTCAACAACATGACACGTGGCGTTGACTCACCTCCCCTAGTTTGGCCCAGTTGAAGGACTTGAGTGGATGCGAGGGCTGAGGGATGGACTTGGAGCGCTGGGTGGTGGCTGAGTTGAACGAGGGAGGAGGGGGTGGGGCTCCGAAGATGGGCGGGGCCCCTGGCGGAGGAGGAGGGCCCCCGGGTGGAGGAGGTGGCGGGGGTGGAGGGGGGCAGCTGAAGGGCAGAGGAGGAGGAGGAGGGGGGAAGCCGGCGCTCATAGGAGGTGGGGGCAGACCCATGGGGGCGCCAGGCGGAGGAGGAGGTGCTGGGAAAGGCACGGTGCCGCCCTATTGGTGTAAAAAGAAGAAATGAAAAAGTTATATTTTAATTATACAACAGTTTGTTCCAACCAAGTAATTTGATTGGACAAGAGGCATTCCATGAGTGGCTGATATTCAGTACAACAGCATTGGGACTTTTAACTATCACTCCGCCGCACAGGTGTTCTATTAATTACCGTTAATTAGGCAACGGTCCAAGTCCAAGAGCACAGTTGTGGAACTATTTTTGGCAGAGCTAAAAACATGATTAAATAAATAAACAGACAAATCATAATCTGTTCTTATTATGTTTGCTTATTACTGTTGACTAGTAAATGGCGATTGTAGAACTGTTATTATACTAACTTGACTAACTTACAATGAACATAAGGCCCTCAGCATACTGAGAGTTCCATAATACATAGCAAAGAGTTTGTCTTTGCAATGTTATATTTAAGCAATATCATAGGTACCTACGACCGAATCACAGCTGTGCTGATATTCAGTATAACAGCACTCCCTCTCACGTGATATTGCTTAAATATAACATAGCAAAGACAAACTACGGCAGGTCCTTCTCTACCATACGTGTGTTGGTCTGTTCTGTGAAACTCTGCACCAACATCGCACAAGCAGATTCCGACACATGTTGTACTTGGCGAGACTAACGCGTCTCAGACTCCCGATTCCAAAACGTCCGCGCTCACCGAACAGTCGTTGATGCGCGAGGACAGGTCCAGGACTTGTTCCCTGGCCGAGCGAAGCTCCACATTCTCGCGCTGTAGCTTGTCCTTCATCTTGTTCAGAGTCTTCATCATGTCCTCCTTCTCCTGGGTCTTGGTCTCGCACTCCCGCTCCTTCCTCTCCAGTTTGGCGAGCAGCTCCGCATGGTCTGGGAGGAGCAGGGGGGGGACAAGAACTGTTTGTGTGACTTGCATACAGATGGAACAAAACGGGTACATGTAACTGCTTGCTGTATCATTGTTAACTGTTAACAATACAAACTCACTATATAAAGACATAGGCCGATCCTCTAGGCTTATGCTTAGTTCACACTGCCTCATAAACATTTAGCTCATGGTGATACAAAATTACTGTAATGATTTTCAAATGATTGTTTAATGAGTCATTCTTTCCCTCTCCAAATTACACAGCTCAGCTTTAAGTCAAATTTGTAATAATAGATTTCTACTTTGACCAGACTACAACTCTATTAGGGTATGTCTACATTTACTGAAGTAAAGGAATTGTGTGCTTCTTCCCCACAGCAGACATGCACTCAACTTGACTCGTCATGGTGAAAAGACAAGCCGATGCACTTCTGCATTTGACCTGCAGGGCGCAGTGTGTCAAACAAGTCTTACCTTTCCTGAATTTCTCTGCCTGCTCGCGCCACTGTTTCACCTCGTTCTCATTGACCAACCTGAGAGAACAGACGGAAAGAGACGAAACAAACGTACAAAGGTTTATAGGACAAGCACAATCCAACTCATTCAAGTCCATTAATACTTTGAATGCCCATCACGAGATATCTCGTGTTATCAGCCCGCCCCCTGAATGCCCATCACGAGAATTCTCGTTTTATTTTTTTTATTAGCGATCTGAATTCATATTTCATCAACCGAGTCTACCGTTGGTAAACCAGCCCCACCAGGCGCTCGGATGTGAAAAAAGCGCCCCCTATCGTCTCCCAGATGGTAATGCACCCTTTTGGATTGGACTCAATGAAAATGGATGAGAAAAAAAATATCCGGAATCCACATTTTACTTCTCACGCATGTAACCGGAGCCGATCAGATTCATTGTGGACCCTCAGCACAGCGTGTAATATGTGTTTTACAGTATACGCGTTGGATCAATAAAAGGATCGATTTTTGGAATGGCGATCAGGAATTGGAATAATCCATTTGGATACCATCTGATCTCGGGTAAGGAATCTATTTTACCAGTTTTAGGATAATCAGACCTGTTTTCACGGAGATATAAGCTTTTCCCCTATATGTGATATGGCTGTTTGACTGTGTGAGTGATCAGGAACTAAGAGAATCGATTTTCAGCTCGCGGCACCAGCGTGCATACGTACACATATACTATAGATAATCTAGCGTTTATTTGAAAACGATTCATAAATAGGCCGAAAAATTACAACGTTCTAGAATATTACAGTACAGGGCGTTTATCACGGATTCTTTTTTTCCCCCTTGAAAACGAGGGCTTTTCAAAATGCTATAAAACGGAAATGAACCGATAAAAAAACAATCCGCTTCGACAATGTTGACTGGAAAATGAGTCATTGATAAGCGACGGGCAGATTAGACACATAATTTAATTTAAAACATAGATTAGGCGATATTAATGCTAACATTGAAGTGGATGGTGGGCATTCAAGCACTAAATGTGCGCCCCCTGCTGGGCACTGAAAGTGTTAAGAAGCACATTATTTGCAGCTAGGGGTCAATTGCAGTGCCACGCAGTCAAGCCAGGCAATTTGGAACCCTCCCCCCTCATTGTCAATCACAGGCCATTTCCTATTTGTGAATTTGATTCAGCACGGACTGGGTTGAAATGCATTTGCCCCCCCCCCCCCCCCCCCCATTAAAATGCATCAGCACAACCTTAATGTTTAAATCACTGCTACAAGGTATCAGTGTTGTAATTGTTGGCACTCCATTCGGCTAGAGGCTGGGAGAGTTATTATACATTTGGTTATACTGCAGTGCCGACAACAATATCACTGCTGTACTTCGAAAACCTTGTGACTTCAGCTATGGGGCTGGTAGGGTATGGCACCGTATGGTAGTTGCCGAGACCGGTCCCATAACCAAAAGGCTAACAGTTTGAATCCCGGCAACATCCACTGTCCATCCCCTGTCAAAAGTGTCCTTGAACAGCCTAGCTGTTCCAGGGTAGCCGCAAATGGCCGTCCTGTGTGCCAACTCCTCTGGAAAAACGACCTACGTGTATTTGTGTGTCAGAGGGATATGTGAAGAATGATGATTTGAGTCAATTAAAAGGTGCTATACGTGTTGGTAAAACAAGTGGTCTACATGTGAAAATAATAGCTCTGTATTCCAACAGCCATCACAGTGTTTAGTCAGTAAGATGGGTCTCCCAGTTCCTCTGCTCTGCAGTAAACACAAAATAAATGTTCTGGTATCCCGTTTCCCCTTTATCCAATCAGGAGAGAGAACTCCACATTGCAAAAATAGTCTGACAAAAATAAGAAATAATAAACATGCAAATATGTGCTTGAAACAAGTAAAATAATCTGCCAGTGCAGTAAACTAATTTGGCTTGGCAAGATTTATTGAGATAAGTAAAAATATCCATGGTTCTCTCTCCTGATCGGATAAAGTGGGAACAGGATACCAAACGATGTATTTTGTTTACTGCAGAGCGGAGGGACTGGGCGACCCATGTTACTGACCAAACACTATATCAGTGATATTTGGATGTAGAGCTATTGTACTACACTTATTTTAACAGAAGAAATACCACTTTACAGCACCTTAGTGATGGAGTTCTGTAAAATTCCTAAATGTCTCTAAAGTCTTCAAATCAGGTCCACGATTGTATGCCCCATTGTAGGCTTTGAAAGCACATTGTAGGCTTTCAAATATGCACAGTTGTGAACGGTGAACCGATTTAGACACAAGGTTTTCATTCAACGGCAGCGATATACAAGTATGTTACAAGTTCCAGCGCGGTGCTGGGTGGCTGGTCATGGTGATGTGGAGGCTGTCAGGGATGGTACAAAAATGGAAATGTTAAAACGAACGAGGTGGACAGATTGGAGGCGGGAAGGAGGTAGGAAGAGATTAGAAAAGATCAACCTTGAGCACCGATGGCCACAGCTAGAAGGAGAGGAGAGAGACGTTTTCAAAGACAAAAAGAGCATAAATGAACAGCGAGAATGAAAGTGCAGGATGGGTATTTCAAGAACAGTTTTACAAAAAATTATTAATACCTTCAACTGCTGTTCGTAATGAAAGGTAATACGTTAGGTTGGCATAGCAGCAAAACAATCATGACAACCAATATCCTTCTTCACAGGTATCTGGCTAACTGAAACTCAGTAATGGTTATTCATAAACTCCCTCCCACGGGCAGCAAGACAGCGAGATCGATTTCTTTGAGGGAGAATCAATGGCAAAGGTAAACTAAATTCAGCTTGGTCATGATTCACACGAGAGAGCGTGCAGTCGCTCCTCAGGAGAAAGCTTGTGTAGCAATTAAGGGACAAATGAATCCATCTGACGTCTTTTAATTGCGTGCATTCCTCAGCCGAGCGGGCCACCTCGACATGATTACACAGTCCGTCCCGCGCTAATTACAAGTTGAGGTGCATTTTATGGATCCAGCTCAATAAAGAAGAAAATAATAAACATTCACTTTGCCTACTAATCAATGAAGAGGTGGCCGTGGGGGGCGAGGAAGAGGAGGAGGCACCTTTACATAGCTGTGGAAATTATTTTGCATGCTTTTCGTCGAGAGTGTTAATTTCGGGTCAGGAGCGCGAGCGAGTGGTCAGGGCCGTCGTCGCACGGACCGCAGAAGATTAACGACCCTGTCGTCAGTTTGTTTGAACAGTGCTCACCCCCCTCCTTCCCTCCATCCCCCGACCGCCAAAACGGCAGAGGGATGAGACAAACTTTCTCCCTGTTTAAACCGCCAGCGCCGGGTCCACACAACTGAGCAGCGAGGCCCTGCGGCGCGCGGCCAAGGAAACCTCCGCGAGTCGCCCTCTTTTTCCAGCCGTAATTAATTCTAAGGAGTCTTTTGGAGAGTTTTGACTACTGTAATGGATCTGCAATCGACCCTAATGGATGCTCGACGTAAGGAGGCTTTGTTCAAACCTGCCGTCTCGCCACTTTGCTACTGGAAAGAATATTATGCTTAACTGTGCAGATTACACAAACAATGGTGGCCGACTAAATGAGTGGAGTGGAGGCTAGTGCAGGCCAATGCTCGTCCTCTCACCACCCCCCCGCCACCACCACCACCCCGTGCTTTATGGTGCTTTCACCGGCGAGACTAAACACATTAATCACTCGCTCCGAATGCTTGTTTTAGGAATGACACACAGGGAGAGTGTGGGAGCAAGTCTATGAGAGCGGGTTCAGGATACAAACCGACGCAGTAATGATGACAAGAGTGCGTGAAGGCCGACTCAGGGGGAGAGGGACAGAGAGACGTGACAGGGTGTGGGATAAATGAAGGAACGCGCCAGAGAGAAAGGAAGAAAAACTGAAGCAGAATTGAGAAAATGGATATACTGGGGAGAGGGAGATAAAGAGAAAGGGGAGAGATGGAGAGAGAAGGAGAAAGAGAGCAGAGGGGATCAGGGGATTGAGGAATGTGTGGCCAGAGTCCTGGATGTCATCTTTTATCGCTGCTCACACTCTAAGTGCACCACAGACGCGTTGGCTTAGGGAACTCTGGTCCGGATTCGTTTAAAAATTCGTCGAAAACCCAGACCTCATAAAACAAGCAAGACGTCAGCGCCCATTTGGAAAAGAATCTCTCCAGACGCCGAGAGCACTGAAAAATAGTGCCCTTGACGACATGTAGATAACAATCCGGTTTCAAATCGAACGGGTATGACATCACCATGGAATAAATATCACACACACACACACACAGATCCCATCCTCCTCTCCTATCAAACCCACTGACTGCTTCGCCACACCTGAGCACGGCTCACTTGGCCAGAGTCGCTCAGCTAACACGATTAAGAGCGATTTTCCTTTTGATCTCTGGCTTCCGCTCTTCATGCCGATTCACCTAACGGACGAGTCTCCCCCCCCCCCCCCCCCCCCCAAGAGCCCCTGCCGCCGATGCCCCACCTCCCTGTTCCGTCCAATCAAATTCTTCCGCTCAGGGGTAGCTCGACGCACGTGTACCGGCTGAAAAAAAAACCATGCCGGCCGGATTAAGGGATGTTTACAGAGGCATCACTATACATGTGTTCATTAGTTTATTACACACTGAGAGCTCAAGAGGCAGAAGCCTTGGTATGGTATATTCCAGTCATCTTCGTCCTTCCAGCTCACTCACTCGCATTATATAAAGCATAAAAGCGCCGTGTTGTTGGCATCAGGCTCGCCTTTGATCTCAGCGAGGAGCAATGTTGAGAGGATGCACTCCCCCTCTCCTGCCCAATTATCCACTCTGCTCTTTTCCACAACAAGAACCTATTTACTGCTACTGAGGGGAGAGGAAGAGAGATTTCAAAAAGAGCTTGCGGCCTGTTTTTCTCTTTTGGAATCCTCCCTCTCAGAATAGAGCACTGAAGATTCTAGATGCCAAACTCTTATCCTAAGATGCACGAGACCAACATTTACATAAAGTTCCCCACATGTACTGCAAATCTAACAGGACAGGGAATAATAATAATAATAATCAGTCTATATCTCATTGAGTTTAACGCGTGGATCTATGCTACATGTTTCACAAGGGTGTTTTTGAGTGTGCGCTCAATACACACAAGTCGGCTCCCATTTTATGCCTGTGCGACCGATCATATGTGACTCCTCTGCGTCCTCTGCGTCCCCCGAGGGAGTTTCGAACCCGGGTCGGCCGCACCGCGTAGCATAGACACTCACCTCCCTAAACTCACGCCACCTCAGGACATGCGGGTCACGGCACCAGTGTGACCGATCGTATGTGACTCCTCTGCGTTGTGTTAAATTTCGATGCCCCGAGGGATTTTCGAACCCGGGTCGGCCGCACCGCGGGCGACAGCATAGACCACTATACCAAGAGGTGAATTCACTTTTTGGTAACGTGTCTAAGTGAGTTAACTCGCAGTACCGCTTACTGCCACAGTCAATTCACAACACAGGTCCATCGTGACTGTGGATATTACTCACGGACCTCCGTTACACCTGCGTACACATTTTGGTCTGTTCTGATCGGTGATGGGAGGCGTACGGCCACTCACATGCGAATGATGTTCTTGACGCTGAAGTTTTCCAGCGGGGCCACGTCGGGGTCCTCCCCCTTGTCGTCCTGCAACACGATCTGTTGGAGGATCCGGTCCAGGAGCTGCCAGTGCTGCAGGCTTCCCCCTCCACGTTTATCTAGGCATAGACACACACATCATATATACATATAAGCACACATGCAAAACAAGTTGGTGCTCACACACCATGGTTATAATTAATTTAAAGGTGCCATAGATACAATTGTTATACACTTTTTTTAATAATAATAATACATCCAGAGCTTTTATAAAGGTGCATAATAAAAGTATTGCTTTTCACCCCCAAAATCTTTATTATTAATGAAATGTTGTTTACATGTTGCATGTATCCCCTCCTTACTTCCGATTTTCCCATGTAGAAGGCAAAATTATTGGATACATTACATGCTGGTGCTCTAGTGCGACATCTACAGTAAGTGGCTTGCATAAAAGTGAGTGATTGGTGTGAAGTAGCCAGTCGCTGAAAACAATGGGTGTGGTGTGTTCACTATGAAGAATGCGAACAAGTTACATAAAACAAATAGAACTGAAATACAATATAAATAGAATGAATAGAACAAACTGAACTGCCCAAAAAAGTAGTAACAAACCTTATTTGCCCCTAAAAGACATATTTCTAGTAGTAGATATCCCCCCTGAACAACCTAATCAACTCTTCCTGAAACATTAAAAAGGGGGCATTTCACCTATTTTTAACCTGAATGTTATCGCTCTGTTATGAGGAGGACACGTGATGAATCAAACGTGAAACGTATCCATGTTCTGTGTCTCGAGAGCCCGGCCACATCATCCCACCGAGAAACTCCGCCAGGCAGAGAACAGACCTCTAGTGAACTGCAGACACTATTTCCCGTTTCTTGGGCCTGCAACAGCTAAAAATAACAGCCACCGGGTATAGATGCAGCCGAGCTCACGAGAATGCGGCGGTAAATCTTATGTTCCAATTATCACACGTCCTCCTCACAACAGAGCGATAGGATTCAGGTTAAAGATCGGCGGCCTGTCCCTTTAAATCCTCTTTGAGGTTGCTCACAGGGCATCTGCAGGCAGTGCTGGAGGATGGACAGGAGGTATGGGTAGGCCTCTGTGTGGTTCAGCTTCTTCTTCACCAGCTCAAACATGGCGCTGGCACTTTTTGTGTCCACGTGGCTCTGTGAGAGAGTACAGGAGGATAGAGTCAAACGACCTGCTGCATGACTGCTCTCGCGTTTATCTGGATTGTTACAAACTTGACTATAACAGAAACACGTTATCATACTATTTGGTGGGCGGTTTTATCCAAAGTGCCTTACAAGTAGCATGAATGCATGACCCCAGTACGATTGGGACCCTTAACCCTGGCAGTGTTAGTGCCATGCTCTACCCATTGAGCTGCACAGGGAATGGAACCCCTAACCTTGGCAGTGTTAGTGCCATGCTCTACCCATTGAGCTTCACAGGGAATGGAACCCCTAACCCTGGCAGATCATTGAGCTGCACAGAACCACAAAATGAATTGTTGGAATGGAAAGGGCTGACGGTCTACTCACCATATCAAACCTCTTGGCCAACTCAGAGTCGTCCTCGTTCCGCACCATCTCAAAGAAATCCAAATGCCTGAAGAGTCGACACAGTCACAATAAGAATTAGCTGCTCGAAGTATCTCGTTACCAGATGTTCTTAGTTCAGAATTTCATTGATTGATTGAATTGATTGATTGAAAAGTTTATTAACAGATTGCAGAATGGGTACAGTACAGTACATCTCAATACATACAATTGTTAAGGGGATGCAGACCAGAGAAAGACTTTCGTCTTGTTTCCACCAGGGTCCCCCATTTTCAATTCATCATAACATATATGACATACATGACATACAGATAGACAGTACTGCTACATCTATACATTTATGACATATCAGATTTGCAAATACAGTACTGTTTGTGATACAAAAGTGTCCAGAAAAGGAGTGTATATACATTTGGCGTAGAAACTGTACATTGGAGGAGGTTGGTGGGGTGGGGTTGGGTGGGTTGGGTGAGGGCTGTACATTGGAGGTGGGGGGGGGGGGGGGGTTGGGTAGGGGACACACACACATTTTACACTGTACATTGGAATGTTGACAAAGCCTTACTTGGTCATTTACTGTACAATTAGGTTAGGACATTTGTAGGGGCCAGTTTCGAATTGCAGTCTCACGTAGGTGTTTTTTGAGAGTGTTTTTGAAGGTGGGTAGTGATTCACATTCCTTTACAGCTTTAGGCAGGGCGTTCCACATTGATGTGGCATAATTGCGAAACGTGTTTAGTCCCTTGTTTGAGCCGAATCTGGGTTTTACATGATTTGTGGAGCTCCCTCTGGTGTTGTGATCGTGGTATTCACTGACCTTTGGGAAGTATTTTGACATGTACATGGGTACCTTGGTCGCGTAGTGTATCTTGTAGACCAGGCCCATTGCAAGTTGCTGTACTCTGTCGTCTACTCTAAGCCATCCTAGGTTGTCAAAGTGGGCAGGGGTGAGGTGGGTTCTAGGAGTCAGGTCAAGTAGTAGTCTGACTAGCTTGTTTTGAGATGTTTGTAATTTGTTTTTTAGTGCCTTTGAGGTGCTTTGGTACCATGAGGTGCAAGCATAGTCGTAGTACCCTTGAATGAGTGCTCCTGCTAGAGTATTCAGGGTATTCTTGTTTACCAGAGAGGAGATCCGGTACAAGAATCGCGTTCGTTGGTTGACTTTTTTTATTACATTGGATGCCATTTTGTCACAGGAAAGATTAGCCTCTAGGATGGAGCCCAGGTAGGTAATTTCATCTTTCCTTGTGACAATATTGTCACCCACTGTAACCGAGAAGCCGTCAGTCTTGCTGAGTTTGTTATTTGAACCGAAGAGAATGGACTCTGTTTTGCCCATGTGTAATGATAGTTTGTTGTCGGCGAGCCATATGCAGATTTTGCCTAGTTCCGAGCTGAGGGCTTTTTCAACCTGTAACTTGTTCTTGTCAGAGACCAGCAGGGCTGAGTCGTCCGCAAACAGGAACAAGTTGCAGTCACAAGCTGACGACATGTCATTTGCATAAATTAGGAATAGTAGCGGTCCTAGTATGCTTCCTTGTGGAACACCACAGCTCACTGTGAGGGGGGGGGATAGGGTACCGTTTACTTCCACCATCTGTTCCCTCCCCTCCAGGTAGGATTGTATCCAGCTCACTGATAAACTATCAAAACCAATTGCTTTTAGCTTGTCAATCAGAATGGTGTGATTGACAGTGTCGAAGGCCTTTTGTAGGTCCAGCATGACCATGCCGCAGTGTTTGCCCGCGTCCACCTCTTGTTTGATGTGGTCGTTCAAGTAGAGAAGGCATGTGTCAGTGGAGTGGGATGTTCTGAAGCCAGATTGGAATTCGTAGATTAGATTTTTTTCCGCGAGGTATTTTTCGATCTGTTCGTATACTATTTTTTCCATGACTTTCGAGATGGATGTAAGGATAGAAACAGGGCGGTAGTTACCCGGGTCTAATTTGCTGCCCTTTTTGTGCAGGGGTGTTACTCTCGCAATTTTGAAGTCCTTGGGGACGTGTCCCTGTTTTATGGAGAGGTTTATTATGTGTGTGATGACTGGGGTGATGGCTGCTGCTGAGTCTCTGAGGAATTTGGAGGGGATGTTGTCATGGCCAGTGGCCTTGTTTGGTTGGAGGGCGCTCAGTTTTTTGAGTACCTCATCTGTAGTTACTATTTCCAGTTTGAAGTCGTCTTTGTGGACGCCTAGGTTCATGTAGTATGCTACTATGTGTTCTACCCCATACTGCCCTGAGTGGGAGGGTAGTTTGTTTACCAGTGTTGTGGCTATGTTTGTGAAGAAAGTGTTTAAGTAATTGGCTACATCCAGCTTGTCTGTGATGAGCGTGTTGTCCGTCTTTATGTTTATGTTTGAGAACCTGGTTTTGAGTTTTTTACTGCAGCCTAGTTGATTGTTGAGTAATTTCCAAAGTTCACGTGGTTTATTTTTGTTTTCCTCGGTTTTGTCATTGATGAAATTTTTTTTTGCAGTTTTGATCATGGAGTTTACGTCATTTCTTAGTCTGTTTCTTTCTAGTTTGAGTTCAGTCACGTGGTCTTGGAGTTCACTGCTCGTGCTTTTGGTAAGCTTTGACTGACTTTTACGAAACTCAGAGCATTTTTTGTCTCTGGCTTTCATAGCGGTCAGTATTTCTGTGTGCATCCATGGCTCAGCGCGATTTTTTACCCTGGTGGTTCTTAGGGGGGCCATTTTGTTTAGTATTGATGAAAATTTGGTTTTGAAGCCAAGCCAAGTTTCTTCAACCAGTGTACCATTGAGTTCATCTGACCAGTCCAGACTCTCCAGTTCAAGGTTAAAGGCCTCGCTAGAGTAGGTTTTGAGGTCTCTAGATGTGACTGTTTTGTGACAGCCAGCCTTTAGTTTTAGCTTTTTGCGGGTACAGAATATCATGTAATGATCACTTAACCCGCATGCTATAACCCCTTTACTGGAGATCTTGGACTTGTCAGAGGTCAGTATGAGGTCAATGGTAGTCTGAGTTGATTCACATATCCTTGTGGGTTGGGTGATTAGTTGGCTGAGGCCGTGCAGATCACAAAACCTATTGAAGGATTTGAAGACGGGTGCATTTTTTGTTGCATATCCGTGTTCCAATCCCCAATAAGAATTTTTTCCGCATCCTCAGCTCCAGCTAAGCACACATCCAGAGTATCATAAAAACCAGTCTGTTCTGGTGGTCTATAGATTGTGCCTATTAGTACTGATTTTGCCCTTTCAAATAAGATTTCAATCCATACAGTTTCAATCTCGTCATGGTTAAGGTCAGTACGGTTGCTGAATTTGGTATCTTTGTGTATATACACACAGACACCACCTCCATACTGGTTCCTATCCCTCCTGATGATTGAATAGTCCTCGATTTCTATCTCTGGATCCTGAACAGATGAGTCAAGTTTTGTTTCTGTGAAACATAATATATTTGCCTTACCGTTTAGAAACAAATGTCTGATTTCAGCCAATTTCGGTTTCAAGCTGTTTATGTTTAAGTGAAATATGTGAAGTCCATTTGAGTTTGTTATTTCATTAATGTCGTCTAGTTCAAATTGTTTTTCCACTGTGGTGTGTGGTTGATCTTGAATGCAGATGATCTTACATTGAGAGTATTACATTCAGGCCATCATCTATTTTGTTTTGTTTTGTTTCCCATCCCTCCAAACGGTGTACATCTCATTTTGAAAAAAAGAATGTATCAACTTATAGATGCATTGTGTACGATTATCAATTACTGTGGAAAAAGAAAAAAAGTCACTGCAGAGGCTATGGTATATTCTCATTAGCCGGGTGCTCCTTTGGGTCCCGCCCTCACCTGTCTAGAGTGGCGTTCTCGTGCTCCCGGAGCTTGTCAATCACCGGCTGGATGCCCAACATCAGGAACTCGTACCTGAGGTGGAGGCGGAACTCCAGGTTGTCCTGGGAAAATGGGCAAAGGGCATTGAGATGCACACGTGAAACACACAGCTATCCTGGTTAAGGTCAGAGTAAAAAAACAAAAACAATATTGTGAATGTTACCATGGAAACGGAACACAAAACCCATCAGTACATGGAAAATTCAGCCACAGAAATAGAATAATGTATAGAACAGACATTCCAATGCTCACACATCGCATCAATGCTCTAAGCTGTGATAAACATGGAACAAGAAACAATCAAACCACGCAGAGCTGCATCTGTCTCTCCATGACAAGCAACTGGCGAGAAGCGCTAATGGACCACTGGTCACCTGCCTTTGATCTCTGAGCACTTCACATTTTCACTTCGTAGCAGACGTCGACTACTCTGTTACTATATATTGGTTTCCTGATGCAACAGAGTTACGGCTGGATGTTCTGGGGGGCGATGATGTCGTCAAGCCTGCACTCCCTCAAACAGTTACAGAATAGAGGCTAATCAACTAATTACGAAGAGACCCCCTAGCTAAATGAACATTATTTGAAGATGACTTCCGATGACAAAAGCAGTTCATTTTCAGACTCGCAGGTCACTTTATTCAACGGTCACCACCCGCTAATCCTCAGCTCACTGAGGACAGTATCCATGGCAACAAGTGTCACCAGGTCTCCCCAGCGAGGTAGATGCTCAGATCTAATTTCCCATCTATTCATTACTCTGTATCCAGCAGCCTTTTTGCCAGGTCTGTTCCGACAGTGTATACAGTTAACCCTTTGCCTACCACACTACAGAATGTTAACCTTTCACTACCACACTACACTGTTAACCGTCTGTAGTGTGGCAGTGAAAGGGTTAACCTTCTGTAGCGTGGTTGTGAAAGGGTTAACCCTTTGTCGCGTGGCAGTGAAAGGGTTAACCTTCTGTACTGTTGCAGTGAAAGGGTTAACCCCTTGGTAGTGAAAGGGTTAAAGGAACCGCGTCTCTCTACCTCCCCAGCTCCGGCGTTGAGCACGGCGTTGATGAAGGACATGATGGCCGTCTTCAGGTTGACCTCGTCCCTGTAGCGACCTGTACTCTTGTCCAGCTCGTTCAGCAGTGTCTACGAGATGGAAAGACAGGGAGTTATGAAACACATCACTGGTGTGTAGAGACACAGCAGCTCAGACAGTTACAGCACATACAGTAACGACATCGGTCTACAAGGACCCGACAGGACAGTGTAACATACAGTAACGACATCGGTCTACAAGGACCCGACAGGACAGTGTGAGCCACCGGCGGTAGACTATACACATCACTCCACGACACGTGTAAACAGAAGTACAATAAACCTGTTCCGAGATGTTTTGAAGGGCCTGTGGTTGTGTAGGCATTCCACAGCATTCGGGAGTGCCAATGTACACTACTTCTTACCGTCATTGGCAAATGCATGTACACAAAACTCAATTCTTAGTCTTTTGGATAATTAACACATTGCTCATCTCAAAACTCAAAATGGACTTTGGTGGTTATTTGTGTGAAGGATTTAAATACATGCAGTTAAAGTGCCTTATTATTGAGTAGCTAAAGGGTTATAAGTAAAGGAACACGCTGCCAGACACACTGCACTTTCAACTACAGCTGTGATTGTACTCCATGCCATAAAACATGAATGTAAATCATATTGAATGTTTACATGTAGTGTGATATGTACAGTATATAGTCTACAAATCAATTGCATGTCATACTGTCCTTGAGTCCGACTGCCTGGGGGGACAACACTGTCCTGGAGTCTGCTGGTCCGGGCCATGAGACTGTGGTACCGTTTGCGGGACGGCAACAGTTTGTGGTTGGGATGGCAGGGGTCCTTAACAAATGTGCCTGATTCTGATTCTACTGAGGGGCGTCGAATTAAAGCTGCATTCAGAAAGTCTTTATCAAATCATTAACTCAGAACGTTGTGGTTTTGTCTGAGCAAAGAAAACAAGGTCACACAGAGGGAACCGCGCCTCCTATCCCTCCCTCACTCCCTCCCTCCCTCTCTCTCTACCACCCACTTCCATGACCATAGACACATCTTCGAGTCTTAACATAACATAAACCAACATTAAAAAGGGCCATAAGTTCTGAATCACTCAGTGCCTTGTGTTGTTAGCTTACCCTGAAGTGGCGTGATTTACACCCCCCTCCCCCCCCCCCCCGGGGACGTGCAAGACCTGGACTTGTTGACACAGCCCAGCTAGCCGCTATCCTCCCCACACCCTCACACTTCCCGCAGCCTCCCCTCCGCACTCCATGATTCTGCATGTCCTCGCGTGGCTTTTTGATAAGGTTAACACAACACACCGGCCCCATCTCCAACGAGCCTCGTCTCCACCTTGAAAAGGGCCATGGCTGTGATTTATGTCCTCGAGTGCTTCAGTATCACCCTCAAATAGGTGTGCCTGCCCTTTTCCTCTAAGTCAGTCCGTTAAAGTGTCACCATAAGGATGATGTAGTCCGGTGTTGACTTGACCTTCTCTCTCTCGCCCAAAGTCCAAGTACGAGCGTGTGCCCACAAGTCTATGCGTTATCCCAACGGTGAGAGCAGGGCAGCGGCGGCGTTACTAGTTGAACTACATTTCTCAGTAGCGTGGTGGTAGCATCACTGTTATCTGAATCAAATAGCTAGCGAAGCTCTTTTATTGACCAAGTAGTGCGGTTGCGTGTGGTAGCATGCGTGATGCTGCGGCCGGGAAATAATATGGTAACACTGTGCATTTTGCCTGCGTTGAATGAAATTAGCTGTAATCCTGAGTGTGTAGATAGTAATGAGCTGGGCAAGTGTACAAATCAAGACCACACTTTTGTTATGTGGAGGATTGTTTTCTCTTTTTTTGTTGCCAAATTGGTTTTGGAGCAGTGACAGCAGAGAGGACGTCTTATTATGTAACAAACAATTGAATTGCCTATCTGCTTGACTGACATAGCACTGATCACTGAAATAGCATCGCCTTGGAATTAAGTTAATATTTGCCTACAGTTTTGGCAAAAATGTATAAGAAATTATAAAAAAATTAAAATTATTATTGGTATATGTCTGTCAATAAAACGAGCAGTTAGTAAAGTATGAATTAGTAAAGTGACTAAAGTATGATCTGATGATGAGTAAAAAGGGGTGGGATTAAATAAGTGTATACTTCTTCCCACTCTTTTCAAATATGTATTTTGACTTTAGTGTATATACATTTATTATTTGAATGGCTTAAGGCTATATCTGTACTTGTTGTTTGTTTGTTGTTGTTGCATATTTGAAATAAACTTCAATCAAATCAAATAAAAAAATTGGTTCGCTTTGATGCAACTACTTTTGCCATGTTGCTGTAGCTTAGCTTGCTACTGGGGGGTAGGGGTAGCGTCAGTGTAGTGAAGCTTAACTGCAGAGTAACTGGTATCTTAGCTCACTACACTTTCCAAGTAGCTTGCCATTCGTGACATATTCGAGCATATTTTTACTCTCAGCGTGGGAATATATTCCGTCTTGAAGCCTGTGTGGCCCGTGTCCTTAACAGTGTCTCTGGGAGGATCTGTGTGTCCTCAGGCACAGGACAATATATGTCTGTTTTGACGTTCTTTAACCAGCAGCTAATAAATTCTAATCTTTTGGACGGTAAGTGCATCAACACAACATTTACTGTCTTAAGCGATGACCTCCCACCCACTCACCCTCACCCAGCATTTTTTAAAGTTGTATGGATGGTTTCACCTTTGACAACATAAACATTTTAAATCAACCCAAATGTCGCAGCGTTTGATAATATATATATAGCGGACAGGAAATGAACTTCCGAGCTAGCAATGCAATTCTACGGAAGCCCTAAGAGGCCATATATTCATACATTTTATTTACTCCGTTTTCCCGTGATAACGAGTTAATTAAATTTGTTTTCTCGTGATAACGGGATAATTTTCTCGAGGTCTCAAGAAAACAAAACGATCTAGTCTAGTATATATTAAATCACTGCAGGAAACATCATTCAGTGTCGCAACTCAGTGCATCACAGTCACGAAAGGGGCTAAGGAGCAGGAGGATATAGATCACTGTGTCACATATCTAGAATTTTTTATTTTTATTGTTAGACTAGAAGTCTTTATTTGTCATGCAGTTTTAACACACACGCGAGATGGGCGACCCACAGGAACACACACACACATGCACTGAGTCGCCGATGAAATGACTCTCTGCACTTTTCCCATCCCATTGTCCTTCCCCCCATGGGCAGCCGGGAGCAGATAGGGCGTCAACGTGAGCCGCGCCCCGGGGACCAATCCAAGTGCTCCTGTCCGTCTTCGTCAAGGACGCCACAGCGTTAGCGATCTGTTGTGCATGTTTTTCCATTGGGTTTATCTTATCGGGGGGGAAACCCTTGCGAGCACGGGGAGAACATGCAAACTCCACACAGAAAGGCCTGGGAGATACCCCACCTGAGTACCTGGCATCATGGAAACCTGGTCCCCAAGCGGGAATCAAACCCTGGACCTTCTTGCTGTGAGGCGACAGTGTTAACCACTACACCACCGTGCCACTCTTCAATAAAGGCCTGACACAGGCTGAAATAGCTTTATGCCTTGCTGTTAGATAATATACACATTAGTGTGCGTGCAGCGTCATCTAAGAAGACTGTTAGCAAAGGCTTCAGCTTTAAGAAGACGGTTAGCAAAGGCTTCAGCTTTACCGGCGGAGCAATCAAAGTGAGCTCTCAAAGAGCACCTACGGGAGGCTGCAACTCGAAACTGGACCCCGTAAATGTCCAAACCAATGTACAGTTTCCTCCCCCTCGTATGTATATATTTTCTGTTAGGATCTCTGTTTAACAGTACTGTATTTGCATATCTTGTATGTCACAAATGTAACAGTACTGTGTATACCTGTATGTCATGTACCCACCTGAAATAAATTAATCCGTTATCACGAGAAAACGATCTTTGTTATGTCGAGATAACGAAATAATAAGTCGTTATCATGAGAAAACTGACTTTATTATCGCAAGATAACAAAATAATAAGTCGTTATCACGGGAAAACTGAGTAAATAAAATGTATGAATGTATGGCCTCTTTTAGGGCTTCCGTACAATTCCACTAAAACGTCTATAAATAAAGTTGGAAGGCCAAACCTACTAAACTGGATTGGGGGCAAGGCCAAAAGATGTCATTGAGTATTGGGGTGTTTTGTGGATATATCCTTTGCAGTCAGCCCCAGACAATCTAGTCTACAAAAAAGGGTTTACTAGAACAAGGCAGGTCTCTCTCTCCTAGAACAGAGATGCTCTTGCTCTCCCTCTCCTAGAACAGAGATGCTCTTGCTCTCTCTCTCCTAGAACAGAGATGCTCTTGCTCTCCCTCTCTCTCTCTCTCTCTCACCTGGAAGCGAGTCCTCTCGGCGGCGTACTTCTGGTAGTGCGCCATGGCCTGGAGCACCTTCTTGTGTCCGTCGGGCACCAGACACACGGCCCCCAGAATCTCCAGCACCGCCACTTTGGTCTTGATGTTCTCCGTGCGCAGGCTCTGGGAGATGGTGTTGATGCTCTGCGGGTGGGCGAGCACGTGTGCGCGCCCCTGCGAGTTGTTCATCAGCGCCTTGATGCAGCCGATGACTGAGGTGTGCACGCGGCTCTCTGATGTCTCGTAGTCCATGCTGCGCAGGAAGTTGAGCAGGCAGGTGAGGCCGTCCAGCTCGATGAAGCGCGTGACGAACCTGGAGGGGTGGAGAAAGGAGCAGCGACTCAGTCAAGACGGAATGAGAAGTACGGCGGTGTGGAATAAGATAAGATATTCCTTTATTGATCCCCTTGGGGGAAATTCAGACATCTTAGCAGATTAGGGGAGGGTACAGGTAGTATACATGATACAGGTCATAGCATTATAGTACAGTGGAGAAGTACAAATAAAAATAGGCAGTGTAAACAATATAACAATATATTACATACATTGCTGCGCTGGCTATGATACTGTAAGGCCCTTGTCACATTCAACTCATCCCAGCTGACCGCAAAACATCAACAGTTTGTAATATCTTGCCTCAAGTGTTTTACAAGGCATCAACCACATAGGAAATCAAGGACATGTGAGACATCTAAGGAAAAATCGACATCTTGTCAATGCACTGTTGTTGCATGTTAAATAAAATCATATCAGTAAATTATGTGTTTGCATTATAATGCAATTATAATATAGTCATAAATTAGTTAGCACCGCATACTTCCTTATGAACACCCCTTCAAGTAAAGCTCTGTTGTAGGAGCACCACTCACATCTTCTCTACCCTATTCATCTGTCGTCACTGACGCTGACAGCTTTCATTAGCTGAAGTAATTAAGAGCGCGTGGCAAGTCATTAAGTTCTCAAGTCTCTGAACCCAGCTGTAAACACAGGGGGGTGGGTGGTCTCCCACCCTCAAAGAATCCTGATAGGGCTCATAAATTATTTCAAACAAATGTGAGCTTGTCGAGGAAATGGGGGGGGGGGGGGGGGAGTCATTGGACATTGGACCGAAATTATTGAGATGTTACTACATCGCTTCGCTTTGATTTCTTACATGTTATCCCATACCATTGTGGAATTCCTTTCAAGGCCTTTTGTTAACACCCCCTGTGCCCTCCTTTCCTCGCCCCTCACCTGGTCATCCCTCCCCCTGTACCCTCCTTTCCTCGCCCCTCACCTGGTCATCCCTCCCCCTGTACCCTCCTTTCCTCGCCCCTCACCTGGTCATCCCTCCCCCTGTACCCTCCTTTCCTTGCCCCTCACCTGGTCATCCCTCCCCCTGTACCCTCCTTTCCTCGCCCCTCACCTGGTCATCCCTCCCCCCTGTACCCTCCTTTCCTCGCCCCTCACCTGGTCATCCCTCCCCCTGTACCCTCCTTTCCTCGCCCCTCACCTGGTCATCCCTCCCCCTGTACCTCCTTTCCTCGCTCCTCACCTGGTCATCCCTCCCCCTGTACCTCCTTTCCTCTCCCCTCACCTGGTCATCCCTCCCCCTGTACCTCCTTTCCTTGCCCCTCACCTGGTCATCCCTCCCCCTGTACCCTCCTTTCCTTGCCCCTCACCTGGTCATCCCTCCCCCTGTACCCTCCTTTCCTCGCCCCTCACCTGGTCATCCCTCCCCCACCCCTTTCCTCCCAGGTAGCTTAAAAGACAATCTCACAGAATGAGAGGGGCGCTTGACCCATTCTCCTAGCCAGAGAAAGTAAAGTCCTCTACTGAACTCCTAACCTAAATTGCAATAGATAACAAATGTATTGTTAAAGGATTTGACCATGAGCATGATTAACCTCTTCCGGTTCCACCACACCAGTATTGGTACCTGTGCATCTCAAGAGGAGGGAAGGCCGAGAAGGAGCCCAAAGTGAGAGAATACTCAACGGAACAAAAAAGAGGTTTAGAAACCAGCGTGAATCCGCCCATAGTCCGCGCACACACCCTCACGAAACACTTGACCTATAAGCCAAGTTTCAGCTTCCTAGGATGAAGTATGTATGTATGTATACTAGGGCTGTCGCGGTATGACATTTTCTCACCGCGGTTGTGTGTGTGGCTAATCACTGCGGGATGCGGTGGTACCGCACTTCTATTAAAAAAAAAAGAAATTTTTTTTTTTTTTAATTATTATTATCTTTTTTTTTTATACCTGTATATATTTTTTTATTATTAAGACATGCAAGTTTACCCGCAATCGTGATTAGAAAAAAATTCTAAGGTTGTAGGACTATAGGAAACTATTTTAAACATGTTTGATCATCTATCCATTTGTCCCTCAACATTCTGAAATGTGATAACAGTAGATTAGGGTGTTGCCTGCTCCTTTAAGAGCGATGCGTTGTGGGATATATGCCCTTCTCCTTACTTAAAACGAACGTTATTTGAGCGAACATTTAACGCTAATATAACACTATTTTAACGTTAGTGAATGTGAATGCACATACATAGCTAGTTAAATATCACAACTTGTGTCATCATTGTTCATCATTGGGGGAAACTAAATGCATCGCAGTCACGAAAGGGACTAAGTGCTGCCTCTCTCCGCCACACTCTGGACCACACCAACGTAGCTAGCATATACAGTAGCTAACTGGACCACACCAACGTAGCTAGCATATACAATAGCTAACTGGACCACGCCAACGTAGCTAGCATATACAGTAGCTAACTGGACCACGCCAACGTAGCTAGCATATACAGTAGCTAACTGGACCACGCCAACGTAGCTAGCATATACAGTAGTTAACTGGACCACGTCAACGTAGCTAGCATATACAGTAGCTAACTGGACCACGCCAACGTAGCTAGCATATACAGTAGCTAACTGGACCACGCCAACGTAGCTAGCATATACAGTAGCTAACTGGACTAGTTATAACAAGCACGTTACATGACCGGCACTTCGGCCCTAGAGTGTACTCCCCTGTACTCTACTGCGGTTCAGATTAATACAGGAAAAGGTATACATTGGGGGCTCGAGTCCGGGATATGAAAATAAATCCTGATTTCATCTGTGAGTTGTAAACTGTATGGAAACGTTAAGTTAGCTCATGCTACTGGAAAACGGACGCCTCGTCATTAAATTAAGTTTAAAATGATCACGCCCCTTTTATTTTACCCGCGGTTGTCGCGGTTGTCTGTTCTACATCCCGCGGGTCACTTGACACTTGATTGCGGTGATGCGGTTATCGCGACAGCCCTAATGTATACACACACTAAATCAACCTTCCTCAACAATGCAGCACTGTGAGAACACAAGCAATATCTCAACGCGCAATATGCTTCTTGTTTAGAAGTGCAGATGCTGTAGGGACACTGTTGTGGACCGACCAACCAACCAACAGACGGACAGAGTGAGCTATAGAGCTGCTGGTTGCAGCTGAAAAGAGAGAAAAGCCAGAAGGAAGAGAAAGGGCCACAGTGTCGACGGTTTGAGAAGACGGATAAAGCCGATAAAGGAGGAATAAACGAGAGGTAGAGGACGAACGAGGAGTCTGCTGCCCAACGTAACAGATACAGTGCATTGTTTAGACACCGTCAGGTCCAAGTTCCATCCCCCCAGCCCTCCACCCCCAGCCCTCCCACCATATTCTTGGCTCTGACAGGCATGGAAAAAAAGAAAATACACGTTCGAGGCTTAGCCAGGCAGCGAAAAATATGTAAATTATCCAATTATTATCCTATACATCTCGGGGGCCAGGGTTCCTTCCCTTGCTAACCCACGATCCATCCCAGATTTCCATGAGACGCTCGCGCACATGCACACACACTTCACCTGGTATGGCCGGTGAATCTCACAAACACATATAATCTGCTGATCTCCAGCAGAGCATAGATGAGATCATCGAGCGCGCTCAGTATGTATGCGCGCGCACACACACACACACACACACACACACACACACACAACACACTAAATCACCCCTTCCCCGGCAGTACAGCGCAGTGGGAACACATGCGATCTCTCGATGCGCAATATGCTTCTTGTTTAGGAGTGCAGATGCTATTCTTTTTTTTTTGCCACACAGCAGAGTTCTTCTCCACTTATCACTTGGAAGACAGTTCAAGAATAAATCTGGCTCTATCAGATGTGACTCGATTCAGATGTAAGACAGGCCTCGGAAAGAACCGCGCGGGAGCAGCGGCTCCAGGTGTTTAAGTTACACACGTCGTATGGCCGGTGGAGGAGCCATATTGATGGCCTTGACTCGCGGGGCTATTGGGGGGGGGGGGGGGGGGGATTAAAGGCACATTGCATGATTTCAGCCGTTAACAGTGCCCTCTGTTGAAAAGCCGTCACCCCCACTACTGGCTTAATTTATGTAGTGAAGATTTTTCTTTTCAGTCTCAAACGTACTGTCCGAGCCTTTCGTCACATGGAGTGAGTAACAGTCAAGTGGAGTCGAGTTTATTTGTACAGCCCTTAATCAAATGTCTCCCAAGGGCCTCACAGGGCCCACATTACAAACAGGCCACGGCGCTCCCCGAGCTCGGACCCTCGGTGCAGACGAAGGAAATCTCCCACAGACAAACAAATGACGGGGGGGGGGGGGAACCTCAGGAGGGTATTTAGAAGAGGGGTACCCTCGACTAGGACGGTCAGGCATGCTGCGGGTGCAGCCATGGGAAAATGATGATTAACAATAACAACGGGGAGAAGTATAGTGAGTCTAATGAGTGAACGGGGCATCGGCGGCCTTCGCCGAGTTTGAAACCCAGGGATAATCGGCTAAACGGGACTTTTGTATGGCGCTCGAGGCTGGGGAAAGGTTTGTGTACACGGGTGACGTTTGTGAACGATGGGAGTAAAAAGTAAAAAGCGTTGTAATTACCCACAGTTTCGTTGGTCAAATAAAAAATCTGGATTGTAGCTTTAAGGCGAGCGTCTTAATGATAAATGTATGGAAGAGATGGAGGTTGTTCTTGGAGCTCGGGTTCAAACGGGCGGACTAGAGTTGAGGCTTAGTTTGCCGTCTGGATGTCACGCTCGGCTGCTCTGCTGACAGCTCAGCAGGAACACATACACACACACACACACGCAGAAGCACACATACACACACACATGTACACTCCCACAAGCACCCAGATGTGCGCAACCACAAATGTGCATGTTCACACACACACACACACACCTACACACACACACACACACACACACACACACACACACGTATGATCCTCAAAGGCCATTCAACGATGACTAATCTCTCGTATTGAAAACAATGGTAAGCTGCCATCGAACTGTTCTTTACCTTTGTCCCTCCTTTCCCCCTCTCTCTCTCTCTCTCTCTCTCTTCCATCCCTCATCTCTTATTTGTCATCTCTGAAATCACTTTCCAAGGTACTGTAGGACATCTAGAAAGATTCCAAGATACAATTTGCTTACATTCACTAGTGTTTCAAATCCAAATAAATCTAAATAAATAATAAGATATTGTTATTGGGATATTGTTGTATGTCAGATGAGATGTTTAATTTATAAGATATGACTGGATTCTAATATCAGATGTGGAGTAATTCTTCATGGGGGAAATTCTGCCATTTACCCCACTACAGTATATTTTCAACATCCCTCTTTTTCTCTCTCTCTCTCGCTCCCGTACCTCTCTCTCTCTTTCATTCTCACTTGCTTTCTCTCTCTCTCCCTTCATCTCACTATCACTCTGCCCCTCATCTCGTCTCTCTCCGGTGGGCACGTGAATCCAATCCATCCCCTCATGTCCTCTATTGCCTCTCGTCTCTCTCTCTCCCTCTCTCCCTCTCTCCCCCGTTGTCTCGCCGTCGTGCACGCCTCAGCCACGTGGCCTGCAGGCATGTTTTTGGAACGGCCGCCGCATACTTTAAAACCCGCTGGGGTTTCACGTTCAAGACGGAGAGTCGGAGCTAGACGACCGCTGCATACAATATGAAGCTCGGCACGGAGCAGAAAAAACACACACACTGTTCTTTAGAAAGAAAAAATAAGTGGAGGAATAGAATGGAATGAATGGAGCCAAACGACTGCAGTGAGCACAGTGAGCACAGACTCGGGGCCAACAGAAGTCAAAGGTCACACTTACAGTATACATCAGACCAGAAATACATCAGTCACACTGGATTTTGATCACGTCATGCCTCTTTTGTGTGGGGAAAATAACTCTGGGAATAAACAGGGATTAGATGGTGTTTGTTCATAAACAACTTTAGGACAAAAACACACAGATATAAATCACGCTGAAGACCACCGTTGTCCAGAAATAGTCATTGGCTCTAACGGCCCGTTTCGACCACCTCTGGCCGCTTTCAATTCAGAGGAGCGTGTGCAGCCACGAGGTGCACGCAAGGTACTGCAGACGCTCCTCTACATTGGAAATGAATTGAATGCAGCCGTGCCGCTAGACTTGGCCGGAGGTGGTCGGAACGAGCCTTTCGTTTTAGGTCACTTATTGATTCATAAGCGTAATATTAAATGTCAAGGTAGGGAAATGAGGAACTATCCTGCAGCTAACTGGGAAATAGGCATGTCTGAAAACTGATCAAACCTAATTAGAATGACTTTCCAACACCGTGGCCCAGTGATTAGGGAGATTTATACTGTAACTGAAAGGGCACAGGTTCAATCGCCGTGATGGACAATGTGTCACTCTCCCCGTTGAAGTGTCCTTGAGCAAGATACTGATCTAGGATCTATTCCAGGGGTGATGCAAATGGTACACTCGGCACGTGCATCTAAGACTAGTAAGAAAGAAATGCCCAGTTACACAGTTACAACAACAACAATAATAACAACTTCATTTTAAAATCATCTAAGTCTGTCACAGTACATTTAAAAACATTTCCATCAAGGTTCTTGATCTAAATAGTGACTTAAACAGTGCCGGTGTCTGCTCTGCATATGATGGGCAGTGAGGAGAATTATTCTGAATACCGAAGACCTCTCTTCAACCAATGAGATTTGTGGAGGGCTTAGCTGTGCAGTCAAAACATCCCACCTCCCTGAACTGCAGATGACCCCTGGACAGCAGGAGGGTGGCTGGCAGTTCACCCTCTCCTCCAAGTTTAACTACACTCATGAAGCAACATACACACACATGCAGAAGCACAGACACACAATAATCTCCCTCTTCCTATTACCACATACGGTATCACACACACACACACACACACACACACACACACACACACACACACACACACACACACACACACACACACACACACACACACACACACACACACACACACACACACACACACACACACACACACACACACACACACACACACACACACACACACACACACACACACACACACACACACACACCTCCTCCAGACGGTGAGCCAAAGGCATGCAGGTTGTTTTAAAGTGCAGGTGGTAGAAGTCATACGATAGGGTCACAGCTCTGGCTCAATATAAATCTGCTCTGTGGGGTGAGACACTCAAAACACACGTAAAAATCACAATCCCAACTCCCTGCCGAGCTGCACATGTACTCCATCTCATATGAGTATAGTAGATGGTATAACATTACATGGTGAGAAGGGCATTGTATAGTATAGATTTATGGCTGTTCACCTATAGGTTTATGGTGCATGGGAGGTAGGTTTGTGTGTGTGCAACTGATTTGGTCCCAAGTGAGTCTTGTGTCCAAAATGGCTCTCTGTGCCTTGTGGTTGGAGACAGAACCACACGCACACACCGATGTGTGAGCAACAACTTATTGATTGAAAATTGTATTAACAGATTGCAGAATGGGTACAATACAGTACAGCTCAATACACACAATTGTTAAAGGGATGCAGACCAGAGAAATACTTTTGTCTCGTTTACAGGGTCATTGCGCACACACACACACACACACACACACACAATAAGTAGAAGATAATAAAATAGACATGATAAAATAGACATGTTAAAAGTCCTGAGATAAATGCAATACAATGTTAGCTATGAATTAAAGGCACTGGGTCCTATGTACACTACTACACAATATACAGTTTTTACTCTATTTCCCTATGCTATACTTGCTTTACTACTACTATTACTAACTATACTATACAAGAACCACAACAGTTCTTTCCTTAAAGTGACCTTTTTCCCCCCTCCTTCCTTTAAAGTGTCCTTTTCTTGTGTGTTTAAAGTGACCTGTGGTGCGTTTGTGTGTGAGAGAGTGCAGAATGTGTGTTGTGTGTGTATGTGTGTGTCCATGTGTGCTTGTGTGTGGAGAGATGAGTGTTCAATGTTCTGATGGCCTGGGGGAAGAAGCTGAGCCTTAGTCTCTGTTTTTGCTGCGTGTATACGGAGGCACTTGCCTGACCGCAGCAGCTTGAACAGGCTGTTGTTGGGGTGGTGAGGGTCTTTCATTATTCTGCAGGCTCTGGATTTGCACCTCCTGTTGTACAAGTCCTGCAGGGGTGGTAGTGCAATACCCGTAGTACATTGTACCATCGGACAATGAGGAAAGCATCTCTGTGTGTGTGTGTTTATGTGCATGCAAAGTGGGATGTCAGTGTGTGTGTGTCTGAGATTACAGAAGTCCAGTGCATTATGGGAGGCTAGGAGTGGGGGGTGGCGGTGGGGGGTTTGAGGTGGGGAGCTCTACTATGGAAGCTTCTAACCTCCTCCCCTCTCTCCCCCTCTTACTCCCGGCCTCCATCGCTTTAATCACCGTTCCAACATAAACCTCCCTCGTCGCCGACCCTCCTCTCTCCCGCTTCTCTTCTCGTTTTCCCCCCCAAGACGTTAAATACCACGGTCCGATCAGCGTGAGTAACGGACTCTGGGAGAGAAGCGAAAACATTAGTTTGGTCCAGAACCCTTTAAAGGTGCGATATTCAGCTCCCCTCCGGCGCCAACGCATTTGGTAATATGTGAAAACAGATATGAAGTTCACTTTCCGTCTGAGCGGAACCTTTGAAACATCCGACAGGCACAATGTTTTGAAGGATAATATTTGAATGTGGTGGGGGAGATTCTATTGACCCGGGGGCCCGTTTCTGCGGAGTGTGTGTGTGTGTGTGGGGGGGGGGGGGGTACGTTGTTCTGGAGGGGTACATATTCATCCTGGAACGACTCTGCAGAAGTTAATGTCTAAAGGCCGGCACCGGCAGGACTGATGCTGTATTGATATAACACTCTGGCTTGCGCTATTGTAGCCGTGGCCTTTGAAGCACCTGCACTTACATTTGGCATTCTCCTGTTTGTTAATGACGCCTATTTTATTGTACGATTTTTATTTTGTTAATGTTTATTATTATTTTTTGCTTACAAAAGATGCCATTGGTTAATATAACGGTTATAAATGATCAAGTGCTATCGGTCGCTGTCCAACTAAGAAAAAAAAAAATCACACCTCGATGGGATTTCACAATCCCATATTCAAATCATCCCCCGCTGTACTAACAGGACCTTTCCATTTTGCCCGATCCCTAGAATATTTCCACGTAAATATAATGTTGCTATACCATTTGGATCTTAAGGTTTAAGCAGAGTGATTTTTTGGCACTTGCTGAATTGAAAAGCAATTCCACCAACCCTGGTCGCGCAGGTATTAAAGTGTCAGAACCTGCATGGATATGTAGCTACAGGTTTGCAGTGCACTCTGGTCCAGCAACGCTCCCGCTTCCTGATCGCCTCCGCCTCCCATTTCCTCTCTTCCTGTCGCCGTCCCCATCCCACTGCACTGCTGAGGTGACAGTGACAGGAAGTAGGGCTGGGCGGTAGATCAACCTTTTAAGGTATATCGAGATATTTTCAAACAGGAAATAGTGTAGGATGAGATCATACCGTTTATATCGACATGTTTTGATTAGGTTAAAATAAATTTCTTCTGTAAAGATATGCCAGTGTTTGCGTCTCTCCCCTCCTCTCCCCTCCCCTCCCCTCCCCTCTCACACTCTCAGCGCAACCCCACCCCGACTCACTCACAAGTTCTCTGCAACGTGCAGCCGGAGGGAGACGTCGCGGTCCAAACAGCAATTGAGTACCTCAGACGAAGAACCATATAAGTCAACGTTTTAGGTTTTCAGAGGAACAATGTTTTCAAACTTTCACTCATAGTTAAAGACAGTTGAGGTAGAGTAGTTTCTTCTTCATACATGATGCCAGTTCAACGCTTGACAGCAGTAGATCAACGTTAACGGCCCGACCTGCTGTCGACCGTTAATGAGTCATACGGGCTTCTAACAATCTTAACGTTAGTAACTTCGTCTCTCCGCGTTCGTCTGTGCTTTCGATCCACCAAGCCGAGACAGAGAGAACATTATAGATATAGTGGATTCGCGGGATGGATATAGTGGATGCTGAAACTCCACCACAATGTAGTCCGTAATCTCGTCACGTGGGGCGCTTGAATGTCACAAAAAGGTCAACATGCTTGGGTAAACACTGAACAGTGTGGTTAACACATCGGTAGGCGCCTACAAGCGACTATAAATTCTTGGACATTTTGAAAGCTAAATTGAGTAGCAGCGCTTGCGTTTGAACCCTTTAATTTTGACTACACTGCTGTAGCAGGTCGTGTTTGTTCACAGGGCCTCTGGGGCTCATTCAGGCTCTGCGAGTTGTGAAACCCAGTGGTTATGTTATGTATAAGACATGGCTCAAAGCGCAGATGTGAGATGTCAAGCTCCATTCGACGATATGTAAACAAAGCAACAACTGTTGGCAGAGAGCGAAGAGGAGACGAGTTGGCAAATTACTTTGACTTGAAGGGAGAGTTCAGCCAATTTTCAAAATGGCTTCCTCATCTCAGTTTACAGCTGTGACATACGTGCATACGAGACATACGAGAATGTGTTCGAAAATGAATTCCTTGGGATGGAAGAAGTCCTCTTAACATCTATAGAAAATAGATTTCTTTAATGGTCGGTAAGCGGAAAAATGCCAGCATATTGACCCAGGAAGCACAGATGGTCCGCCTGCTGTCCTCTCGCTCTACTGGAAATCAACATAGCAAACGACTCATCAGATACCGTCGTCACACATGAGCCTCTTACACCAGAGACCGAAGTGGAAACAAAGTTTGGAATAATGAAGACAAATCAAAGGTATTTTTCAGCAACTTGAGGGACCATTGAGAGGGTGGCGTGGAAGGTTTTTAGACGAGAAGCAGAACATCTATGTCTAACTTGCTTGCTCGCTCGCGGTTAGCCACTCTGCCCCTAGTGCCGGTTCGCAAGCAATGCAATTTGTGTAAGACCAGTTAGCTTGGCTGTCTATGGCTCTTTTCTGTCCCTTGTTAATGATAACAGTATTACTAGCTGTATTCAAGCAGGGCTCCCTCCCTCCATACATTGTCCAGACCTACAGTAGTGTTTTGGTTGGTGTTGCTTTCCAGCGTTAAGTCTATATGCTGATGTTTTAGTCTATATGGTATTTGGCTTGGGAAATATGACATATCACTTTAGCTGACGAGGATTCATCTCAACACTCTTCCTGAATCTTTAGCGCAAGACAAACTATTCAAGACCTGGAAGTTCACAGACAGACGGTGGAGGCAACCATGCAAGGTGCTAACCTGCTCATCGGTCAGTTAAGGGGTTACGTGTCTTGCTCAAGCACACTTCGACACACTGCCCGGGAGGAGCCGGAATCGAACCGGCGGGTTAATAAGATGTTCAGCCCTAAAAAACACACGTCACACACATACTGTGACAAGACGGTAGCCGTGTGCCTTTCAACCCCTCATACCCAACGTTCACATGGGGAGAAGAGACATCGGTGGGAGTCTTGCTGACAAATGTGCTACTGTTGTGCTCTGCTTGGCACCCCTCATGCCCACCATGTGCTTGGGTTCTGTGGCCCCTCCAGATGGGGCGGAGGGCACAAGGGCCCCTCTTTACTCCAGAACACAGCTGTGTGTTTGGCCGGCGAGAGCAGGGCGAGGGAGGAAGGCCGTTTCAGGCCACACTCCAGAAGCAGGAGTAAATCACGGTTCATTACAGAGTAGAGAGTAGAGTACACACACACACACACCACACACACCACACACACACACAAATCTCTTGCAAAACGATGGTATAAATAGAAAGACATAGCAATAGGGCTACTGTCTCTCTGCCTACACTTACTTAATATCTGAACAGAAGGAGATCTGTTCACCCTTTAACAAACATTTCGCTGATGCTGGTCACGTTTGATAATAATTACATGATGGGACCCCCTGTTGATGATCACGGTCATGTTTACTAGTGCTGTTTTTTAAGCATTGCAATCCATTGATAATTGTATTATTTTTGCTCCATTAATTACAGAGGAAATAACACTCTTTGTCAACAGGCATAGTTCCTAGTACCTGGAAACAGCTCATGTACAGTACATATACACAAGGTGGAGATGGAAGTGACCTAAATAACTATAGACCGATCTTCAAACTGTCCTGTCTAGCTAAGATCCTGGCACCATTGGTAAATAACCAACTTAAAGCATTTCTCTCAAATCATTGATTGATTGAAAATTGTATGAACAGATTGCAGAATTTGTACAATACAGTACGGCTCAATACACACAATTGTTAAGGGGATGCAGACCAGAGAAAGACTTTCGTCTTGTTTACATCAGGGTCCCCCATTTTCAATTCATCATAGTGTATTAGTGTATCATAGTGTACATTCTGTATTAAGCCCACACCAATCTGGTTTCAGAGCAAATCATAGCACGATCTCAGCCACTACTTTAGTCGTTAATGATACAGGATCCGCCCTAGATAAAAGAAAACATTGTGCTGCCCTATTTGTAGGTATTTCTGTCAAAAGCATTCGATACAGTTGATCATTCTCTGCCGAACAGACTACACAGCGTTGGTTTTGATGCAAATGCTTACAGTTGGTTTCAGAGTTATATGTCTGACAGGTGTGTGAAAACTGGGAAAGCCCCAGAGTTCTTACAAAAGGCCATTCCCACATTCTTTGTCCTATTTATTCAACGTGTAATCGTCTAAGCTGATTTTTCTTTTCCTTATTTTGTGTTTTTATCCGTTTTTAATATGCTGTAATCTTGACAGCGTTATACTTTTTTTTTAATGAATGACTGAATGAATTAATAACAAGTCATGCATGTATGCAAAAGGACAGAGAAAAAGCACAAATGATGACCCACAAACACACACCCCTGGCAGTCTAAGGACAGTCTAATCATACTGCAGAAGCTCACACTCACACAAAATACGACTTAGTACACATAGATACTTACACATAAAATGTAATTTAATGGAACAAACTGTGCAGTGGAGTGTGTAATTGCCCCCCCCCCCTTTTACTGTACATATTCACCTGTACACACACACTTTTGCCACTTGATACACTAAACCACACAACCCTGTGTACACAGCTGGCCAGCCTCAAGCACAAACTCAGCTGGCTTCCCTCTTTTCTCCCTCCTTTTGTCACCAAAACGAGGCTCGTGGGGGACATCAAAACTACTGTCCTCACAGTCTCCGCAAACCCCCTAACTCTTCCACCCACACCTGCTACAGTACTCAGATTAGCACTATAACACTGCACCAGGGACAGCTGTGCATTAATGAGCTAGCGATAGCACTATACCTTTAACAGCCCGACAGCAGGTGCATGGTGAATGGCATTGATTGAGTCATTAAGGTAACCTTCGAGGTGGTAAATTAAGGATGCCTTCTAATCAAGCGCCGCAAGGGAGGAGGATGTGCGTAGGTCCCTGGTTATACATTGCCAGTTATGAGTCCTCAACGGCTGTTATTATTCAATAATTATTTCAATACATTTTTGGTGAAAGATTATACTCATAGCGGACAACATTGTCACCTTTCTTCTATTTTTTTCTCTTGTTATTTCCCCTGGCCCCCTAATTCACATCAACAACCCACATGACAACACAGAAAAGAATAGTACATTCAACCACAATCCCACACAAGCACACACGCACACACACACACACACAACCCAGACGTGACCCAGACACTTTTGGCTTTTTGTCATTCCACACTTAAGGTCTGTCACGTCTTTGCCTCCCGAATGAACACTCAAAAACCCCTGTCTCGGAGCAGACCACTACATCATACAGCTGGCACGGGCTGGTGGACCACTCCAATGTACCCGCTGACGAGTGAAAGGGGGGGGGTTAGTGGATACAAACAACCGGTCTAATGTCCTTGACTATTTTTGTTGTTTGGTTGAGCCAGCTCTTACAGCAGCTGACAGAGAAGAGAGTGCCGTCTTCACAGACTTGACGGGTCTTAGTTAATTTTATAGCAATTAAAGACGCTGTCGATAACTTTCCACCGTCTGGTGAAAACTCAAGGATACTCAGACTCCCCCCATGGTATCAACTCATATACAGGTAAAAAGGCACAAAGGTAATACGGCACACGAATGATGTAAAACGGTAGTTTATGGCAGGCGGGTTGGTTCCTGGGTGTGGGGCGGCACCTGAACAGACTATAATGCCAACACTTTAGCAGTGCAGAGTGAAAGTTACTCCATGTGTAGCATTACTTCCTTCCCTGTAAATAACACCTCTTGCAGTGGGTCACTCACCTCATTGGCTGAGTGCGGAGCGCCGTCTTGAGATCCTCCACCACTTTGTTCCGCATCTCCATCTCCTCCTCGTCGAAGGCGAACAGGGTCTGCATCTGGAGGAGCACACAGGGCGAATGACGACACTATTCGATAAGACCTCATCTCAAACCCCAACCTCTTTTCTTGACCCTCCGATCACAGCCGTCGCTTCGATCGTTTCTTCCAAGAGTGCTTTTGTTTGCACTACGTCGGCGTTCAACCTCAGGAATAGGTGACACGCTAATGCGTCGGTGCTACGCTACGCATTCTATCATGGATGGTACACTGGTCTAATGCAGTACTGGACACTCACTACACTTCCCTTGACGGCCACAGCCAGTCTGTATTCCACACTGCCAACACTGATATAGTACATAGTTCTAAATGTATGTAGAATGATACATGGACCATCGACTGTCTATTGTCTGCCATGCCATCCCTGTGCACTATACAGTAGATGAGGCGATATTGTCATTGAACCACCTCTTTGGAAGTTGTTGTTGATATGTCTTTGCATCATTGACACCAAGACAAGATTCCTGTAGATTCATTGTTAACTGGTGAATAACTTTTCTGATTTGTGACTTTTCTTTTGAAAGAAAAAGGCATTCATGCCTCATTGCATATGCTGTGTAGAGAGACAGGAGTGGGGTGGTGTTGAGCCGTTGACATGCAAAAATGGTCATAAACCATATTCATGCCCATGACATCAAAAGTATTCATGAAGGACAATTGATTGATATGAACGGATTCTGACTTGTGAGACACCAAATTAACAATCTGACTATTCCACATAGTTGTCCAATAAGGCATGAATGGTGTATTTTCACTCTCCTTTAGAACGATTGTCTGCTTTGTGTCTGCTGGGACAACTATTCAACCAGGAGCACTTAAGCTTAATCTGGCAGTGGTAAATGGACTGGAATGGCAGTGCTACACGCTGCTTCCCCCCACAGCAGAATAGCTGTGCGTTCAACTTGTTCCTAACAACAGAAATCAACAGAGCCTAATTAGCAGGTCCACTTTTCAGGCACCACAAATCAAACAGATCAAGTCTTTTCTCCCTTCCATGCCATTTTCCTATTAAGAAAACTGTTTGAGGCTATAGAACATGCCAAAAAGAAAAGGCCCTGCAGTGAATTAGCTCCAATCAAGCCCTCAGACAAATGGGGCAGATCATCAAAACCCTTCGCCTGGTGCTAACGTTAATGCATTTTGTGCGACATGCTCCCTCAATGACATCAAAGGGCTGTGGTGGTGCCAGCAGTCAGGGGCGCAGGACTTCTGTTTAGCCTCAGCAGTCGTTTTTCCAAAGAAGCTCTGCCAAGTGCCAAAGGTTCACCACTGTGTGCTTTAGCAACGCAGTAAAAAGCCATAGTCACAGGGGCTGCATCTTAATTTGCCTGAATGAGATTTCAAGTCATCCCAGAAGGACCTTCTCCCAGCCTCCTGTACAAAGACACAAGGTCAGATTTGGCTGTTTCAAGTTGTTTAGACAATTTCATGGCACATAATTCGTAGCACGTAAGAGTATTTATGATAGAGGAACAGTGTCCGCATGCCCACACTGCTGTGTGAGTATAAACGGCACAGTCAAAACATCTATTGTGTTGACTTAGCCTCATGTCCAGATGGTTCCAAGACCCCTTGCCAAGGAGTTTAAGTCTTTGGCTCCTGCTCCGTCAAATGAATATGTTCATAGTCAATGGGAAGTTGGACCCAGCAAGTGTTAGGGAGGGGGAATAATTTGGTCATGCTGAGAGTCAGTTCACCATGTCTACGGGGCGAGCCAAATAGCTCCTAGCTACATCTGTTATTTGTATGCCAACGCTGTCCTGTAGCCAAGATGCACATAAGTACCCTAGCACTGTTAGTCAGTTGATAAGCCAGCTGAATGCCCCAAGACTCGAATAGGACACCATGCCTTTTGCACTCATAATACTACCACGGTATCACCCAACGGTAATATCCTGGTATTTCCATCATGTTCTGGTCATTAAGATGAGGACTGACTAAGGAGAATACCTTTCTTTTTTATCTTTTCACCTGTGTTTTTGTCCTATTTATGCAAATACATTTCCACCTTATATATGTATTATGAACAGTTTGAACTTGTAATCTTTACGGCATTGCAAATGAGGGTAAAACCTCAATGTCCATTTTGAGAATAAATAGAGGTTTCAATCAATCAACTTTTTTGTAAGCAAACTTTGACTAGTTGCCCTTGGCTATGAGCTAAAAGAAGCAAATGGCGGTAAGATGTGAACTCCTTGGTTGATGCAGTCTTTTATTATACAACTCATCTCAAACTATGGTGCCATCTCTTTACGCTAGCTTGGACATGGCAAGGTTACAAAAAAACCAACCCTTCATAATGGGGAGGCTATATAGCATTGAAGTCAGCGCCCGGTGGCTTTAACAAAACCCCCATTCGGAGGAGAGTAGCTCCCCGTAGCTCTGTCAAGAGTTTTATGAATGAGCGTCAAGGAGACTGTCGTAATCTCTGCGGGGCGGTGAGGCGAAAATGAGCTCATCCAGTAACTGGGCTAGCGGAGAGGGGCTATCCCTGGTGCTTGCGCCGCACGCCTGGGATTGCCAAGATGCTTAGTCATCGAGGAGCCACGGGGGCCTCCAAACTTGTAATGTGCTCCATCGGGATGCCCTCCTGAGAGAAATGGGGCTGGAGCAAAAAAAAAGGGAAGACGGATAGTTGTAGTGAAAGTACGAGGCGGGAAGGTAGGGATAGAGTCGGAGGGCGTAGTGAATAAGAGAGACCGTGTGTCTGCCATGCAATGACTGAGCTAGAGAGAAAACTGTTGTGAAAGAGGATGAAATAGAGGAGAGAAGAAAAACCTGAGGAATAACCTGCCGGGTGCCAAAACGTGTCAGTCTGACACCCGAGTAGAGAAGCATCCCTGATGGATTTCACATTCTTGACGACTAAGAATCTCACACCTTTTCCAGAATTGTACACAGAAGGTGTAGACTATGCACACGTGTGTGTGTGTGTGTGTGTGTGTGAGCATTTAGCATCGCGACAGTAATGGTGTTCCACACTGTTTGAGCTCAGGTACCCGGGTACACCGGTTCAAAAACCTCTCATTTTCTCTGCAAAGCCGAGCCAGTAAACAAAACCAGCTGGAAAAATAGTAAAAATAGCAAACATGTAAACAGGGCTTGTTGCTATAGGCATGTTTGCCAGAGAAACTAACAGCGTGGCAATAAACGGATATCAAATGCCATTACTTCTCTGGCTCTCCCGTCATGGCGATATGCATGAATTATAGTTTGTGCTTTCCACGGCTCGGGAAGCCTCGTAAACGTCAAAATTCCTGGGCTTTTCTGGCCAGGTGTGACACACAGACAATCAGCCCCGCGGAATGCAGAGCGAGCCCATTAGCGCCGATGATATGGGAGGACCTTGCGACCGTTACGTGACCGCGTCCGCCGTCCCAGATACCACCGTCCCCGGCCCGACGCTAGTGTGTCATTCTTTAAAAAGGAGCATAGTCCTACAATTTCAGGTTTTATGACGTCCAAACATCTGCAGGGAACCGCGCGGTCGTCAGCGTCCGGTTTAAGAGGGTTTACGGGTCAGTGTGACACGGCCCTGTCGGCGGCGGAGGTCACGGTCACATACCCGTGTCATGTCCACCCTGGCACCGCGACCACTCAAAAACAAGCGATCCCACATTCCAGCAGGCTTTCAAGCTAGTTTTATTCATTCATAAAGTCATGATAATTTGACGAGCTCATAGATTTTGATTAGCAGGGATATACAAAGCGGTCTAATGCTCTGTTGTTACACAACATGTTTTTTTGTGTTTTGTTTTTCCTCCAAGCAGTTCTTGTCCGGCTGCCAATTTTAGATTTAAAACGAAAACGATGAACGCTGACCTCCGCACGTCGCTGTGGTCATTACCGGGTTCTCCCAGCTTCCATGACGGTCATTCACACCGAGTGATCTGCAGAGTGACTAAACAGCCTTGTTTGTCATCGCAGCATGTGTGTGTGTGTGTGTGTGTGTGTGAACGCCGGGGTCGAGGGGAAGGAATGTAAATCCCTGTGAATGTAGCGAGCAGAGTCAGCGAGTAAATGAAAGAGCAAGCCAAGAGAAGGAGGGAGAGAGAGAGAGAGAGAGAGAGAGAGAGAGAGAGAGAGAGAGAGAGAGAGAGACCTCTGTGTCTGTGACCTCTTTAGGAATGGTAAAGAGTGGTTCAAGATGAATGTTGTGAGGGGATGGTTACTATAATACTGTCAGCATGAATATTATTCATTTGTCCTGGAATCTTCTATGCAGAGGACAGAAAGAGAGAGAGGAGAGAGACAGACAGACCGACAAACAAACAAAACAAGAGCCTGATGTTGACTTACAGCGGCCATGGAGTTGATGCGGTCGATGTAGTAGTCGGGCCAGCTTGTGGCCAGCTTGTTGGGGTCCTCTTGCTCCTGAGCATGGACACAAAGAGAGAGAACATGACAACAGTTAGAACATTATCAAAAAGGATAACATGGGGTCTAGTATAGTGTTGGGGAAATCCTATTTTAGCCTGGTATCAGCATGATATCAGACACCAATATCGCCATCGGTGCACTCTTCTTACTACATTATTTACTGTACTGATGAATTTCAACAGTAGTAACAGTAAGATATATTTCAATATTTCTCATCCCCAAATTCATCCGTCTCCCAGCTCCACTTCAGGACCCAGATGTAGTCCTATAGACCAAGCAGTCCCGTCCATTCTAAATGGGTCACAACAGCTCAAACTGCACACTTTTCTTGGAATTTAATACAGAGAGAGAGAGGTCGGTTTCAGACTGATCTCAGTTGTCACTATTGAAAACCGTTGCTCAGAGCACCCTGGTCCCTCAGGGGAGGTGTCTCTGTCTGTCTGTCCAACTGTGAGACCTAGTTAGCGCTCTGAGCGACTGAAATCGGTCTGAAGCCGACCAATCCCGAGTGAGCGCCACGTCACAGGCGGCGAATGCAGGGGGTGTGGGTTATGAAGACAATTTATTTAGCTTTGTGACATCTGGTACGGTTTAGCCTGAGGTTTGTTGGACTGGTGGTGGAATATTGTTGTTTTTGTTGTCATTTCAACCCTTTTCTTAACATCTACCAGAGACCGAAACTCGGAAAAGTGGAAAACAACAAGTTATTTGACTGCAGTTGGCCGGGGCTGATCGATTTGGGGATAATTAGATCAATTAAAACTAGGGATGGGAGTAATCAACACGACTTATCCCATCCTTCGCTGGGTGATGACGGACATGTCGACTAAGAATTTCTTTAGTCGGGTACAGACCTACAATGTGGGTCAGTAGTCAAATGCTTATCAAATCATGAGTCCGTGACATGAAAACATTTGAGGCACTACTACACTGCTGTATATCCGTTTAGTGGCGTGCCACATAGATGACGATGGATGACTTTTCCTGATTATGTGAGCAAATGTCTGGGACTAGGCTAAATCCTTTGTCTGCAGACATCAAATACTCTTTATCATATCTGATGACCTGACCTAAACCTGGTAAATCAGTTTTATACCCCAAAACTGTGGGGTATAAAATCTCCATCTTAATGGCGAATGAGGCGATGCAAACACACAGATCTATACCTTGTAAGTATTGTGGGTTAGAGCAGGCTTTCCTTGAGATAACATATTCTGGAATGAAATACTATGCCGTCCACTGACAAACCTAAAAGATCAGCTTAATTTGTTTCTTCTTCCAGGGAATGAACAGTTGATTTTGCATTCGCACAACAAACATCAACAATATGATGAAGATTTTCATGTTTTAAAACCTTGGAATAGGTTCAACACGAACACAATATCAGGGGCCGCCATGTGTTCAGCGTTAGGGGGTCCGTGTGGAACTCAGTGCTTAAAACAGACCGCTATGTTCACCTTTGAGCTCGAACCGCACCGTATCTCACAACCAAAATAAACCAAAGAATAACAGAACTCACTGTATTCAGGTTCGCGTTTCCTCCTCGGCTGCCATTAATGCCGTTTCACTCACATGCTCAGGACACGCTGCCAGTCAGATCCCGACACTGAGATTAACAACTTAACTGCGTCTCCCCGGCCCCCTTTCAACTGATTTACAGTCACCTACACGCCCTTTAAAAAACATGTCGCGTTCCAGCGCAACATTTACCTTGGCAGTTTCACGAGCCGGAGTAAAATACTATAATTTTCATCTTGTTTCAGGACAAATGAGACGCGATTATGAGGCCAGAGTTTGTTTGTTTTGGGTAGCAGGAGTGAACTCAGGCCAAATACGGTGCCTGAACGTTGATGGGGGGAGGGATGATAAAACGTAGCGTGGTGCGTCGGGTTGTTTAAACCCCTGCTTGGAGTCGGGCGGTTGACGAGTGGCGTTAAAAATGAGCAGTTCTGGTGAGCAGCCACATGAAAGAGCTCCCGGTCAATGAATATAAAAAAAGGAAGTAAAACGATTCAAAACGAAATAAAAAGTGAAGATTCGAGGACAAAAGAAAGAAAGAAGAATGAACACAAGGACAAATGAAAGAAAAGCAACCCCAGATGAAGTAAATACACCGATGGCAAAGCCTCAACACGAGGCAATGATGCAACAGGTAGAACATGTAGGGCTGGGCGATATGGCCTAAAAATAAAATCCCAGATTTTTCTTTTTTTATTATCAGATTTTAATAAAAAAAATTCTCTTGAAAACTAGAAACGCCAAGGAAATCATTCAAATAACCTTTGTTTTTATTTGACACAAAAAAGGCCATATTGGGATTGATGTGCAAACCAATCTTCACTTAATTTTTTTTTATAATAATATATATATAATATAAAAGGTTACTCTTGATCAAACGGAGATCATGTCCCTATTGGGATTAATAGTGCAATAACTTGCTTTTTCACCAAACTTAAAACAAATAAAAGGGGCCTCTTGATCATCAAACAAGAATGAATTTCCCTATTGGGATTAATAAAGTGCAAATCTAACTTTCACCAAACATCACTTTTTGTAAAATAAAAGGTGACTTATTTCTTTTGGAAAATCTAACATTTTTCTAAATAGTCCTAAATCATTAATTCGAATTAATCGATAATATCGATTAATCGCCCAGCCCTAAGAACAAGCTAGCGGGACGCTGAATGTCAGTGCAGAGAAGCTACAGGCTAACATACAAACTAGCTTACAAGCTAACATAGAGGCTAACCAGGCCACCACGCAGATTGGATTAGGAGCAATGCAGAGCATACAATGTAACACTGAAAAATCCAACGGAGGTGGCAATGAAGCGTCGGAGCTATGTAGAAATAAAGAAATTTCAGAAAAAGAAAGGAACCAGGTCCCAACAACGTGCAGGAGGCGGCGAGGGACACGGTGCAGAGAGGATGGAAGGTGCCGGGAGGGGAAGGAGAGAGGCCTACACTGACGCAGAGGATGGAGAGGGCGCGCAGGTGGACCGAGAGACGAGGACGAGGAGAGGAGGACGGGAGGAGGAAAAGAGGGGACATGAACCGATTCAAAGCAGATCAACTATGAAGAACGACAAAGGGACATGAGAAAGGGGCATGAAGGGCCACGGTGATCCAAGGAAAGATACAAGGGGATGAGAATAGATGCAACAGAGGAAAGATAATTGAACAGTTACCCCAAGAAGTATAAGAAAACTATAACACCAGAATTTTGAATAATTAACACTATGATTTACAATACACACATTATAGACAAACGATTCGAATATTTTTCTTAATTTTTTAAAATTAAAAGGGACACGCTGATTAGGAAACATATTGGGGAATAATACACGATGGACTGGTATGAAGGAACTACAGGATTACACGTGACACACAATACAAATGAACATGAGCATAAGAAAGACAAATTCAGAACATTGACCGGGAGCTCTGAGGCCACATTGGCTCGGTGGGGGGGGGGGGGGGGGAGTCTCCTTCCCTCTCCTGGGCCTGGCCCAATTAATTCAAGGGACCCGTGTCGCTGGGGGCCCGGCTCCGCGCGTATCGGCCTGGGATATGGGGGAGTTCTGCAGGCTTAACTCAGGGGGGGGGGGGGGGGGGGGTGTCGGGGGGGGCATCGTTTCCGCGGTTTGGCCCGGGAGAGTGGGGTCTTGTATGTTGTGGGGTCGTTGTGCGTGGGGTGGGGTGCTTGGTGACATGGAAGGTAGCAGGCTTGGCTCGGTGGCTCCTCTACTGAGCCTGGCCCAATTAAATTCAAGGGACCCGTGTCGCTGAGTACTCGGCCCCTCGTGGGACGGACCTGGGATGTGGGGGAGCCCTATTTCTAGGGGTGGATGGCGGGAGGGGGGGGGTCCCTCTTATGGGGGTCTGGGCGGCTGAACGCAGCCGTATTATAGAAATTCAAGGGGCCCATGTTTGTATATTGTTATGTTATTGATGTCATTGTAAGTAGTGTCTAAGTGTCTATAAATTAAAAAAAAATAAAAAAAATAAAAAAAATGAGGATAACAGACACTCGAGACAGAATAGAGCTTGGTAAAAATAAAATCTGCCTGCACGCACACATTATTGTAATTGTAAGGATGAGTTTCAGTTCTGGCTGGGCACGAGAAGCGGACTTTTTGGATGAGAGAACAATGTGGCCGATCCTCACGTCGAGAAGAGGTCATTTTAAGGATAACGGTCAGTGTTAAGGTCAGGCGTGCAGTGATGAGGGTCAAGGTTCAGCTCAGTACCGAGGGAACTAAGTAGTCAGGGAAAGGTACTCACAGCACAAGTACAGTATGCATTAGATTAGATTCAAATAGACTGCCATTATACAGCACAAGTACAACGAAAATAAGTTTGGCATCCAACCAGAGTGCAAATGTAGCAGTAAAGTGCAACAGCAATATACAATGTACAGGTGATTCAACTAGATATAAAATATAAAAATTAGTACTACTGAGTGTAGTGCTAATCAGATGTATGTACAGAGTTGTAGTATAATAAATAAAGACTGTATGACTACTAATGGCCAGCAGCATAACTAGTAAGAGTAGAATATGTACAGACAAGGACTATGTGCAGGTAAGTACAGACAGGTGAGGTATACGTGTATATGCGGTGAGAATAAATATATATATATATATATATATATATATTAGGGGTGTAAAGGTACACGTATCTGTACCGAACCGTTTCAGTGTGTACCGTACCGAACAGCTGTGTACAACCGAACTAATACAACGGTATGTTAACCACTAACGACCGCCCACCGGGGGCTGTTTTTTCTACAATCTAATATAATTGTTATTATTTAAAATGTTTTACAAGTCGATTATTCATTTCAATATAGAATATTCGTTGACAGCCCTACAAGTACAATTAGTTACTGCACACTACATCACCCCTGAGTGGAACATGGAAAGCCAAACTTTCCCCCACTGTACCGAAAACCCGTACCGAACCATGGTTTTTGTGTACCGTTACACCCCTAATATATATGGTATATACAGCAATGTTGTACATGCTATCATACAGAGCTATGGGTTTGCAGGTGCTATGCAGGTGTACAAGCAAGTATATAGAGGGTTTATATGCAGGTATATTAGTATAATTGCATTGCAAAGCCATAATATTATTATGTGTGTGAATGCGATTGCGTCCCGTGAAAATAGGTGGTACAGGCCAAGGTCAGGCATGCAAAGGTCTCACCCCATCGTTCTATTACAGCAATTACACGCTTACGCTGCACTGTACATTCCCCATGTCTGGGAACATTAAATATGATTTACAACCTGTCCTGCAGTGACGGCGAGGTCAGATTCCCCCGGCTGTGTATCAGGTGTGTTTGTGCGAGGTGTTCCACTCTGTGTTCTACTTGTTCTAGCCATCTGTTGTCGGATATATCGTTTCACTCAAACGGCCCAAATACCTGACTAACGCCAGGGGTCAAGTTCATTCCACTGTGCGCTTGGCAGGCTATTGAGTTTTACAGAGATCTGCCGAGAGACCAGATGAAATTACACATTTCTTCTTGCAGTCATTCCAACAAGGTGTCAAGAGGGGTTCCAAGTTCCAGGACGGTTTTATTAGTAAATTGTAGGGCTGCCCCCCTTTGTAGTCGATCAGTCGGTCAGTTTGGTCTTAGTCGAACAAAAAATGGTAAATGGTAAAGGGTGCATTTATATAGCGCTCTTATCCAAAGTGACACGCTGCCAGAGAGGAGCGGGAATCAAACCGGGAGCCTTCCGATTACCAGATGACCGCCCTACCTCCTGAGCCACTGTCGTCCAACACTTTGCTGTTGCCAATTTGAATAATAATTTAATTGAATACCTATTCCCCATGCTGTAATTCCCTGAAAAACGTTAAGCCCATCTCTAGTAAGCACTAGACTAGAGGACGTTCTTCCTCATTATTGCTTTAGTAGAGGATGGCCCTAGTAAACGGCGTTCCACTGGTATGTATGCTATGCGTCATTGTAACGCTGCGTATGTACAAACGAGACGCTTTCGAATCAATGAAGATATCAAGATGGAGAGATGGTAGCAGTTCAAATGCGTGTTCTGGCAACACCGATCATTTAACCCTTTCACTACCACACACTACCAAAGGGTTAATCCTTTCACGGCGACAATACAGAAGGTTAACCCCTTCACTGCCACACGACAAAGGGTTACCCCTTTCACTGCCACACTACAGAAGGTTAACCCTTTCACTGCCACACTACAGACAGTTGACCCTTTCACTACCACACTACAGATGGTTAACCCTTTCACTACCACCCTACATAAGGTTAACCCTTTCACTACCACACTACAGACGGTTGTGAAAGGTTAACCTTCTGTAGTGTGGTAGTGAAAGGGTTCAAAGACATATTCTGAAACACCACAGGAGGGGCTTTCTCCACTTGCTTTGATTGTAGACCTCATTCTAATTTTGGAAAAGCTTGGTTTTTATAAAAAGAAACTGAAATAAGACACGTAAACGGGAAATGAAGGCGCAGCACTGGAGCGACGGACACTCGGCTCCTTGGTTTCTGCCAATATGTGCTCGGTCATGACCGCAGTGACACGCGTACATATATACACTGTACAAAGTCACACAAGAGTTTAACAGAATGAGGAGGGTACCAGCAATCTGCAGGATGCCACGTTTTCACTTTCAATCGCTCGGTCTCGACCGTTAAGTCCGATTGTTCTGGGGCTGGAGTTGGAGTGGTGTCTCTGCAACTGGGTAAAAGTGTTTCTCTGCGGTCTCTGGTCTGGGCTTGTCGGGAGCGACCGCTGGTCAAGGGCTCCTGGTGGAGACTCTGTGTTCCCCTGTGCTCAGCCAGGCTCACAAGGATCCTGGATGAACTCTGGGCGACCGCTCTCTGAAGAGAACAAGCAGTTCCAAAAACCAGGACAGCAGTGGGACCCAGTGCTAAAGGGGGGGGGGGATTTAAAGACTACAACACCCCCCCCCCTCCAATTAAGGACCACAAAGGAAATAAGCTTTTACCTTTATTGTGTAAGTTATGAAATAAATTCTATCAATCAACTATTAAATAGAATTAGTAAAAAAAATATTTGCAATTAGGGGTTAAGTGTCTTACACGTCGACACGCTGCCCGGGAATCGAACCGGGAACCTTCGGATTACCAGACAACCGCTCTACCTCCTGAGCCACTGTGCTATGACAGCTGTAACACAGGTTTATCGGTCTCCTGCCCACTGTCCTCGGAGCAGCTCCAGACCGTCACACCTCTGGACTCCAACTTCATGAAAGAGTGGTTCATGTTCACGGGCCGTGGAAATAAATAACATTGGAATTCTTAATTTGGGTGGTGTTCCCCTTTAAATCTGCATATCTGACAACACAAGAGACTTTCCATTTGGGTCAATTTTGAGATCTACTGAAAATTATCTAAAGTAATTTAAACTATGAGCATGTGCAACTATACTGTGTATAAAGTAGAGTATATTAGACATTGAAACATGGACACATACGCTAACTGCACTAGACATGTTGGGATAGTACAGTATACAGTATGTGGCATAAATCCATTCCTTGCCAAATTCCCAATCAAGTCTCTGACATCAAGGACACCTAATCATCCCTTCCCCTTAATTGGCTGATATCAATCCCCGTATCCTGAGCCGTTCAGCCATTGTGTAGTGTGATGTGTGCCGGGTGCCAGTGTATGGTAGCCATTAGGGCTGCAACGATTAGTTGACATAATCGACAACGTCGATTATAAAAAATCGTCGACGAGGAATTGTTGCGTCGATTAGTCATTAAAAAAAAATATATATATATATTATATATAATTATAATTTTATTTTTATTTTTTGCACTACCTATCTTTGTGAAAGTGGCTTCTCAGCTCTGGTCCAGCCAGCTGAAGACTTCTTAGCTTAACATAACAGACCGACAGTAAGTTTGGGGGAACTAATGGGATAACTGGGGATGTTGTTTGGTCCTGACAAGAGTCTCAAAGCAACTCTGAGGTCATGCTCAATGTCCAATCTGTTCCTCTGCTCTGTCTTCAGCTGGACCAGAGCTGAGAAGCCACTTTCACAAAGATAGGTAGTGCAAAAAAAAAAAAAAAAAAAAAAAAATTATATAATTGTTTTTCGATTAGTCGACTAATCGAAAAAATTATCGACAGATTAGTCGACTACCAAAATAGTCATTAGTTGCAGCCCTAGTAGCCATTGAGCCTGCGTAGCCCAAGGTTGGGTGCTACCAGTGGTGGTGAAGGAGGCAATTTCCCTAACCCTACGTTGTAAAGCGCTTCAAGTCTGAGAAAAGCGCTATATAAATGTAATGAATTATAATATGAAGAATGATCTGTTCTCTTCATAAAAGTGATAGTTTTCTCCATGTTCTCCTCTCCGCTTGTCATCACAACATGGCCTCTGTCTGCGAGACCGAGGGGGATTGTCCAGCATTCCAAAAAGGGCCGGTCTCTCCAAGGGGAATATTTATTTATGGAAGCTGGGATATGAGGCTCTCACCCACAGAGCCAGGAAATGGACAGGATATTGAATTCTGGGGAGATTATGTAACGCACATCGCCGCCTCTCGCAGGTAGCTAACGTTGCACGAGTTCCGACACTCGACTTAAATCCCTACCTGAGGGGCATTTCTTTCTCCTTTTAAAAGCAGTAGGGGGATTAACCAAACATCATTAAAGACGGCTAAAGAACATTAGCTGCCGCCATGTCAAGGGAGGGAGGGGAGCGTGGCGTCTGCATGTGCTGGGATGATTTTGCACTGTGAAAATCAGATTTTTATCTATTTATATATTTGTACAGAAAATCGCATTTAATTTTAAGGACAGGAAAGATTGTGGGTAAACACTCGATGGGCCGTGTTGTGTGATCATGCGTTTACAGCATACAGTGGCTCAGTGTGTGCCCCTGCTAATGGGAGTCAGGAGACCCTGTTAGAAACCATTAGACATCTGGTGTATCTGCTCTGCTGCTGTACTTGGAGAGCCGCCGGACAGGAGGACGTGCACTTCTGAATGCAAACAAACACACACAATATACACACACGAGTCACGATCACCACAAACAACAAATACACTCCACTCGCAGAAGTCCTGAACTCCTCAACTACATTACTCGTTTTCTTTTTTTAACTCGCACGTGCAAATCCATGTACACACACACACACACACACACACACACACACAGTCTGTGTTTGATTGCGGGGCAGAGATCAGAGGTGCTGATATGGCAGGCTTATGTAAAGCCTGGAGCCCTCGACAAGATGTTCCAGTTAGTCTTGGTACATGGAGACCAGGGTTTTATTTACTCTAAGACCGTTATGTTCCAGTTAGTCATGGTACATGGACACCAGGGTTTTATTTACTCCAAGACCGTTATATCACCGCCCCCCGCCCCCCACCACCATCAGAGAGAGAGAGAGAGAGACATGGCGACAGGAGGGGGCTACTGCCTATTAAAAAACCGCTGGGTATTTCATTGAGATGGAAACACAAAGTTTGTATGAATATTTATATTTGAGGGATTCGCTGACCGAAGATCTTGTGGTGGAAACCAAGCTTGGGGGTGAATTCACTTGACAGTAAAATCCACGTTCTGCGACTTCAGGAAGTGGACTTTACTAAATAATACATTTTTATTAAATTCAATTCGATTAAGACATGGCATGAAACGGTTGTCCCCTTTGACCAATTAATAAAACATTTATAAAAAAAAAACGTACTAGCAAATAAAGTACTGAATTTGAGGTACCCGATTGGTCCCCTAGGAATATTGACTTTTTTGCATTGAGACACACATTCATGTAGGCATTTCACCTGGGGAGGCACCCATGGCGCAGGTACTGTATGTGGGTTCAATGGGTTCAGTGCCTTGCTCAAGGGCACTATGACAGGGATGGGCACACTGGCCGCCGCGGGGATCTAACCGGTGACCTAACCGGTGACCTTCCAGTTAGAAAGCTGGTGTCTCTACCCACCAGGCCACCCTGCTGTCATTCAAGGTGAGCTGATCCGTGTCACTTGCTAGCAGGGGAGGAGCTTCCTATAGGAGACAGGCGGTTGCCTAGAGCGCCACCCCGCCAAAAACTGCGCCCAGCTAAAAAATATATCTGCAAACAATATTTTGACATTTAAAAAAAAAATCTAAGTTGGCTAAGTTGTTTATTTGTTTTAATTCTTTAGTGTGCACTTTACATTTATTCTTAGCTCTTGTTTGTAATAAATAAAAGGTGCAGTCATTTACTGTATAACTGTTATTCTTTATTATTATTTGGGGGGGGGGGGGGGGGGGCGCAGTGGTGAAGCTTGCCTAGGGCGCCAAATGTGCTAGTTCCGGCCCTGCTTGCTAGGAGAGGGCTTAGATAGGATACATCGCATCAGCACATCAACATCAGTCACAAGAAAACAAATCTAACCTTTTAAACTGACGTAACCTTAGCAACTTGCCAAGAAGACAGTTTATCTACAGGTAAACAAAGTTAGTCTGGCCCTTCAGAGTGCACGGTCAGTGGCCAGCCCTCCAATGTAATCTACCAGAGACCGCAATACATCCAGTGTTACTTTAGTAAACGAAAATGATGACTAAATATGATCATCAACAGAGCTTTTCCCCCTGACGAAAATGAGACGAGACGTCACGTTAATGGAGATCATGTGACACTAATGTGACGAAATTATTCACGCAATGCCGTTGACTAAAAACGACACAAAATGTAGTTTGCTAAATAAAATCTGGCTAAACGTTTATTCAACTTCAACGTCAACACTGTTTACTTGCTACTTGCTAGCTAACAGGAACTAGTTTGCAGACAGGAAAGTAACTAACATAATTGTCCGTGCGGAAACCCTTATCCCCAACACATTGTTCCATGGGTGAATTATTGTAATGTTCTGGGGTTTTGTGTGTCGCTCTAGTTGTATGGTCTTAGGGGCACCACTGTTATGCTGGGGGTGTTGTTTCCCCCCGGGAGATATGGGAGGACGGACCGGATGTTACGTTGTTGTTGTGAAGCTAGCATATTAGGAGGCAGCCGTGTTGTGTATGAGAAGGGAAGCATCAACAAACCCCATATTGAGCTGGAAATAAAGCACTATACAGAAAAGGAAACTCCCCTCTTTTCCCCCTACATTACTGCATGCCGGATCGCTACATTACGTTGATCCACCACAATAGAACACATTAAATAGCTTACATAAGTCTAACCAGCTAGCACTAACGTTAGCTTTTTTTGTTTAGAAAAAGCTCACGCCAACTTAGGTTTAGGTTTACTTTATTGGATCAAGGGGGACAGCGTACATTAATAAAACATTTTACAAATGTAAATGCACCCAATTTGAGCCAATCCACACTTTATTTTAAAAACTAGACGGACGTTTTGATAAAGAGTCAGGTTTTCCCAACTGAGTAGATTATATTTTTTTAGAATGTGAACTTATGAGGCTGTAACGGAGTGGCGAAACAAAACAAAAAAGACTAAAACAAAAATGCTCAGGGACTTCCGGTATGCCGTTAGAGGGCACAGACGCATAAGAAGCAGAGCTCCCGGGCGAAATAAATTTCAACCACTTTAGAATTCAAAGAAAACATTTATCCAAGACAGAAAGGTAGATGAGTGGGAGAAAGAAAGGACCGGAAAAAAACATTCAATAACTCGAAAAACACCCGACATCGAAGCTAACGCTCCCGCTAGCTTAAACAAACTGCGACAAGCTGTCAGCGTGCAGTCAGGACCCGAGCTGAGCATGGACCAGGCAAGCATAATTGAAGCGATACAAGAACTGAAAACCAAATTAAAAGAAGAGCTCAGGAGAGTTAGCGAAGAAAGGAGGCGAGAGGTAAACCAGTTATGTCGAGACATAAAGGACAAGCTTGATAATATTGTATCGGAGATACAGAGCCTAAATCAACGAGTGGAGGAGGTGGAGAGCAGAGTGGAGAAAATGGAGGATTGGATAACTGAGATGTCGGAACGAGTCTAGAACAACACCGAGTCGCACAATACAGGTTAGTCGACCTGGAATCCAGGGCGAGGAGGAATAACATTCGCATATTTGGGATGGCAGAAGGAACAGAGGGAGACTCGGTTCCAAAGTTCATCGAAAAGCTTTTCAAAGACGAGCTATCGCTCCCACCGGACATGGAGTTTAGGCTGCAAGGAGCCCACCGTGCACCACGAGACCGCCAGAAGACGCCACGCCGAGACACATTATCGTTAATTTTCAGGAGTACTTGACCAAGGAGCTGGTGCTGAGAGAGGCATGGAAGAAAGGAAAGATACAACTGGGCAACACCAAGACAATTTATTTTGACCATGACTACGCAACTGAAATTGCAAAGAAACAGAGGGAGTACAACTGCATACAAAAAGCAGACTTCCAGACTCCAGCATGAGGATCCATTGGGACACCGGAGACAAGACCTACACGAGCGCAACCGAGGCGCACAGAGAGCTGAAGAGATGAGACATGTCGGTGGAAGAAATGGAAGGGGAGAAGGAGAGTGATGGAGGAGAGGGAGCGCAGAGTCGAGAGAAGCGGGACCAGACACCGGCACCAGCACCAGGCAGGCAGAGGGGCCGAGTAGCAGCACTGAGAGGCTCAGCGAGTACATGCATCCTAAAAAACAATGAGTAGAATCCTTCGGTTCGGCCATAATGGCCGAGGCACTGTTCAAATAAGTGCCCGGGAGGAGCGAGGTATTTTTTATTAGCGTACGTTTTCTTCAGTGGTTAACGTTGGAAGGGATGGAGGGGTTTCAGTTGGTCACCTCATCTCACACCCTTAGTAAAGGGCCCCATCCTTACGAGGGGCTTTCCCTTGCACTTACCAACAGGGTAAATACCGAAGAGAAGTGGGTGTTCCCCCCTCGATTGGAGGTCATTATGTGTGCTAAATGTTATATGTTAAATGTCGGGAGAAAATGTATGGTAAGGGGAGCCGCTAATGTGTGCAAGAACTGGAAAATGAATGTCGGGAACACATAACTTGAAAATGGCGTCTTAAAACGTCAACGGTCTTAGTAACTCAGTTAAGAGAAGTAGAATAATGACAAATTAAAAGAGAGAAGACACAAGTGATCTTCCTACAAGAAACACAGATGTCAAAAATAGAGCATGAAAAGTTGAAAAAGTTTGGATATCGGAATTAATTTTTTAGTTCTCGCTAGAATAATAGGAAGAGGGGAGTGGCAACCCTAATTTCAAACTCTCTCAATTTTGAACTGATAAAAGAGAAAAAGGATAAAGAAGGGAGATACTCGATAGTTAAAGGTAAAATAGACACGTAATGATAACCCTAGTGAACACATATACCCCTCCCGAGAGTGATAGGTTTTTCAAACTCTTGTTTGACACAATAACCTCTGAGGCGGAAGGGATACTGATATGTGCAGGGGAATACTATACTGAACTACTCACTAGACACAACAAGTAAATCCAGACAACTCTGAGATCAAAGGATTTGAATATTTTGATTAGGGAAGCAGGGATGATGGAGGTATGGAGAAGCTTAAATGCAGGAGAAAGGGATTTTACTCATTACTCTGCGACACATAAGGTACACTCTAGGCTAGACTTATTTTTAATAGATAAGAGAGAGAGACACAGGGTGGTGAGCTGTTCAATAGGAACAGCAGATGTCTCAGACCACAATATGGTATATCTGACCATACACTTGAACAACAGACAACGAGATACACTCTGGAGGCTAAATTTGGGGATCCTGAATGGGGAGGATATAACCGAGTCTATTAAAAATAATGTGGACAGCCGAGTGAAACCGACCATCTTATGGGACACAATCAAGGCAATTAAGAGGGGATACCTAATCTCAAAGAGTGCACACTTAAATAAGTATAGGCGATTGAAGTACGATCAACTACAGAGAGACCTGAGAAAACTCGAGCAACAGGTGCAGGGAGGGGAGGGGCGCAAAGGGGAACAGATGAAGGGAATAAAATCACAGCTAGAAGAGATGGGGAGAGAAGAGTTAGAAAATAAATTGAGATACACAAAACAAACCTTTTATGAATCAGGCCCAAGGGCAACCAAGATCCTAGCAAAACGACTCAGAGCCCAGCAGAGTAGGCACTTTATCCACAAGATTAGGGAACCCCTAGGGCGGCTAAGTGGCGCAGTGGGCAAGGCGCTCACCACTAACGCAGGAGATGCTGGGTTTGAGCCCAGCTCTCGGCGTTGCTACCAGCTTGGCTGGTCGTTCATACTAACACAATTGGCAGTGTTAGGGGTGGGAAAGCTGGTGGGTGGGGATCGGACGTTGTGGACAGAGACTCCTACAGGTCGGTTGGTGAGTCTGTACAGCAGAATCAGGAAGTAATGGGGGCAGCGTGAGCCTCCCACGTAGGGATGGGTATCGTTAGGATTTTATCGATACTACTACTCTTATCGATACTGCTTAACGGTTCGGTACTTTATCGATACTCTTATCGGTTCTTTTTGGTTCTTTTTTTGCAAGAAAAAAAGACAATTAATTAAGAACAGAATCAACATTGCTTTATTATTTATAAATACAACTTTATAAATAAGTATTATAAATAAATATAATTTCTTCAGCAACAGCAATGTTCTTTTATATAACTTTATAAATAAATATAATAAATTAATATAATTTCTTCAGCAACAGCAGCAACAATGTTTTAAATGTGTCTGACTCTGAATTATAGACTTTTTATAATAAACAACAAATGCTAACAGAACTGTGACACTCGTTCACCCTATCCTCTGTCATCCTTCCTCTAGCTGCTAGGGAGAAAGGACTTTGGGTGGTGGAGGGAGGTAGAGGGAGGATGACGTGTGGTGGCCCTGGGCTCACTGGCCTGGGACATAGTGGCTGACGCCTCAGCTTGACGATCTATAAAAAGTTTAGATTGTAGTATTTGTAGCTAAACAATTGTTTTGTTTATTAGCCTATTTGTAATAATTCGTTATTAGCCTAGGCAACTCCGTATCTTGGCTTACGGTTACGGCTGCAGTGGATGCAGATGGAACACTGCGCGCAAGGCAGTCGAATACGCGCATTTCTGCACACTAATATCATGTTTTGCCAACAGATGTTTTGATAAATTGATTTGCTCGTATTGCCACCCTTACTGGCAAATGTTTTGTTGCACTTGTGGCAACGTGCATTGTCGGCATTGACCCTTGTAAAGTATATCCATACTTTAGAACGCTTCGCTCTATCCGCCATGATCACGACTCAGTGCATGCAGAGCTGCTGTCTGTGTGCAGAGCGCTATAGCACGGGGCGTCGGGGACACTTTCATTAAGGAGTACCCGTATGTAGGACCCGTATGTCTATGTGTAGCACTAGCGAGCGACTCGCGAGGAGACTCGCTGGCTGCGGCTCGCTTCTCGTGCAGAGACAGAGAGAGGATCGTTCGCAACTTTTAAATAATAATAATAATAATAATTTCTCTAGAGTATCGATAGCAGTACCGAGGACGTCAGAGCTTATAAATACTCCGGTATTTTCTAATAATAGTACCGGTTCCCGTTTAAAACCGGGGTCCGGGGGGCATCCCTACTCCCACGTGTTACTCCTCGCCACTGAGAGATCGCACTGTACAGGTGAAAAGAGGCGACGGCTGCCTCCTCGTGTACCGGAGGGGACACGTGATGCAAGGCTTCGTCCTCACTGCAGCCGACCAATGGGAGGCATAGTCTAGCAACGTTCGAGACAGGGGAGGGGAGAATTGAAGGGAGAATTGGCGAGGCGAAAATTGGGATGGGAGAAAAAAATTGAAAAATAAGGAGAAAAAGTGGAGAAAAAAAAAAGATTAGGGAACCCCAATCAGGGGAAGCGACTTACTGTATGAACCTGAAGAAATTCAACCTATATTCAAAGAATACTATGAAAAGTTATACTCACAACCCAAGATGGAAGACAAGGAGAAATATTTACAGTTTGTCATCCTTGGACCTCCTGAGTATAGGGAAAATAGAGAATAAAGCTCTGATCTCCCCATCACGAAGGAAGAATTAGATATAGCCATAGGAAGACTGAAAGCAAACAAAACTCCAGGGAGTGACGGGTTTCCAAACGAGTGGTATAAGATCTTTAAAGAGAACCTGGCCCCAGTAATGCTACTGTAGACTCTTTTAACTGGACACTTGAAAAGGCAGAAGCCCCCCCCCCCCCCCCCCCCCCCCTGGAAAGAGGCGGTGATATCAGTTATACCAAAAGAAGGGAAGAATAAAGAGTATTGCTAATCATATCGTCCCATATCGATGTTAAATGGGGATTACAAGATGTTCACATCTATACTAACTAGGAGAATGGAGGACATCCTCCCTGACCTGATTCACGAGGACCAGACAGGGTTTATAATAGGTAGACAGACACAGGACAATGTTAGGCGCACTCTACATGTGATAGAACGGGTGGAAAAACAACAACTCCCAGCAGCCTTGGTAAGTTTAGACGCGGAGAAGGCTTTCAACCGGGTCAGATGGTGCTTCCTGTTTAGGGTATTAGAAAGATTTGGATTTGACGACCAATTCATCAGCTGTAGAAGAGTTCTATATGACCAAATGCCAGAGTAAAGATTAACGGTAGCTTGTCGGACAGATTCAAACTATTCAGAGGGACGCGCCAGGGTTGTTGTGCTAGCCCCGTCCTCTTCACGATTTTCGTAGAACCATTAGCCCAAGCCATTAGAGAAAGTAAAGAAATAAAGGGCATCAGAATAGCAAGGAGTGATCACAGATTAGGTATTTTCGTGGACGATATTATAATATACCTCCAAAACCCAAACCTGACCTTCCCCAAGTTAATGACTATACTAAATGACTATGGCTGGATGTCAGGATACAAGCTGAATGTCACGAAAACCCAAATTCTCACCTTCAACTTCTCACCCAGTAATGGAATGAGGAATGACTACAAATTGAACTGGGAAGCCGAATCAATAACTTACCTGGGAGTGATTATCACCAAGGATATGTGCAAATTGGAAGCGGCTAATTATAATAAGATTAACGATACGTTACAGAAGGATTGGTTGAGATGGGCTACATTCATGATGGATTTCAGTACCAGAATAGAAGTGATCAAAATGAATGTATTGCCAAGGCTGTTGTACCTCTTCCTCTCACTACCGGTCAAGGTCCCCAACTCCCAATTCATAGCATGGGACAAACCGATCTCTAGGCTCATATGGGCAGGGGACAGACCTAGGGTGAAATTTAAAACATTGCAAATTGTAAAAGAGGGGGGAGGTCTGACACTAACTAACCTAAAGGAATACTACTATGCAGCCCAGCTGAGATACGCTGTTTACTGGTGCTCAAGAACATACAGGTCCAGGTGGAAGGACAGAGACACACCTAGAGCAAGTCCAGCCCCAGGCCAGAATGGGGGGGAAAGAACACACAGCACAACAGGGAAGTAATTCAATAGTGGACCACACCCTGGCAGTTTGGAAAGAGGTGGTCAGGAAATACAAATCAAAAGAAGACAGTAGACTTCTGATATGGTCTTCCCAGACCTCCGGTTTTGGCCTGGGGTCACTGGAGATAGGGGTATAACAGCCATATGTACACTTTTAGAGGACCACAACTTCATGTCTTTTGAGCAATTTAAGAGAAAATCTTACGTGGGAAATGATCATTTGTTTAGATATCTACAACTGCGACACTTCTATGATACAGAAATCAAAAGTAGGATATCGGCAGGTGGTAACAGGGTGGTGTGAATGATGGAGCTGGCGTATTCGCGAACTCCAGTGAAAATAGTATCAGAAATGTACAAAAGTTTACAAATTCGCAACAACTGTGATTCATATAATGTGAAGAGGAAATGGGAAAGTGAGTATAACCTTGACGGAGGATGATTGGCATTCTATATGTGAGACACAACACTCATCCACTAGCTCTAGAGGATGGAGAGAATTCGGTTGGAAAAATGTGATGAGATTCTTTATCACACCGCAAATTAAGAGTAAACAATTAAAAGGGCAACCCAACAACCAGAGAGAGAGACAGTGTGGACAGATGAATGCCAACCACTCTCACATCTTTTGGTATGTGATAAAGTGCAACCATTTTGGAAGAGTGTTAACACAGGAAATGTACAGAATTCTAATTTATGAATTCCCCATGGAACCCCAGTTGATATACCTGGGTTTGACCACAGAGGAGACCAGACATAATGAAGACTTGTACCTGTTCAAAATCATGACAATTGCTGGTATGAAGGACATCACAAGGAGCTGGCTCAAAGATGCCGCTCCAGACAAAGAGACATGGAGGGGAATAGTGGAGGAAATAAGCGCTATGGAAAAAATTACATTCCTGCTGAGAATGAAGGCCAAGACGTACGACAGACGCTGGTCGAAATGGACAACATATGAGCCGTTAGACGAATAAAGACTGCCGTGGCACAACCGTAACAGACCCGACCTACCAAGAGCAAATACAGCTCTCTCCCCCCCACCATACAGCATTGTCCTGTCCTGTGAGTCTCGTCTGTCCTGTGGTGGTGGTTGTCATATTATTAATGTGAACTGTATAATGTTTATGTAAGAGTTAATGAATCCTGAAAAATGGGTAAGACATCTATACAAAAACGGGAAACCATACTGCAAAAGAAAAGTTGCTAGGTGAAAATGTGAAAAAGTTACTGTGAAAAGGAAATGGAGAATGTTTATGTGAGAATGATGTAAAAAATAAATAAAAAGAAAGCTCAGACCTGTAGTTGACTAAAACTTGACTAAACTAAAAATAGATAAAGGTGACTAAATATGATGAAAACGAAAAAGAGCATTTGAGACATGACAGACGAAAACGAAATTTAAAAAAATCTGACGAAATTAACACTGGATACATCGCATCAGCACATCAACATCAGTCACAAGAAAATAAATCTAACCTTTTAAACTGACGTAACCTTAGCAACTTGCCAAGAAGACAGTTTATCTACAGGTAAACAAAGTTAGTCTGGCCCTTCAGAGTGCACGGTCAGTGGCCAGCCCTCCAATGTAATCTACCAGAGACCGCAACAACTGGAGTGCTTGTTGGCTGGGGAGGGAACAAGGGGGCCAGTGTTTCTCACTGATGGCAACGGCAGAAGGAAATTCTACTTCTCTTTAGAGCTCCTTCCCATTCAAATCAGTATCATGCTGTCATTCCAAGCAACACAGTAGGCACTACTGTTTGTGTGTGTGCGTGTGTATGTGTGTGTGAGTGTGTGTCAGTCTGCGTGTGTATATGAGCAAATCTGTTAAGGGCATATTCCCTTACATTCCTGTCTACATCCCGGGGTGTCCTCTGTGAGCGCACGTGAGCGAACACAGTGAGGCGTGTCAGGGGTACATGACCCGGCATTTTGACATTTCGCACACAGAGACGAAATTATTATTATTATTATGATGAGCTCCTGACGTCCTCAACACCAATTGTTGTTGTTGTGCCCCCCCCCCCCCCTTCTGTTCTTCTTCCTCTTCATCGTTCTCCATTACGCTATCCGCTCGTCCATGAATGAGGGGTTTTGTTTGGTTTCTCCTACAGCTTTCTTTCCGTTGTGCCTCATTCTCCGAGAGAGGTTTCCTTGCGCTCTCTCTTTCTCTCTCTCCGTTTCCTGGCTCGTCCGCAGTGGCTGTTTTTGTACCTTCGACTCACAAAGGGCAATTCTTTCTGATTTTGGGGTGGAATAGGATACGCACATCTCTGGCTTGATAATAATATAAATAGTACGATGGGTCTTTAGTAAGCCATTAGATCTAACAATAACAAAACATCACAGGGGCGGGGCGGAGGAACGACGAGCTAATATATCCCAACGTCTGAACCCATCGGCTTCGTCTAGCAAACTGCTGAACTGTCTCCCCACTTTCTTCACTTGAAGCCTGTGTTCCGGGGGCCAAAAATACTGTTTCCACTACCTTCACATTTACGGCCCAGAGCGGGTCCTCGTTAAATGCCTGTGGTCGCTCTCCGGCGAGAGATTTCAATAACTGATACTGAAGGAATATTGAAGTGATGCCTTTTCATGTGGCACCGCTCGTGTGTGCAAATGCGCAAATCTGCCAATAATTTCTACGCAATATATTCAAGGGGGGATAATATACAGTATGTTGGGTCTTTTTGGTTATCATACGTTTTTCTTTTAATCGGTTTCTGACAGATTCTGTTTCACTTTAAATGGTTGTAATGGTCCCGCCTTCCATCCTCACCCTGACATCCCTCTCGTGGCACCAGAACCCCTCTGCGCTCCCTCTCTCTCTCTTTCTGGTAACTCCATCCTTCTAGAAGGGATGTTATCCTGCGCACATGTCCAAACTCTCTCACAGACACACACACATGCATGTATACGAAATGTGTGTGTTTATTCTTTCATAGAGAGCCTGTCAGAGTCAATTGCATCAACGCGGCATGGCCTGCATTGCGTTGGAAAGTGCGAGGAGGGGTCGGCTCAGCCCCGTTTCCAAATGCTAAAATCCTTGGCCAGAAAAACAAATTAGCCAAAAGAGACAGAGGATGTTTTAGGAACTATTTATTCAATTTGCAATGGGAGGTAGGGGAGGTTCTCTTTCTCATTCTAAAGGAGAATGTAATTTCCTTGTGGATATCTGACCACAGACCATAGAAGACACGGGCTGTTGTGGATTGGGAGGGAGGGAGAAAGAAAGAGAGGGATGGAGAGAGAGAGAGAGAGAGAGAGAGAGAGAGAGAGAGAGAGAGAGAGAGAGAAGGAGATATGTTTTGGCGAGATATGGGGGTGAAACGGAGGGCTAACCAGAATCTTCTAGCGCTCTGGCGGAATGTTGACAATTCCGAAGTGGCGTGAAGGGAGAAGAAAAGAAATCTCTCGCCCAGAGGAGGGAGGAGCATCGGAGATGGAGGTTCTCAGAGCGGCGACTGCGATGGCCTGCATGTGTGTGTATGTGCATGAGAGTGAGTGTCTCTGTGCATGTTCGTGTGCTTGAGAGTGTGTGTACTCTGGGGTATGGTATGTATATATCTATGGCCGTGTGTGTATGTATGTACGTGCGTACATATGTGTGTGTGTGTGTGTGTGTGTGTGTGTGTGTATGTGTGTATGTACATGTTTACACTACGTGTATGTGTGTGTGTGTGTGTGTGTGTGTGTGTGTGTGTGTGTGTGTGTGCACACATGCATCCTGTGGATATGCACGATGGGTCTTTAGTTAGCCATTAGATCTAACAATAACAAAACATCACAGATTCGTGGATCAATGGCTATTATTGATCCGAGAGCTTCTGTGGTCGACGACAATGCAAACATTAACACTGTACTTTAAAATAGCTTGTGCCGCCCTGTACTAGACATCAGCCGACTGAGGCCACATGGCAGGGCCTGGTCCCCTGGCTTCAGTGTGAGAGCCTGGCAGGGCCTGGTCCCCTGGCTTCAGTGTGAGAGCCTGGCAGGGCCTGGTCCCCTGGCTTCAGTGTGAGAGCCTGGCAGGGCCTGGTCCCCTGGCTTCAGTGTGAGAGCCTGGCTGCCACTCACCTTCTTCTTGCTGCAGTAGATCTGCCATTTCTTCTCGGCCGGCAGAGCAAACATGGCCTCTCTGTTCTTGTCCGTCAGGTCCAGCTCATCCTACAACAACAACAACAATAAAGAAGGAAAGGTCAACAGTGGCTCACAGTCACGACACACAGTTGGGATGAAATCGATCGCGATACAGCGTACGATCCTACAATTCAGATCAGATTAGAAACGCTTCCCTGGTAACATGTTATTTAATGCATACAGCTTTAATGGTATTATGAATTATGTAACATGAGCTTTTATAAACAGATTTACGACTTAAAATAACACTTACACGCAGCTATAATTGATTATAATGTGTAATAACAGTGTATGAGCCATTACATGGTAAATGGAGTGCATTTATATATATAGCGCTTTTATCCAACGCGCTTTACTACTTGTGCCTCACATTCACCCATTCACTCACACATTCACAGAACGACGGCAGAGGCGACCATGCAAGGTGCCAACCTGCTCATTGGGAGCAGTTAGGGGTTAAAGGTCTTGCTCAAAGACACTTCGACACACTGCGGGGAGGAGCCGGAATCGAACCAGGAACCTTGCGATTACCAGATGATCGCTCTACCTCCTGATCCACAGTCGTCCCCCATTAGACGTTCTCATAAAGAGTTTCATCAGCATAACATTGCTGTCAGGTGAAACCCCTGTATCTCCTTAAGGGCAACATTTGAAGAAAAACAAGTTGTTTTTCAGATTTACACCCATGTATTTTTTGTGTGTTTTCAATG